>NC_133812.1:27606609-27980359 GCF_043250625.1 Sebastes fasciatus
CCTGAACACACAGAAACATCGCAGGTCAGATAAATGCTCGTGACCTTCATATTAATTCAGGTTCTTTAGACGTCTTTGTTCAACAGTATTTAAATGACTGCATTTCTTCTTTTCTTTTCTTTTTTATAACCAGATAAAAGTCTAATTGAGACATAAATCTCTTATATAAGAGGCAGAATTCTACCTTTCAGCCTGCTCGACACAAAGATTTAAATGCGTTGGAACAACTGTGTGACATAGACCGACGCACGGGCTTCCCCTCTAGCGTTACTTTTGGACGGACCGGGGACGGCGTGGTCAATATACGCTCATTACATACATAGTGTCCTTTCAAAATAAACTTCCGTTTTCACAGGATGTTAGGTTTAGGCAACACAACCACTCAGGAAACGGTCGTGGTTGACGTTAAATAACAGGATTTATGATACTAATGATTCACATGATTTACAGAGCTCACGATACTAACGACTCACGTGACTAATGACTCACGTGTCTAACGACTCACGCGACTAAAGACTCGACTTACGGGGCTAATATTATTGATGACTCATATGACTAACAACTCACGTGAATAAATATTCGACTTATGAGGCTGATGATACTAATGACTCACGTGACTAACGACTCACATGACTTAGGGGGCTGGCGATACTAACAACTCATGTGACTAACGACTCACAAGACTTAGAGGGCTGACGATACTAACGACTCACGTGTCTAGCGACTAATGAGACTAACGACTCACAAGACTAACGACTCACGTGTCTAACGACTCACGTGACTAACGACTCACGTGACTAACGACTCACAAGACTAACGACTCACGAGACCAACGACTCATGTGACTAAATAAGTCACTTTTAGTTTCACACGGGACACCAACAGCGGTCTCCTGGTTCAAAGTCTTGTGTTTGTTTGCCCCGTCCAGCTCCCCGCCCCGTCTCTTGCCCCGAATGAAGTGTTATGAGATATTTTGACTTGTAATTAGACAAATATGCTTGGTAAGATTTTGTGTTTTTGCAGTTTCCAGATGTGTTTAAACCTGCAGATCACCAGTCGGTGATAAACTTCTTGGTTGCAAAGCAAAACGAGACTAAACATCCTTCAATCTGGACCACTAACCGGTCTGAGATGATGAATTAACGATAAATCTCACCTCCTAACCGGAACTGCCCACCGGCTGGAACAGAGTGCCCAGTAGAGGTGGAGCAGGTCTCGGCCCGGTAGTTCCCGTTGAAGTAGACCGCCACGCGGCCGTTGGATGAGGACCAGAGCGCACAGAAAGGCCTCATGGAGGAGGTGAAGTCAGCGGAGGTGATGATGGAGTCGATGGAGCACACCACCCCGTCAACGATCATCTTCATCCCGGACTGATCGGAGCCCAGACTCAGAGCCACGTTGTTGCTGCTGTCGTGGTAGGTGAAGATCCACTCTTTCTGTTCAGGATCCACAAACAGTCATCACTTTAAATAATATAATGTAGCTTCAAACAGCAACATCATTTTCTTTTATAGCAGCAAAAACTCACTGAAAACAATCGCTGCTAAAGTTTTTATTTTTTCTCAAACATTTTACAGCTTCAAAACAACTTTAATAAACATCTTCATTCATAAATTATTTAAATGAAACATATATTTGTGGCTTTATTGATTTGTTGTTATAACGATCAATTAATTTGAGAGTGACAGCAGGTTTTAATCTTTTGGTATATTAAATAAAATAAAATAAACCGTTTATAAATTTATCAGACTTAAACAGGAGAGTATGTTCTGATGATATTTCCTGATAAAAAATGTAAATTATTGATTCTTTTTTTTCTAATTAGACAGATACCACAGACATAACATTATTAGTATACCCAATACAAAATGGTCTTACGGGGAGGCATATAAATACCACAACATTACACGGACATATCACGTGTCATGAGTACGCATTTTAGTGTTTTTGCGTGTCATTTGTACGCCACGTAAACGTCCGCCGTTAGGTTCCGGCAAGAAAACCACTAACTTAGGGTTCAGGCAAGAAAAACACTTAGTTAGGGTAAGGAAAATGTCATGGTTGGGCTTAAAATAAGTAAGTAAACTAAGTAATACACGTACGGAAACAACGTAACACAACTATGGAAAACACGTCATAAACGTCACTAAAAAACAAAAGGTCTTTCTCGTTTTTTATACTACGTCACTAACACTTACCGTAGCATTTATACACGTTGATAGTTACTGTTTATGTTGGAAAATAAAGGCCAACTTGAAGAACTGATGTGCTCACTAAGCTATAGATGGTATTTGATGGCATTTAAAGGTCCTGAAAACACATTTTCTCAATCAGATGGAGTCCTACATGACATCAAAGTTTTCTGGCAAAGTTTTGATTATTTCACTTGAGATGTTTCTGTATTTTTTTCTTTCGTCTAAACTCTTCTCACTAGTTTGAATTGGGCGGGGCTCAATAGGAACAATATGATGACAGTTGTGGGGTTGGTCCCTGATGAAGCAGATTATAGTTTTAAAGTCAAAGTTAACCCTAGAAATGGTCAACCCGTGCCTACTCTGGTATTTTTGCTTATTGTGATGTCATTTCTTGGATTATCTTCAAATGCCTCATATCCCTAAAATCTGTACAACCCATGTTCACGTAACATAAGGTCACAAAACATAACGTAACTTAATATAAGGTAACGAAACGTAACGTAACGTAACATAACATACCGTAACGTATCGTAACATAAGGTAACGAAACATAACGTAACTTAATATAAGGTAACGAAACGTAACGTAACGTAACATAATATAAGGTAACTAAATATAATGTAACATAAGGTAATGAAACATAACATAGCGTAACATAACATAGCGTAACATAACATAGCGTAACATAACATAGCGTAACATAACATAGCGTAACATAACATAGCGTAACATAACATAGCGTAACATAACGTAGCGTAACATAACGTAGCGTAACAAACCGTAACGTAACATAACATAACGTACCGTACCGTAACATACCGTAACGTAATGTAACGTAACGTAACGTAACGTAACGTAACGTAACGTAACGTAACGTAACGTAACGTAACGTAACGTAACATAACGCGTCAACCTTGTGATGACGCCAAGACGGAAGCCTTAGCTTTCTTTTTAAGCGTTCTTCAAAAATCCTGATTTTGAATATTGCTAAAAGCGTGATTTTTCATGCGATCTAAAAAAAATCTAAGTTGTACTGTTTGATACTTGCTCAAAGTATTAAAAGTAAGTATCTTTGTCTGTTTCAGAACAAATGTTTTCTGGGTCTTTAACGACACCATATCCCTCCTGTACCTACAGCCCCGTGTGTTGTCTACCTGTTTCTGGCTGCTGCGTTCCACCTCAAAGCAAAGCGTCAGGTGACTGAGCGTCGGTATGGAAACGGAGTTGGCGACCTCGGTGATCTGGCCGTTGCCTCTGGATATGGTGACCTTCTGGTTCCTCAGGGCCACGGCAACTACAGAGGAAAGGACGGATGGAAGCAAGGAAAGAAGGCAAGAAGAAGAGTAAAGAACAAGATGAAGAAAGTACACAGGAGGCAGAGAAATGTGAGCAAAAAAATAAGGAGAGGAAAAAGTTAGAGGACGATTTAAAAGAGAGAAGACGATAGAAAGGAAGAAAGGAATTGAAAAGCAGAAAGAACAAAAAAGGAAAAGTGGAAAAATCATGCAAAGAAAAACAAAAGATTAAAAGATGGGATGAATAAAGAAGAGGAATGGGCAACAAAGACGGAGAAAAAACATTAAAGAAAGAAAGTCAGACGGAACAGATGGAGTGAAAATGCATCATAACAGAAAAACATTTTCATCCATCTTTATTTCAACTAATCGTCTTATTCTAATATAAACCTTTGTGATGCCTGTAAAAACAAAACACACATAAAACATGACTCATACTTTATATTATTCTACACTTCCGAGCAGTTCGTCCACACGTACTGATGAATAAGAAGGTTTGTCTGTTTTTCCCAGCAGGACGACTCTGACTGGAGCTGCTGGCCGAGAGCGAAACACTGACAACCAGTATGCAAATGGAAAAACACCAACACACTCACACTAATACCACACACACACCAAAACACCACACACTGCTGTCAGAGCGGCCACGGCTTGTGGTTTCAGACTTTAACTTAAAGCTGCAAAAACATCCCAACTCCAAAGTTCACTCATACTTCAACTTTGTTGAACCGTGAGATGTCGTAATCACTGTAATGAATGTTTATAATAAAAGTAAATCTAATATCATAAAGTACACTGCCACTTTTTGTTTTCATTTAGAGTTATTTATTAATTGTTATTGACGTGTGGAAAGATCTGAACATATAAAGAGTCCACAGAGACACAAAGAAGTGGTCGACCGATATGGGCTGTTCAATAGCCGATGCCGATTATTAGAGAGCAGGTCGATATATAATATTTGCCGATATCATGCTTTTTCTTTTTGCATCTAATAAAATACAACAATTTAATAAATTAAACAAAAATGCTGAACATATATTTATTAGGGCTGTCAAAGTTAACGCGATAATAACACGTTAACACAAATTCATCTTAATGCCATTCATTTCTTTAACTAATTAATGTAACTTGGGATTTTCAGGTTGTAGTAGGTTCAGTTTTAAAGCCAGAGTGAAGATCCTGGTATCATATGAAACTAGAAAACATAAAGAATCCATCGGTACCAACCATGTCATACTAGCTTGTCGTGAAGGAGGTTAAATAACGCTCCAAACGTAGGTTACATTTTGGCGAGGAAAAACAGTCATGTCCATTTTCAAAGGGGTCCCTTGACCTCTGACCTCCAGATCAGTGAATGTAAATGGGTTCTATGGGTACCCACGAGTCTCCCCTTTACAGACATGCCCACTTTATGATAATCACATGCAGTTTGGGGCAAGTCATAGACAAGTCAGCACACTGACACACTGACAGCTGTTGTTGCCTGTTGGGCTGCAGTTTGCCATGTTATGATTTGAGCATATTGTTTTATGCTAAATGCAGTACCTGTGAGGGTTTCTGGATCAATATCTGTCATTGTTTTGTGTTGTTAATTGATTTACAATAATAAATATATACATACATTTGCATAAAGCAGCATATTTGTCCACTCCCATGTTGATAAGAGGATTAAATACTTGACAAATCTCCCTTTAAGGTACATTTTGAACAGATACAAAATGTGTGATTAATGACGATCAACTATTTTAATCAATTGACAGCCCTAGTTAACACACGTAAAAATATAAACTATGACTGGATTACTCCAGTGTATTCTGGGAGGCTCCTCTTGTCTACATGATCAGCACTTTCAACTCTTGTTTTTATTTCAAAGTAAGAGCGTGACGTTAGTCAAGATGACTACGATTAACAAACCAACACCCCGGATCGTTGTCAGCCTGATAGCAGCGTGTTAGCCTGGATTAGTTGGAACAGAACAGCACTCTGGTGTCGGCCTGAACCTACCGTGTCGGAAGCTAACACTGAACCCCCTCTTCTGCACGCTGAAGTCGGAGGTAAAAGACAGCTCCATCACGTTCCCCGTCGAGTTGAGCGTCAGCCCGTTGGCCGTCGGGCCGCAGAACTTAACGTCCGCGTTGCCCGTATTCACCACCACCCGGTCGTAGATGCAGCCCGGCGCCTCCTCCAGGTCAAAGTCAAGGAAGGAGAGCTGGATGATGAAGCCGGCGGGGGCCTGCATGGTCCACTTACAGGCCTGCGAGTTGGGGTATTTCTGCGGGTAGCAGGGCGACGTGAACTCCCCCTGGGCGTCCGTCAGCACCACGTTACAGTTGGTGGAGCTGCAGCCCAGCGCTGGAGGTGATGAAATTCATCAACTTTCAAAAAAGGGGAACAACCTCCACTGAAGCTGTTAAGGTAGAGTAACATCACTCAGAGGACAAGATGCTAGTAGACGAGGACACAAGGGGACAGGACAATAGAAGAGGATAGGACCCATCAAAAGGTATAGGAGACAAGACCGTAAAGAAACCGTTAGAGATCAGGAGGCAGGTGAGGACGTGTCGAGGACAAACACAGTCGAGTCGGCCGAAAGATTCAAGGACAAAGACAAACGCTTTCAAGAAGAAGGTTAAAAAGACTTTTAGGGTTCAGGAGACAAAACCAAGACTTGTTTTAGAGACACAAGAAGAGTAGTTTAGGATCGTCTTTGAGAGATTGAACTCCAGGAATCAAAGAGGAAATAAACGGGACAAGACGAGACGTGCAGTTAGCTAAAGGTTCAGCAGCCCAGAGAGAAATCAACCAATCAATCAATCAATCAATCAATCAATCAACGAGGAGCAGATTGATTGATTCTAGACAGAAGTGGACTGGATGTGTTCACTTCCTCCAAGTCAGCATTGCACCAAAATCCACAACCACCAGACCCATGGTTTTACAAAACACCATCTGTAGTACCAGACACCATGCACATGCAGAGTAACGTTGCCAGTTAGATCCGGAAAAAGTCACCTATTTAAGGAAAGATTGAGCAGTCAGATCCTATTTTTAAAATTGAAAAGACCGATGAGTCAATCACTGCAGATTTCAGTCCGCTGGTGTTCAGGAGAAACTTTTTTTCCTCTATGATTTAATTTAAGGTTATGGTATCGGGTCTGATACTGTGCTCATGTACTCGTACTCGCAAAACGGCTCCGATACAACGGCACCGATACCACTTTACAGCAGCGTGACGTTAACCTCTCGTCACCATCTTGCAGGTCCTATCGCATGCGGTCGTGCTCACGCTCCACCTCCGCGGGTGAGACGGGCCGGTGGTGCGCTGGACCACACGGGGCCGGGATCCCACCTCAGCCGCCGCGCGCCGGCCCTCACTTTCATTGCGCCACGGGGTTTTGCTCGCACCCTCTGACTCGCGCGTGCGTTCGAATCCTTGGTCCGTGTTTCAAAACGGGTCAGGTGGGTTGCAGACATCGCCGCAGACCCCTTGTGCCTTTTACGTGGGCCAAGCCTTGCCCTGGGGGCACGGCGCGTTTGGGGCGCACTAAGGACAGTCCGCCCCGGTGACACTTTGGTCACGCCTCGAGCCTTTCCAAGCCGACCTAGAGCCGGTCGCGGCGCACCGCCTCGTAGGGGGGACTCCCCAGCCTGCCGTGTGTCGCTCACACCCTCCAGCTGCCTGTTAACGAGGGTCTTTTGGCACAGAGAAGTATTCGTATCGGTACTAGGTATCGGCGAGTACCCAAATGTAAGTACTGGTAACGGTGCATCCCTACATACAACTAAGCTGCACAGAGGAACATGAATTATTTCAGGTTACCTGTCTCATGTACTACTGTCACGATATAGCGACCGTTTTATAAATATAACTTTTTTTAATCATAATTGCTCCAATCTCACCTACTGATGCTTTAACCACATGTTTCAAACTGTTTAAAAATGCAACCATAATCCAGGAGAAAATGCATTTCCCATGAAATGTGATTGATTAGTTGAATGGGAACATTATTTTGTAGGAGCTCTGTGAAATACAAGTACGTCAGGTTTTTAATAGGTTCACTGCAAACCACAAACTGTGCTGAGGAGGTACAGAGTGTACCAACCACCAGGACTCCGGCTGCATGGACGGGGTCACATTGTCCTTTTACTGTATGTTCTCGCTTGTATTTTTCCTTTTCCGACTCAATATTGAGCCTGAAAAGTGGAGTGAAGGTGGCGTTGTGTTTAAGTTTCTCTCACTGTGAGTGTTCTGGTAATTCCAGGTCAGAGAACCAGAGAGACACGCAGGAGCCACAAACAAACAGAAAACACATTAACAGGCCGGTCCATTAGAGGAACTCAGCGAACGCAGCCGATCCAGTTGGATTTGATTATGATTTTTCACACACATCAAACATGTTCATCATTTTCAATAACAGCTGGAAAGACGAGCCGCCGTCCCTCACGAAAAATAATAACAGACAAGAGCTGAAATGGAAAGTGGAAAGAATGGTTCGTCTCTCTCTCTCTCTCTCTCTCTCTTGCTCGCTCGGGGTAACAATGGCCTCCGTTGATCTCAGGCTCGGGCCTTCGCCGCAGCCAAAACCACAGCCAACGCACTGGAAACGTCACGAGCACCAGTATGTTAACGTTTTAACCCTTCCTCACTTCCTACTGCGGTCACATTCTGCAGAAACATCCACTTGCTCGTGGGAATTTTTAAAAGAAACTGTTGAAGTAGTTGAGACTACAGGTCTATTACCTCTAAGCTGCTACTGTCTCCTGGTATATATACTGGGAGTATGTTCATTTATGGGTTCTGTCACTTTCTAGAAACATTTCCAGACTTCTGTAATTCTGCCTGGAACTCAAATTAACAACAAACTGAAGAACATAAAGAATCAGCCGTCACAACCAATGAATCAAAAGTAAAAATCATAAAATCAATGCTGTTGAAGGAGACGACTTCCAGCGGCATTGAGTGAGTCAGACTTTAAGCAAACTGTAATACTCATTACTCTTATTTGATACATTTCCTAACTATTGATGCCAGTTCCCTTTTTGACTTCCCCCTCGCCCTAACCTCACCGCTTTACTAAATAAAGTCATAACTTAACGAGAAAAAAGTCGTAATATTACGAGAATAAAGTCATAACTTAACGAGATTTTTTTTTTTTATATTACGAGAATAAAGTCATAACTTAACAAGAAAAAAGTCGTAATATTACGATAAAGTCAAACTTTACGAGAAAAAAAGTTGTAATATGAGAATAAAGTCATAACTTTAAGTCATAGCCCCTCTCCAGTGGCTCCACAGGGAGTCACTGGAGAGGGACTATCTGGGATGTTGGCAGCAGGGATGCTCATTTTGAAAAATGTTCTTAACCGATAACCGACCCTCGTTAACCGTTTATTAACCGTTAACCGACAAGATTTGTGCCTCGCATGCAGCGGTGTACCAGCTGCAGGAGCACAACATAATGGCGTTCTAGCTGTGAACGTAGGTGTAGCAGTGTAGTTTCTTTGTCGGTGAATAAATGCTACGAAACTACAACTCCTCCGCTCCAATCAAGCGAGCTGGAGAGACGGGAGCCGACTTCCTGTATCCTGCAACTCCGGCTCCGCCTCTTAAGGTGGACTGTTAGGGTGGAGCAGATTTTCTCCTTAAAGAGACGAGCCGCTCCTCTGAGCCGCTCAGCTTTTTAATGAATTATTAACATTTCTTTTAACCATTTTAACCGATAGCGTTAATCGGTTAAAATGCTTAATGTTGGTTAACGGTTAATTATGGACATCCCTAATTGGCAAGTGTTCCTTTGACCCGCCTGTATACCCTGACGACCACGTTTTGACCTGCTGGTTTATTACGTGCTATCACCTCATCGTATCGCAGCTCTGACGTTCTGCATATGAGGCTGTTTAACGGAGAAGAAACGGTTGAAACGTGCCGAGTGTTCCAGACAAAGAGCTGCAGGACTGATGTGAGTTTCAACATGTGTTTCTGCTGCGAGTCTCACTGTAACTCCTCTATCCTGCTCCATAAAGCATGTAAACTGTACACATTATACACCTCTAGACTCAAGTCAAACCATTTCCTTCAATGTGTGTGTGTGTGTGTGTGTGTGTGTGTGTGTGTGTGTGTGTGTGTGTGCGTGTGTGTGTGTGACTCTGCGGCCATTAAAGTTGTTCAGCATGAAATTTCAGGAACATTTGGATGCAACATCAAAAAACACCAAACTCCTTTTTTTCCTCACTAATGGAAAAACTAGAAGCAGCCGCACAAATCACATACCGAGCAAACGCACACACGCACGCACGTGTACACACACACACACACACACACACACACACACACACACACACACACACACGCACACACACGCATGTACACACATACACAGACACACACACACACACACACACACACACAGACAGACAGACACACACACACACACACACACACACAGACAGACAGACACACACACACACACACACACACACAGACAGACAGACACAGAAACAAGGCTACATACTCTACAAACTGAATGAAATCAGAGGATCAGGAGAGACGTAGAAGTCTACACTCCCCAAGAGAGTCTCACTGTGTGTGTGTGTGTGTGTGTGTGTGTGTGTGTGTGTGTGTGTGGGTGTGAGTGTGTGTGTTTGTGTTGGAAACCACACAATTCAACCCCCCCCCCCAAAAACCCTTAAAAGCTGCGTCTCAAGTTTCTGGCAGCACCAACCTCACGTTTCTCTTTCTCCTCTCGTCTCCAGCCGGCTCTGGAGGCTGTGAACCTTCGACCGGCCCGGATCAGAACAGAACCAGACGGAACCAAACAGAACTCACGGTCGGACTAGCAGATAATATAATAATTGTTTTGTTATTTAAAGGAGTATTCCACCAATTCAGCGTTGCACTCAACATCTAAATCGATGCAGCAGAACCAGAGATATCTTTCTTTTTTTATTCCACACATTCTTCTTCCTTGACGAAACCTGGCGCCTACATTACCCACAATGCATCTCAACAGCCAGCAGTTGGTTAAGAGATTCTGGTGTGTTAAGTTAGTAATGTAGCCTGCAGCAGAGATGAGCAGTGGACTATTGCATAATATTCTCGCGCCCAACTCGACCGACGCACAGGTACACGTCAGAATAATAATAATAAAATAATAATAAAAAAATAATAAAATTAATATTAAAAAATTTATTAATAATAAATAAAAAACAACATTACTTTTTTAGTTATTTTCTTATTATTATAATGTTTTTATTAATGATTTTTTTGGTATTTGTAGAAATTGGGTGGGACAAAAATGTAAAAAAATGAGTCCTTAATGTTCATTGTATTTCGTTGTACCTGTTCATTGAATAAATACATTTATCAAAAAAATCTACGTTGTATAAAATAGTGTTGAACCAACCAGCATTAGTGCTGACTGATAAAACAAGCCGAGTGTTGTTGGATCCTGATCTCTCTCTGAACTCAAACTAAACATCCTGTACTGTAACACCTCCTGCTGCTGCTGCTGCTGGCACACTGCTAACCACTGGACAACATCTGTCCTGCATTACATCTGTACTATTATACCTTTCATCTGTCCTCTGAAGCGTCTTTAACATTATACTGTAAAAGCAAATCAATGCTTCATGCAAAGTTCAAATAGTGACCTCTCCGTTGAGTGTTCCTCCTCCTCCACAAAACTCTGAACTTGGAAACAGTCTCATAGTAGAAACTTTTACTTTTACACCAACTAGTTCAGGGCTCAGCAACCTTTACTATCAAAAGAGACATTTTAGGAAAACAAATAAATAAAAATAATCAAAACATTTGATCATTGTGATGAAGGTAACACAGTTTATAGTCTAAGTATATAGTATATAAGTCAGATGTACTACGGAGTATTAGGGCCACATTGAGGGAAAAAACATCTGAGATTTACAGAATAAAGTCAGAATATTACGAGAAAAAAAGTCGTAACTTTATGAGAATATATTGTCTCTTTGGTCGTGTTGCTGTGTCAATAGATGCCTTTACTGTTGATTGTCAGACATAAATACATCCATATTAAGTTAAATGATGGTAGTCTTAATGTTTACTGACACTATAGCCATGCACGTGATATAAAATGACTAATCTTATACTAAGTTAAGTTTAAAAATGGTATCTTTTACTACCATCCTCCAGGTTACAGCAGCTGGCTGGAGTCTCTCTGCTCCGGTTTTATAACCCTGATGACGTTTCTCTGAGCAGCTGATAACAAACAGCTGACCGCTCAGGTGTGTGTGTGTGCGAGTGCGTGTGCGTGTGCGTGTGTGTGTGTGTGTGTGTGTGGAGAGGAAGTGCTCTGATGTAAATATGACTGATCTGATAACCAGATGTGTGAACTATAACAACAGAGATTATTCAGTAATCTGTTGAGTTCTGAGATTAGAGTCAGATTAACAGGATGACGGCACGTTGACAGGCAGACGGACATTTCACTACATATCACAGGAATATATATTATACTTTATATACTATATATACTATTATATTATACTATATATACTATATATACTATTATATTATACTGTATTTTAACTCATTAACATTCAGGTTATTTCCTCACCTCTCCTCATCTCCTCTCCTCTTGTTTCCTCCCTTTGTTTCCTCTCCTCTCATCTCTTCTCACCTCTCCTTGTCTTCTGTGTCTCAGTAACTCGGTGTAGCAGGAGAGGAAACATTAATAATAACGAGTAATGACTGGAGGATTACACATTTACATTTAGATGGGTGGATGGTTTTGGCGGTGCGAGGGCGGAGGCGGCGGCGGCGGCGGCGGCGGCGGCTTGTGAAAGACGTTTCCGCTACCGTGAGAGAACTAATTGGAGCTGTTAATGTTTTACAGCATTGTGTTCAGTGTTTCCTCTGCGGACCGCTTCACATCTCAGCCGGTGTGTGTGTGTGTGTGTGTGTGTGTGTGTGTGTGTGTTTAATGGGATTGAAGTCAAAATCTAATTGAATAAAATTGAATTTATTTACAGAATAAACTGCGATGAAGCCTCAAAATCATCAGCTGACGAAATATAAAACGAATGCTAGATAATCTGTTTATTAACTTCTATTTATACATGCAGAGGCGTGTTTCTGGGTCATCATGAGGAGAGGAAACGGAGGGGAAAACATGGGGAAAGAAGTCATTTGGTGAAGGAAAGCACAGAAAAATGACGAAATGATGAGGATAGAGGAGAAAGGTGACAATGTTGGTGAAAAGAAACACTGCATCTATTATTTAAGTACTTTTGTGTTTAAAAAGTATAAACCAAACTATAATACTGTTCAGCTTTATCACACAAAAATCATTCTTGTGACTTAAGAGGGAAAGAAAATTGACAAACATTAAGTGTCATCTAGTGCGCAGAGGAAATGACATGAAACAACATAAACCGATTCAAAACATGTAGTCCTGTTAAAAATAAACCTAAAATTATCATAATTTATAAACGTACAAAACATACAATCAATATGCTCTCCCCAAAGCCTCCAGACTGCATTGAAAAACGCAGCAATTTTACCTTGCTAGTTGTAAAACGCACTTCACTCAAACTCGACAACACCAAAATGAAACTCATTAAAACCGTCTTTGTTAGTCTTTCAACTGTTCCAACAATCACCAACTCTGGTTTGGTTGAAATTAACCCTTAATTCACCGAGTTAGATGTAACAGGCTACAGACAACCCAACAAACACGGCTTCACTTTTTGAAACTTGTGTGTTTTCTTAGCACGTGTGTGACATCAGGCTGCTGGGATGGCCTGCTGTTTAACAGGCTTCTGTGTGTGTGTGTGTGTGTGTGTGTGTCTATAACACTCTTGAGACACAACCTGCTTCATACAACCAGCCTGTCGCTGTAATTATCAACATCCATTTAATGTGTGAAACACGTCAGCGAGCTCCGAGGCCGAGGCTAACGACCAGCACTGACAGAGTGTGTGTGTGTGTGTGTGTGTGTGTGTGTGTGTGTTTCAATACAAGGCTGCTTTGTCCTTTCATCTTTTATAATCACACACACTTTTACAGGTGGGAGAAACATATTTATTATCACTTTAATATTTCAAGCTTTAATTTTGAGGCTCTTTTCTTGAACGTCTGCTCCTCAAAACGAGGAGAACAGAGCAGAGATGAAAGAATGAATTACATAAACTGGGTTTCACTGTAAAGCTGTCGGTTTGTCACTTCTTACACGTATAAATCATTGTGGGTCGGTGTCCCATGCGCGCTCGCGTGTGTCTACGCTGTTCAGACTCGGACTCCAACACAAACTACACGGAAGCACCAAAACCTCTCGGCTGTATCTAGTGAAGCCCGTCTGTTAAACAGTGCTCCTTCATGTCTATGTAGAGCGAGCGCAAATGCGAGCAACAGGACGCTGACTTTCGTTGACTTAACGGCCACAGGTGTTGCTGTTAACAAGACATTTCTGATTCTTACAAACAGTCCCTTTAGACGTATGTCACGTTGACGTATCGCTGCAACGGGCTGAAGCGTCCAATGCGGCGTCTATGTATATACTGTATGTCTATGGAAACAAGATCCCAGTATAAAAGGTAGAAAGGATTCTTCAAATTCTTAAACTTTGTCCTTGTTTCGGAGCAGCTATCAGTGAGCTGCTGGCATTTCACAAGTCAGTGATACTTCAGCTGATATCTCCACTAAAAATACCTCTCAGTCTTTTTCAGACACTAATCCTGCAGATTAGTCGGCTTCCATCAACCTGCCCTTCTCTCTTTTCACCTCTCCGTCCTCTCTGGCGTTTCGCTCGCATTCTTTCACTTGCATTCCTCTCTCCTCCCTCGTTCATTCCTCTTCCTCTCCTTGGGCTCTTTGCCGTTATCTCTCCGCTGCTTCCTTTCTTCCCTTCCTACCGGCTAAAACTCAGTTTTTATTTTAACAAAGTAAAGCACAACAGCCTCCTGTGCTTGATGAAATGTAAGAATGTGTCTTTGTGCTGCGTGTCTGACGGCGGGACAAAGACATCAGACTGTGAAAATTAAACCTGCTTTGAGGAACCGTTAGAAGTTCTTCAAGTTACAAACGGGACAAAACCCTCAAACGTTCTCTGAAGATCGTCTTTACAAACGCTTTCTTTAGGGAACTCTTCAAGGATATTTTCTCTAGAGACAAAAGTCTGCAGTGCTTAACGGCTCAATCCAGATCTTAGATACATCAGTTATATCTTCATGTCCTTTCAACATCATTTTCAGGAACTAAGTAAGTTTTACTCTGATTAAAACCTCATGCCGCACAGCACAAGATCATGTGATAAAAGCAGAGTTTCTTGCCGTGTTTATAGCTGTTCTGAGCAGCTACAGTCGGCCACAACAACCCGCCGGCCTCACAGGAAGGCGTATAAATACCCAACTCAGTCTCACGGCAGTTCGTGAAATAGTCATAAAATTTAATCTACTTGATTCGTGTACATTGACACGAATTTCCCTTTTTTTTTGTTTTCAGTACACGGCGTACAAATGACATGCAGAAATCAAGAAAGGCAAACTTATTGCACTCTAAACACCTTGAGTATTATTGTGTTTTTTATCCACCTTTTCGTGCAAACAGACTGAATAATCACAAGTTACAACAGGGCGACATATTAGTTACTGAACTGAACTCTCCAGGTGAACGCTGACTCACTCTCACAGGTGTTTCTACTCCCCCCCCGACCTCCTCTCGTCTTTCACTAGGAGATCATTGAGAGTGGCATCCGAGGGGGGAGGAGAGGAGGAGGTGAAAGGTATAAATGACCAGAGAGAAGAGAGGAATGATGGAGGAGAAGAAGAAGCAGTAGAGAGTCGTTCTTTGTTTTCGTTTAATGCATCCACTCTTTGAAAGAATAAGATCATCAAAGAAGAGAAGAACAACAAAGATGAAACGAGAAGAAGAGAAAACTGAGGAAGAGAAATCAAAGACAAGAAGAGGAGAGCTGATAAAATCTGATGGTTATCACCACCAGCACACGCCTACATGATATTATGAAATATGTATGAAGAGAAACCTTCAGGGGGAGGAGGACTGATTACAATATGAACTAAATGTCACTTCATCGTGAGAATGTGGCGCCGCAGACGTGGTTTTAATCATTAGCTGTTGACAAGCGTCCAACACAATATTCTCTGAATCAACTGAAGTCTGAAAACCTGGAAACTTCCTCCTCTTTCCTTTTCTCTCTGAACTCTTCAGCTTCACTGAAGAAAGAAACTTGAGACTAACGGTGCTAAACATCAAGATGAATGACCATAAATCAGTTTATCAGTGCGCAACTACGATGAGGTCTACGAAGAAGTGAAGCCAACGCTGAAGTGCCTTAAACCTGCGACTCCTCTGGTTGCTAAAAGAAGTCTGGTTGTATATAAGTCTCTGAGAAAATGAGCCTACTTCTGTCTTGATTTATTACCTCAGTAAACATTGTAATCATGAGTTTATGGTCTCAATCTCTAGTTTCAAGTCTTCTTCAATACAGCATGATGTTCATTTAGTAAATGATGGTCCCATTTAGAGTCAAATAGACCATAAAGCAGGGGATGCTTTAGGGCGGGGCTACCGTGTGATTGACAGGTTGCTACCACGGCGTTGTCCGGTCTGGGAGTCATCCAAATACCAAGATGGCGACGCCCAAAAACCAACATGGCGACACCAAATACCAAGATAGTGAATGGCCATAAACCAAGATGGTGAAGGCAAAATATCAAGATGGCGACGGCAAAATATCAAGATGGTCACGGTAGCGAGGAGATCGGGGTGGATGGATCGGTCAAAAACACCAGACTTCACCAGGAGACAGCTGTTCATGTCCCGTGTGAAACCAGAAGTTGATTTATTTGTCACGTAACTTCTATACTTAAGTTACGGCACTTCCGGAGTTATTTGAACCCAGACTGTGATCTTTCTTTTCCTAAACCTAACTGAGTACTTTTATTTAACAAGGACTGGAGCGGAAATCGACTTGTTGCTGGACATTTGTAGGAAAACGCACTAAAAATACGTTTTGAAAGTCGTCATCTGCGTCATCGTTTTCTCCGTTTCTGCCCGTCCAGACTAAAACACAACTCTGAAGTTTTAAAACTACTGATGGCGTCAGCAGCGTTTTCAAAACGCCGCAGTAGTGAGGACGCTAGGCGAAAAAGTTCTGTGTTTTAAAACAAAAACACATCAGTGAGGACTTCGCCTCAGGCTATGGAGTTTGATTAGTAGACAGCACGTTGACAGGTGAACTGTGGAGGTCAAACAGAAGCAGCATGTTTATTTTATTGTATTCTATCACCCCAGAGTTTGGAGTAACTTCCACATCACCATCACAGACCTTCATCTGTCGGACGCGAGTCTGGAGAGATATTAGTTATTAATATGGAGTCAGACTCTACTGTCTGTCGTCCTTCATCTCAGTGAAACAGTTTCCTGGTCTCTCTTCAGACCTTCAGTTTAACTTCTGGTCACATCTGGGTTGTGTTCTCACCACCAGAAGCAGAGTGTACACCGCTAACCTCTCTCCGTGTGTGTGTGTGTGTGTGTGTGTGTGTGTGTGTGTGTGGTTTCGTGCTGCTGGGAACTTTACGAGTGAACCGCTCGGTTTGGCCTGAAGCTGCTGGTCGGGTCTGGAAAACACATTAACACTCTCTCTCTCTCTTTCTTTCTTTCTTTCTTCCCACCATCTCTCTCTCTCTCTCTCTCTCTCTCTCTCTCTCTCTCTCTCTCTCTCTCTCTCTCTCTCTCTCTCTCTCTCTCTCTCTTTCTCTCTCTCTCTCTCTCTCTCTCTCTCTCTAACTTTCTGTTTGAGTTTTAATTTTTAATTTTAATGAGTTATTGGCTCGAACATGAAAAAACATTAACAGCCAAGAATCTCTCCACCTTCTGTCTCCGTCCTCCCTCATTACCGTTTCCTCCTCCGTCTCTGATCTAAAGAGAAAACAGAATGTGGCCAGAAGTATGTGGACGGCTCCGTCCCACAGTTTGGGTTATAAAAGGTTTCATAAAGAAAATGTTTTCCCAGTTTGGTGTAGAAGAACGTGACTGTGTGTCGGCACCGTAAACACCAACAACTTCACAGAACTAAAAAAAAAAAAATAGGGCAACTGCTTGCTTTAAACTTTTTTAAAAGTTGATGAACTTAAAAGTGAAATGTTTTCAGAGCTTGAATATTTGGATGTCATGCTACTTGCACCTATTAATAACAGTAAAAGTGCTTATAAAGTCAACTAAAATATTTTCAGTTACTGTCACTTAAAGGTTTTAATTCACCTCTCCCATCGGATTAAGTTAGCAGTACACAAACACACTATTTAAGACTATAAGACATTGAGTTATTAAACTAAAAAAATCATGAGACTCAAAATTTAAAGGTCCCATATCGTGCTCATTTTCAGGTTCATACTTGTATTTTGTGTTTCTACTAGAACATGTTTACATGCTGTAATGTTAAAAAAAAACTTTATTTTCCTCATACTGTCTGCCTGAATATACCTGTATTCACCCTCTGTCTGAAACGCTCCGTTTTAGCAAATTTCAACGGAATTGCAATGGAATTGCGTTGCTAGGCAACAGCTTGGGTCCATGTTTACTTCCTGTCAGCTGATGTTATTTACTTGATGAAACTGGGATGCATTTAGAATGTTTTTGTTTAAAACCGTGTAATTTTCTAAATATTGTATATTTGTGACATCACAAATGGACAGAAATTGTAACGGCTTGTTTCAAACGCACAATTTCTGAATACGGGCTGTGTGTATTTCTCCGTATATTGAGCGTTTTGATAGTTTAAAGTATTTATAAAGCACTTAAACCTGCTTTATATTATATAAGACATGAAAATCTCACTTTTTACAATATGGGACCTTTAACAACTTTGAGGAAACTCATTGCCTCAATTGCTTTGAGTACGACTAACTCAAACAGCTTGAGTACTCTATTGCCCTCTCCCATTTAACACACTGCACTGTAAATATTTAAAGGACAGAAAAAGAAAAAGTAGATCAAATGCAGTGTGTACTTTTGGCTATTTCTGGCGTACTTTAGATGAAGGAAAGCATTTTGAACTCAACCTGACCTCAACCTCATCTGACTCCATCCAGATCTGATCACCTCAGCTGGCTCTGGTCAATCCTTTGAAATAACATTTAATGAAACACTTAATATCACATTACTGTGTGTGTTTGGTACATTTCCACTTCATCAGGTCCCAACTTCATGTTCAACTAAATCAGCTACTCAGTTCTCTTTCTGGGGGGGAACCAACTTTTTGAACTTTTAACTTTCCAGATGACCGACTGACACACAGAGCGGTCGCGGTGAAGGAGTTTCTCCTGCGGTGACAAGAATTGGCTCAACAGCGCACTATGTGGTAATATTGCAATTATTATTTTATTTTTTTTGCAAATTACTTCATTTATCCTGATTTTAGTGCTGTATGAATAATCTTTATTGTTAGGCTATTATTAGGACAGAGAAAGGCAATGAGGTACAGTACATCTCTTTTACTTTCAGCCGAGACGCTCTGCTTGCGTCTGGTTGCTAAGATACGGAATATCTGCAGAAGTAAAACTGTCCATTGTTGTTGTTGTTCAGCTCTTGTAGCCTACATGTGGCGGTTGGTCTGTGTAGTATTTGTCCCGCCCCTCCTCCACTGTGATTGGACGGCTGAATAAATAGTGGCAATGACGAGCGCAACGTTTTACACAAAGTTGAAAATGTTTCAACTATCGGCGACCAGAAAAAAAACAACAAACGTGCAGCGTTCAGCGCAGAGTAGACGCTCAGCGTCTCGTCACGCTGCTGCCGTTTGTAGCGTAGCAGAAATACGCGGCGCTCCCACTGCAAAGACTTCAAAACAGAAAACACATGAACATTGCAGTTGGCTTGTCAATACTGCGGTCCCTACTGACACAACAGTGACATCATCACACACACACAGAGAGCACTTATTGAGGTTCTTTGTATGAATGAATAAACAAATAATTGAGCAATTAACTGAACAAAAAAGTGATCGATCAAACAAAACATTCTTCATTTGATCGAGCGTACGAACCAATGAAGAAATGATCCAATAAAGTAACCGATCGATCAAATAAACTGTAGAAAAAACACAAGTAATCAATCAAACTAAGCAAAAAATGAATGATTGAACATTCAAATGAAAGAGGGATTGAGAGTACGAACAAATGATGAAATGATCCAATAAACTAACTGATCGACAGGGCTGCACAATTATTGGAAATGTTATTGATAATCTCAATAAAGCTTACTGCAACTGTCAAATCGCAGTATTTGTTAAAGGTGAAATGTGTCAAAATACATATTTTAAATTGAATATTGTGGTGTTGCAGAGATCACATCATAATCATTTAGATTTTTTTCAATGAAAATGAGAATAATTCTCTCTAATATCTCCAATAATCAGCCAAAATAATCGCAATTAAAAAAAATTTCTAAATCGGTGCCACCCTACCGATCGATCAAATAAAAGCACTTCACAACGATGACAGAAAGAACCAGATGTGACCAGATGTGAACGATATCTGACAGACAGATTTCATGAAATGAGTCGTGACTTTTTCTTGCAACACGACGGCGAGTGTTTTTTGTTAATGAAAGCACATGACATGACAAGACAAGACAACGAGGCGTTGCTCCGGCAACAGAGACGGAAAATATGAGTAAAAAAACACAAAAAAAAGACAGAATGAATGAAGCGAAGAGGAAACAAGTGTATGGAAGATGGAAACATGGGCAGGAAGGAATAGATGGAAATCATATAAATCACTGCTGTCAGATGAACACTGATGTTCCCATGAAGCACACAAAGAGCTTTCTTTAACAGGACAATGACACAAAAAGTTTTCTATTCAAGTCAGAACGTTTCTTCCAACAGCAGCAGAAAACATGGAAAAACAAAACACGTTCATATTACATTAAATTAAAAGCATTTTATAGCATGAAATTAAATGAAAGACAGCGTTAGTCTTTACAGTAGAGGGTAATTCTCAAGTTTAATCATCACTATGACATTGGAGAATTAAATCTAATTTAACATTTAGTCATTAAAAGCACAGTCGTCCTGTGAAGTTCTCAACTCTCTGCTATGTTTAATTATAATAATAATTGAATGCCTCGTGGCCACAACACAAACTCCCATTCAGATTTAATTTTAATTAAAATATCTCCACATAATAACGGACTTTACTTTACTGTGGACACTAACATCATTACATGTAATGAGTCCTAATAGATTCACAGCTCCACTCATCATCTAACCGACGGCCTCGTTGTGTCAGAACAAGAGATTTCTGTTGATTTGCTCTCACAGCTGATTATTTTCTGATGGATTTCTGCGGCGGTCGACTGACTGACGGTGTGATGGAGATCAATGGGAACCATAAACACTATACTTGTGAGGACCCTCATATTGACGGCGTGTCAATATATGCTCGTTACATGCATAGTGTCCTTTTGTTTTCACAGGAAGTTAAGTTTAGGCAACACAACCACTTAGTTTGGGTTAAGGTACGTGTCCACAGCCTCCGTCCTTTCCACGCTTCCCATCCATTGTCTATGTAATCAGCCGTGCAATGCATTCTGGTAGTGTGGCGGTGCGATTCGAGAGACGGACCGTCACATCGCCTGTTCCTCATTTGCATAAAGTTGAGGTCTCGGCTACTTTATGTAAATCACGGGAGAACTCGCCGCCTCTGGAAACACCCTAGAAACCTTTAAACTAAATAAAGACTAATTCAGCACCTTACATGGATTATTTCTCACATAAAATGTTTTCAGAAACACATTTCATTGAACTATTTTCGTGATATCAGAGAAGAAAGTCTCCAAACGAGTCGCCATGTTGGTTCCGGTTTGAAAGCTGGGAGCAGCGGCCCACGAGGGAAAGCGTTCGTCCAATCAGGAGCCTTGTGTCTAGTGGCAGCCCGTCAAGCGTCCAACGCTGGGAGGCGAGGCGATCCCTTGCGATAAAAAATGCCCCTGTGGACACGAACCATGAGGAAACGGTCGTGGTTGACTTCACTGATCACTGATTAGTGACTCACAGGACTGACAATACCGATAAGTCACATGACTTCAGACTGAGATGACAAAATACATGTAAGTCAACGATACTTTTAGTTTCACACGGGACATAAACAACCGTCTCCTGGTCGAACGTCTTGTGTTTGTTTGACCCGTCCACCCTGAACGGACTCTCACGTTATTAATACTACGTCACTTGCTCTGACTGTTGATTAACGCCGCGGGTGGGTTTACATTGGAGTTGAAAGCCCGGTTCGTCACATATACTGTTGTTAAAGGGGTTTGTGATGCCGAGGGGCACTGACCAAACGGAGGTATACAGTATGATTGGGAGTGAGAACGGGTTGCACCAGAGGCTTCTTCTTCATCAGACCGATAGATGAAGGGTTCCCAGATTGGGTCGCCGTTGTGCTGCAGCTGTGATAGCATACCATTAATGTTCAGGCAGAGTTTGATTGCAGCTGAAGTTTTGTGTTAAAGTTTTAGATTTGAGGCTCCTCGTGTAAAAGATGTTGATTAAATCTCAGGTGAGGGGAAATTAAAGTCTCCACCTTCTACTCGGTGGGATTGACTCTTCTTCAGATGAACAGCTGTGAGAGCAACGGGTCAGATCAGCTGCTCGATTAGAGACTAAATCTATCCGTCCTGACACTTCCTGTTCTGATGAAAAAGAGTGGCGATCCTACCGTCTCTGTGCAGACTCATCCACAGCAGGACGACTGGGACGACATGATGGAGCCTCCACCTTCCTCTTCCTCCTCCTCCTCCTCCTCCTGCGCTGCCTGTACAGGACTCCCTGCAGGAACAGAGGACATCAGTTAGTGCAACGATATCAACTTGTTGTGCTTTTCACCATAAATATTGGGCCTAAATAATCGTCAGATAATGGGACATATATATATTATAGGGCTGTCAATAAATTAAAATGTTTAATCAAAATTAATGGCATGATTGTTCACAGTTAATCATAATTAATTGCATATTCATCGCTGTAAATCATTTTCAAAATAAAATAAATAAAGAGACATGAAAGCTAAGACTAAGAGTCCGCAGCCTGACATGCTCACAATGACGTAGAACAATTTTTAAAAGCATTTTCACTATTATCTCATAAACTACTGCAGTTGATTGGATGAAAACAGTCGGGTACGGTATGCATAAATCATAATTTGTGTTTACACCTTCAACCCCCGAGAGAGCCAATCAAATTGCTCCATCAGGTGATGCTGATGTTAAAAGACACCTGAGCCGCTAATGAGACGAGAGTTTGTGGTTCAACCAAATTAATTGACCTTTAAAACTGATAAAATCACATCGACAGCTTCGTCAATGTCACTGCTTTCGTCTGTTTCATATCTTTATAAATTTAATATTTTGAGGTTTCAGAGTGTTAAAGAATAAAGACGTCAGCATTTTTCCGCTGTTTTCTAACATTTTATATCATATTATTATTGTCTGGATGGAGGTCGAGACGCTCTTATCTGCTCACCAACAGGTGGAGGAAGCCGTCGTCTAAAGGTCATCAGGGTTCAACGCCAAAACATCCACAAGTCTGCCCTTAAAAAAACTAACGTTTGGTGAATTTAAAAATGACTAACGTTAGCTGATAAACTATCAGCCTTTTATTGTTGTGAGTCGACGTCCATCAGCCGGAGAAATCCCCGTACTGAACGTGTTTATTATGTTTGGCAGATAAACTCAGTATAACAAATGTTTTATTTAAACACTCTGATGTTTTCTCAGTGTTACTCAACTCAGCAGATTGTGTTCTGGCACTAAAACAAACTGAAACCTGCCGGTTTCTACAGAAGACCCAGAGGAGAGAGTTTAAAGGCTGACGCCCTGAAACATGTTGACGAGACTCTGAAGCTCATCTGATAACAACAGTCTGATCTGACACGATCATGTGACCCAAACCGGGCTGATGATAAATCCGACAACCGGACAAAATAAAAAATAAAATAATAAAAAAATAACATGATAAACAAATAAATATGTCATTAAATGTGGCAAAATTATTATTACAAATAAATGCAGCCATTAATTAATTTATAAAATGTGACATATATTGATATTTCTGTTTTAATTGGTTTCTTCCTTAATTTATCTTTAATTTAATGTATTTATTTCCATTAATTTTTAAAAATGTATTTAATTTTTTTGTACTTATTTTTCATTTATTTATTTCTATATTTTATATTTATTTTCGAATGTGTATATTTATTTATTTAGTTTTACAGTTATTTCTTATTTAGTTTTGCATTTATTTTTTATATATTTTATATTTATTTTTACATGTATATATTTATTTATGTATTATGTATTATTAATTTGTTCTGTATTTGTTTTTATTAATTTAAAATTAATTTATTGATTTTGAAAAAAATGTATGATTCATTTTTGCATTTTTTTTTTGGTATATTTATACTTACTTATAAATGTGTGTTTATGTATCTATGCATTTCTTTCTTTCTTTATTCCTTTGCATTTCACCCAAACGTCTTTATTTCTGTATTCTTTTCTTTACACGTTTCTTTTTACATTTCTTTATGCATTTCTGCCTCATTATGCAAATAAATGAAATACTTGATTTCACCAACAGCGACCGGTCCCTCTGTGGCTGCAAAACAACGGCACCTTTTCTAAATGTTGTCATTTAAAGTAAACCAGCGTTTTTCAGATGTGACGTCACATCACAACAACCACATCGGTCACCACCATGATGCTACTGCATTAGTTTGTAGAAGGACAACCTTTACTTTAATACACAAAGGATTAAAGTTGTTTTAGCCGACTGACCAGCTGATGGTGGCCCCCAAACAGACCTGGATTTAGTTTGGAGGCGCAGAGCCCGAGTCCGGGTCAGGAGGTAACATCGCTGGACGGACAGATGTCAACAGATGCACATATCTAATATTATCACATTTTATTTCTTCATAATGAAAAGGTTAATAAGCCTTCACGTCTCCAAATCCGAACGTGGCCTCGGGCCGCTGAAGGGCTGCAGCCGGCCCTGCGGGGCCACATAACAACATGAAGAGAGAAGAGCGCTGGGAACACCGGGAGGAAGCTCACAGCTCTTTAAAGGTTCATGTTATGAGGAGCTGCACGTTGTTAAGTCCCAGCAGTGGAAACCAGACCTCATTAGCACCAGTCTGGTTCCTTCAGTCCTTCACAACACGCCTGAATCAGCAAGTCAATAATACGGTAAATAATGAAGACACAGTTTCTACTGGCTGACTGTCACATTCCACCTGTCGTCTCTCTGGTGACTTCAGCTGAATGACAGATGGATGAAGGACGTCAGCTCACCTTCAGCTGTCGTTCTGTTGGATCTCCCTCCAGACTGACTGATCACTGACTGATGACTCTCAGCTGTGTCTGCTGCCGATTGGCTCCTCATTGATGACATCAGCCAACAAGAGGAGCCAATCACAACTTCACATGTTTTTTACGTTTCATTGTGCATTTGTTTTATTTATCTATTTTACCTGTATTTATTTATTTATTCATTTATTTACTTATTTATTTATTTATTTATTTATTTATTTATATATTTATTTATCCTCATTTGAAAGGAGGTCCTGGAAATAAACTTTCAGGCTGCTAGAAATTCTTAATTTAATCATAAATAAATGACTCTATAAATAAACAAACAAATAAATAAATAAACAAAATAATTAATTAATTAATAACTTATAAATAAATAAGTCATTAAAAGTAGCAAAAATAATATTAAAAATAATATCGAAATAACCGCAATTATAATTTTTTTTCCAAATCGTACAAACAAACGTAAATGTAAAAACAAACCAAAGTTACGTGCTGGAACTGTTTGTTGACTTTCTGGAGTCGTGTTGTCTCTGTGAAGAAACCAACCGAGCCATGCTAGCTGTTTCCCCCCGCTTCCAGTCTTTATGATAAGCTAGGCTAACTGCACCCGGACTCCAGCTCCAACTTAAAGGGAGATTAGTCATGTATTTAATCCTTTTATCAACATGGGAGTGGACAAATCTGCTGCTTTATGCAAATGTATGTATATATTTCTTATTGTAAATCAATTAACAACACAAAACAATGACAGATATTGTCCAGAAACCCTCACAGGTACTGCATTTAGCATAAAACAATATGCTCCAATCATAACATGGCAAACTGCAGCCCAACAGGCAACAACAGCTGTCAGCGTGTCAGTGTGCTGACTTGACTATGACTTGCCACAAACTGCATGTGATTATCATAAAGTGGGCATGTCTGTAAAGGGGAGACTCGTGGGTACCCAGAGAACCCATTTACATTCACTGATCTGGAGGTCAGGTTTTCTAGTTTCATATGATACCAGTATCTTCACTCTAGCTTTAAAACTGAATCCGCTACAGCCTAAAAATCACAAGTTGTGTTAATGCGTTAAAGCAATTAGTGGCGTAAAGTGGAATTTGGACGGCCCTAACATCCATCAGCTGTGATTTGAATCTTCAGGTGTGAATCAACACTTTTCTTGTTCCGGCTGCCAGTTAAAGCTCAGAAGATTATCATGAATAATGATAAAGTTGATCTTAAAGTTTGGACAGACAGGAAGAGGTGTGTTTGTCTCCGGAGCAGCGGAGGATCTCCGAGTGTTTGAAGAAGTCGAGGCGGCGGCTGAACTCAAAGTGGAGGATGTAAAATAGATGAAGACTGAGACTTACTGAACTTTTAATTTAATTTACTCTCAGCTGCTCTCAGTGTGTGAATGGGCATCATACATGTTTAAAGCAGAGAGAGAGAACAGAACTCGGTTTGGTTTCATCGTCCAGCTCAGAGCTGCAAATTCATGCAGCTCCTGACATTAAAGAAAACTCGCCTCTTTGTCAACTCGTGCGTCTTGTTTCCTCGTCTCCCCTCCTCCCTCCTCCCTCCTCCCCTCCTCCCCTCCTCACTATGGAAATGACAAGCGGAGCGAGGTCAGCGAACAAGGCTTGCGGACGCGACCACATAAAGAGAGCGATTCATGTGTCTGCAGGGCTGGACGGCAGCCGGCCGCCTGGAGTCAGACATTTTGTGGTCCAAGAAGAAGAAGAAGAAGAAGTCCTGGATCACACAATCACACCGAGGGATTCACACCAAAACAAAACCTCAGAAAGTCACCTTTAAATTAAGAAAAAATAAAACTTTCCACGAGTGGTTTAGTGGGCTGTAACTAGTGATTATTCCTCTATCGACCTTCACACTTTCTCATGTTTCCTTCTATAACACTGTTTGATTTCTGACTGTCTTTTGCACCAATCTGTTTGACGATACATCTACTGTATCTCCCGATTCCATATCACGATTTATTGTGATTTCTGTTAACTTTTTTAACACTAGACCACGGGGAAAAGCTGAATCACACACTTCTAGTGACTTTTACTTTGGAAAATATCTAATTGGACATATTACAGCCTTTTTTCAGCCTTTTTTTTGGAAATATTTCAGATGTTTTTCATACTTTTATTCAGACATATTTCGGGCTTTTGTTTGAACATATTTCTGTCTTTTTTAGGCCCTTTCTTTCGGACATATTTTGGCCTTTCTTAGAATATCAGTCATTGTCAGGAATTATTTATTATCCAGCAACCCAAAAATCAAAGAATATAAAGACATTTCCCTCACAGATTAGTGGTGTTTTCTTTTTAATTTATAAGGGACATGTAATGTTTTATACTTCTGGTGAATATAATCCATCAATCTGATTTCCATAGATGTATTTAGTATCTACAGTTCCCTTTGTTAACACCTTATTTTGAAAAGCAGACGTAGTCCCACATGTCTACTTCCTCTAACTTCTCCAAGGTGGTCTCTAGCTCTCCCGTCAGCTCCGTTCTCTTTATCCATCCATGGTCAGCTCCATCGGGGCCGTTTCAATGCAGAGAACACAAATATCAGTATCTGGGTGCTCTACAGTCGTAGCGTCGGCCGGTTTGACCACGGAGACGAGAGCGACGGCCGGCTCCACCGCAACGTTACCGCAATACGATAACGTTTAGCATGCAACTTTAGCCGTGATGTCTAGCTCTGCTTTTCCTGCAATGTGTGAAACCCAAGGTGTTTCCATACGACCCTCCGTCGTTGATTAAAGCTGCAGTAGGCAGAATATTTTTGGCATCATTGGCAATAACTCCATAATAACCTTTCAGCATGTTGTAATTCAAGTGTTCTGAGAGACTTCTTCACCTCCTCATGGCTGTTTTCAGCCTGTTTTATGTGATTCCTCTGACTGCAGGGAGAGAACTCCTCCTCCTCCTCCGAATAATGTCACCAGGATCAAATCACCCCGTCACTTTAATTAAAACACATTCCTGAACTTCTACATTATGTCATCATGTTACCAGCTGTGACCCGTCCTCAGGTGTCCCAGGTGACACCTGAGGAGCACTTCCTGTCAGCAGCAGGATGGTATTTTTAAAGACATCCTCCACCTTCTTGGGACCACGGCGTGTTCTGTGGGGCGTTATGGCCTTCTCGGGTTGTGTAACAGCTTGCAGTGACGGCGTCCACCTTCAACAACACGCTCTTTGATAGAGTCCAGAGTCGCTGTGGACACGTCCAACTCTTATAACATCGTCTTAACATCACTATGAGGTTCTGATAAAGACTCTAACTTCTACCTCCCAACATTAAAACCACCGCCACCATCCACTTGTTTATTTACCAACCAGACACTTCACAATAAAATCCACTTCCTGTCCTTTTCTCACACAGATTCATCACACAGGATGACAACAGAAACTCACAGAGGTCAAAATCACACTAAGTATTCAACAATACTCTCCAACATTACCTGAAATATACTCCTCACTTAACTCCAGCAAGTCCGACCATCTGACCAATAAACACAATGATGATGTACTGATCTTTATTATACTGTAGTATCACAAAGCTTTGGACAGTTTAACGTCCAAATTCGATTCATTTTGACATTTAAGGGCATTAAAAAGGTCTAAACGACATTCTTTTAGCCCAAAATTTGATGAACTTTCCTACTCTGGTCCTAGTTTCACCTGTATTTATCAAAATAATACTCCAACTCAGTCTCACGGCAGGTGGTGAAATAGTCACAAAATGTAATCTGTTTGATTCGGGTACATAGACATGAATTTCCCTTTTTTTTTTCGTGACGCTCAGCACGACTTTCAACGACATATTTTTTGTGCGTTTTAATGTCCAGCAACACGTGAAGCAAGTGTCAATTTCCGCTCTACTCTTTTCAAAATAAAACTACTTAGTTAGGTTTAGGAAAAGATTGCAGTTTGGTTTTAAATAACTTTGGAAGTGCTGTAACTTAAGTACGAAGTTATGTGACAAATAAATCAACGTTGACTTCTGGTTTCACACGGGACAAGTGCAGCACTGCCGGAGTTATTTTGAGGCGGACCGTTCCCAAGTGAAACAAAACGCGGGCTGCCTGTGCTGGTATTTGTTGAGATGGACACAGGTGAAACACATCTTAAACATGAGTACGGAGAGGACGGACTGATGTTTGCTTGACATCTGGGCCGAAGAGAACACACAGAATATGATAAATCAGCCCAGTCGCACATCAGTAGTCACAAAAGGTAATGTATTGATTTGTGTACATAGACACAAATTTCACGTTTTTCATGACGCTCAGCACAAAATAATTTCATATGTAATTCACATAATTGTGAACCAGGAAGTCTAGAGAGCAGCGAGCACCGCGTAGGGAGGAGGTCGGGCTGGATGGGTGGGTCAAAATTACAGGACTTTCTCCAAGGAGACCGCTGTTCATGTCGAGCGTGAAACCAGAAGTCAACGTTGACTTCCATACTTAAGTTACAGCACTCCCTGAGTTATTTTAAACCAAACCGCGATCTTTTCCTAAACCTAAACTGATACCCCTTTCACACCGAGGGCTCAACCAGGGTTGATTGTGTGTCTGAAAGGGTTAACCTGCGTTGACTGACTCAGGTCGAGAGGTGGGTCAGAGCCGGGTCGCTAACTAAGTAGTTTTTATCACGTAACTTCCGGTGTTATTTAAACCCAAACCGCGATCTTTTTGTGTTTATGTACACGAATCAAATGTATTAAATTTCATGACTATTTCACGAACTGTCGTGAGACTGTCTTGAAATGAACTAACAGATAAATAAAGAAATAAAATCAGATTTTCATTCCTGAAGAAAACGTTTAGATCTTCATGAGGAGTTAACTGGATACAGGAATCTGAGTTTATTATCTAACATGAGCATCATTATAACATCTCTACAGGTCTGTGATGGTTACCTAATATCTCTACTTTAATAGAGACTTTTATGATTAATATTCAGGACTTTGACTTGTTGTCAGAAGAGAATGAAGTGTCTTCATGTCGCTGAGTTGAGTGTAAACATCATCATCAGCATCAGCATCAGCATCAGCAGCAGCAGCAGCAGCAGTATCATGGAAAACAGCTTCTCTGGGTTTTCCAGCGGAGAGTTCAGCTCTCAGGTCACTAGAGAAAAGACTCAATATGTTCCTCTTTAAATCAAACTGCAGCTCAATCACAGAGTCACAACTTCTAACTGGTTAATCAACACACTCTGGTAGCACTGGGAACAATGGGAGCTCTGGGAGGAGAGGGGGTATTAACTTGTCTTTTAAAGAAACAGAAGTTCAATGTCAAAGTTTAGACATACCGAAGAGCTGCAGCTTCACTTTGGATCAACTTGAACAAACAATGAAGAAGTTTCAGCAGCAGATTTTAGAAAAACACCACAAACAAATACAACTCTACACACTGACTGGTTATAACATTATATATATATATATATATAAATCACATTTAATGAAGAATAAAAAGCTGCTGCTGGGAGACAAAATGCACCGAAGCTTCTAACATGAAGATGTTCACTTTGGTTTCTAACGGAAACACCATCAATACCACCAATATCACCAATACCACCATCAAAACCATCAAAATCACAAATATCACCATCAAAACCATCAAAACCACCAATACCACCATCAAAACCATAAAAATCACCAATATCACCATCAAAACCATCAAAACCACCAATACCACCATCAAAACCATAAAAATCACCAATATCACCATCAAAACCATCAAAACCACCAATACCACCATCAAAACCATCAAAACCACAAATATCACCATCAAAACCATCAAAACCACCAATACCACCATCAAAACCATAAAAATCACCAATATCACCATCAAAACCATCAAAACCACCAATACCACCATCAAAACCATCAAAACCACCTTCTAACATGAAGATGTTCAGTTAGGTTCTAATGGAAACACCAACATAAACACCACCAATACCACCATCAAAACCATCAAAACCACCAATATCACCATCAAAACCACCAAAACCACCATAAAGCTCCATATATTCAGGTAGGATGTGAATATTGAATGTGTGAATATGTGAATATTGAATGTGTGAGGACTCACATGTGTTCAGTGGAGCAGCAGCTGGTCCTCCTGAAGGAGCATTCTGACTCCACAAAGTCTGGAAGGAACTTTTTCTTGAGCTCAAACTTTTTCAGGCAAAATCCACAGCGCGCCTCGGTGACGCGTAAAACCTCTCCAAAGTTTGGAGAGGTTGGATGGAGAGATATTGAGAGAGTTGGAGAGAGATGGAGAGAGAGATGTTGCTGCTCTCCTGCCCGGTGGTTACTCTTCACTAACCCGGACTCCCCCGGTACCGGAGGCGGTGTGAAGATGCTTCTTCTTCTTCCACTGAGAGCGAACAGAAACAGCGGAGAGTCGAGGAGTCGCATCGGAGTCAAGCTGGAAGGAATGGAACAATACACTTCCGGTCAAGTTGTCAAAATGTAGCAATGTAGCTGGACGCATACAGGGCCAACTTTTCAAAATAAAATCAGTCAAACACACACACAGGTCAGAACCTCATTAAAATAACAGAAAACATAAGGAGGTTCTATTTTTAATACAGTGGTGGAGAGAAACTTCTTTATTTATTTAGTTATTTTATTTATTTTGCACAATTCTTTACTAGTTTTTTTTCTAGTAAAGTTATGACTTTATAATCTCGCAGATTAGATTTTTTTCTTGTGGAGAGTTACTACTTTATTTATTTATTTTATTATTTATTTTTTTAGAATAGGATGATGACTGAATTGTACACTGTTTTTTTTAATTGATTATATGTATATGTGTTTTTGTATGTGTATATACTGCGTGTGCGTATATGTGTATGTATGTATATATGTATACAGTATATACTGTATATGTATATATAAATAGATTTTATTTTATTTTATTGTTTTAAATTTTACTTCTTTTACTTGTGTATATTCTTTTTACTTATATATCTATTCTTTGTATATAATATGTTTTTCCTGTATCTATAATGGCTTATTTTATATTAATATTAGGTTTATTCAGTTTCTTTGTACCAAGAATGTGATTATTATAGTATATTATATACTGATCTGATATTCTCTGAGGTTAAAGTGGCAAATTTACGAGAAAGAAAGCAAAATACAATTTTCAAGATTATTAAATCAAATCCATTTTAAATTTTTAAATTCTTAGTCTTTTCTCAGAATTCGTTTTTTTCTCGTAAATTTGCCACTTTAATCTCGGAAAATATCCCAGTTTTTTTTCTAGTAAAGTTATGACTTTAAAATCTCGCAGAGTAGATTTTTTTCTCGTAAATCTACGACTTTAATCTCTGAAATTCTGACTTTTTTTATTTGAATACCCCGCATCCCCCAGCTGCATCATTTATATTAATTTTTTTTAACTACAATGGCCCGAATATGCTGTATATGTTGTTTTTTTTCATAAATTTACAATTTAATAATATAGCAAATTTTGTGAGTTTTTCTCGTAAATTCGTCACTTTAATCTCCGAGAATATCAGAAGTTTTTCACGTAAATTAACTATCAATTTACCATTTATTAATGATGGTTATTTTAAAGTGTTACCATGTCAGCATACTATACTACTAATCTACCCAGTAGTATAACTAAATATCTAAAATTGTCTCCACATTGTGGAACTACAGCATTAAAATGCTCTAACATGTAATAAAAACAGAGTAATATTATATTATATAATAATAAAACACTTTTTATACTTTAAGTACAATTTGCTGATAATACTTTTACTTGAGCAACATTTTGAACTTTTACTTGTAATGAAGTATTTTTAAACTTTGGTATTACTACTTCTACTGAAGTAAAGGATCTGAATACTTCTAACAATACTAGCAAAATAAAAGGAAAAGAAAAGGTTCATACAGCAACAACATCGTTAACAGAGATGTTAAACATGATGAACATGTTGTGATAAAGCTGGAGGTCAAAGAGAACGAAGAGACGCTGCGTCTCATTTGACTTTAAACAGATTTTCCTGCTGATAAAACGGTGAGTGAGGAGGCTGCATTATGATGGGAAACTGTCCATCACAACCTCACTCACTACTTTATTCATTCTTCTTTATACGCGAGTAGAACAGAAAAACTTCCCAACAAACTCCACTCTAAAAACACCTACATTTTGAGGAGAGAGAAGAGCTGGAGAGAGGAGAGATATTCAGCAGATTGTGTAACATCAATAAAAAAGAAAAACGTTTTGTTCCTGGCAGATCGACTCGCTAAATAAAACCAGGTTTATGACAGACGACTGGAATCAGAGCTCTTAAAGGTAAAAAAACAACTTCTATAGATTTAAGCAAACAGACCAGGAGAGACATGAGATACACCCAGTGAGACAGAAAAATACTTTTAATTTGAAAAGCAGATAATGGACTATACCAGGGGAAATTGAGGAAAAAAAATAAATCTGAGATTTCGAGAATAAAGTCATAATATTACAAAGTAATAATTTTACGTGTTATTTTCTTTTTTTCTTGTAAAGTTATGACTTTATTCTTGTAATATTACAACTTCTTTTTCTCGTAAAGTTATGACTTTATTCTCATAATTTTGCGACTTCTTTTCTTGCAAAGTTACGACTTTATTATCGTAATATTACGACTTTTTTTCTCGTAGTTATGCCTTTATTCTCATAATTTTGCGACTTCTTTTCTTGCAAAGTTACGACTTTATTATCGTAATATTACGACTTTTTTTCTCGGAAAGTTATAACTTTATTCTTGTGATATTACGACTTTTTTTCTCGTAAAGTTATGACTTTTTTCTCGCAATTATTATTTTTTTTTACCTACAATGACCCTAATACGCTGTCGTACAAATGTGTCTGTTTATGATCCCAAAGATGAAGTAACGTGACTCAGTGCAGAGACGGACTGTGTGAGGAGGTAAAGTTTTAAGACGAGTTGAGACACTTTGAACTGGAGGTTTGTAACTTCCTGTTTCCTTCAGAAAACATCGTTATGAACTAAATTAGAAACACATGTTATCTACTCAGACGTACTCGATCAGTTACCTCCTCCTCCTCCTTTGATGATCATGTTTTGGTATTCAGTCATGACTATTTGTCTAATCACATTGCAGCATTTTTTATTTTAATTTATATTTACTTATACTGTAGTTATATATTGTATGTGTTTGATGCACATATTTCAAATTTGTATTAGTTATTTATATTACGTCCTAAGTGCTTTACAAAATAAAACAAAAAAATTTATAATCTATTGTCATATTCTACCAAAATGGCCGGTATTGAATAAAATAATATTAATATAATAAGCTTTAAAAAAACCCCAACTAAATCCATTATTTGATTTCATAGAATTTTTTATTTTTATTTATTTACTATTTTTAATTATTTTAATTTATTACTATTATTATTTTTTTTTCTATGTATTTAATTTTTTCCCTTTCGTGTGACCAAGACCAGCATGGGGTGGTCCTTTTTCTGTTTTTATTTCATGTCACGGTCACGGCGTTATGTTCTACATTTGATAAAATGACCTTTCCATGTCTGCAAAAAAACGTAATAAAAAAAGATTTGGAAATAAATATAATGAGCGTTTTCAGTCCAAAATGGCGGCAGTGGCTGTTGTTAAAAACAACACTGTAGTTTTGTCTCTTTGCTTCTAAAGTCTTTGGGTATAATATGACATCAAAACGGTGAACCCAGTTTGTAAAGAGAATTAATAAAACAAGGTGCCGGTTAACATCACAGAAGACGTCGTCATATCCAGTGAGTGCAGCTCCAAACACAACAAACACAGAGTATCATCATTTCAAATATTTTATTCAAAGTGAATCTGACAGATGATCTTTGTGAAGAAGTCCCACTCAAAGAAGTTCAGAGAAACTTAAATGCTAAATACCAACCAGGAAGAAAGAAAGACGGCCGCCCGCTGTCAGATTAATAATCCACATATACAGAGAAAGTGATCGTTCAAAAACCTCCAAGAAACCAAACGTCAGAGGACGTCTCTGAGGATTAACAGTCCAGCAGCAGCAGCAGCGATATGTCCTCTCGGATTTACTGTCAAGTTCAATTTCTTTATTGTCGATATAAACACGATGAAACACAACGAGACAGATTAACTCGTAAAACAGAAAACACAGAGTTAAATTAAAGTGTCGTTACATCCTGCTGCGTTATCACACATCAAAACGTTTCTGGGATCAGTTTGTCCTCTGGTATTACGGATGAAGCTGCTGTCTGAACTCACTCCTGGTTGATCGTCTGCTTGTAAACGATGTTCAGTCCGTCCGTCAGCTGTCTGTTAGCGTTCTAGTTAGCTACGTAGCATGTCAGCTAACCACTTATCCCTCAACATTTTCAGAAACACGCCTCGTATCTGTCCTATTACAGTTAGCGTAGCTTAGCATAAAGACTGGGAGCAGAGGGAAACAGCTAGCCTGTCACCTCTAAAGCTCACCGACTCGTCAAATCTCATTTTTTGGATCCGAACGGTAAAAAAAGATAGGTGTTAAGATAAGATAAGCTAATTAGCTGCCTGGCTCTATGATGGGGGAGGGGGGGGGGGGGGGGGTGGGGGGGGTAATATTCAGAGAAAAAAAGTCAGAACTTCAAAGATAATTGATAAAAGATAGTTGTAAATTTACGGGAAAAAAATCTAATCTGAAAAAAGAATTTCCAAATTGAAGATGTATTTGATTTAATTTGCAATTCATTTTTAATTTGTAATTTTTTTCCTGTAAATTTACGATCGTATAATCTCAGAAATTAATACGTTTTTTTCTCTTAAATTTGCCACTTTAATCTCAGAGAACATCAGATTTTTTCCCGTATATTTGTGTTTTAATAATCTCGAAAATTTGCATTGTTTTTCTCGTAAATTTACGATCATATAATCTCACAAATCTCTTATTTTTTTTCTCGTAAATTTGCCACTGTTATCTCAGAGATCATCAAATTTTTTTCTCGTAAATTTACAACTATATAATCTTGGAAATTCTGAGTTTTTTCTCGTATATTTTCCACATTAATCTCAGAGAATATCAGATTTTTTCCCCGTATATTTACGATTTAATAATCTTGAAAATTTGCAAGTTTTTTCTCGTAAATTTACGATCGTATAAACTCGCAAAATTATTATTTTTTTCTCGTAATTTTGCAACTATATAATCTCGTTAATTCTGAGATTTTTCTTGTAAATATGACACTTTAATCTCAGATAATATCCAAGATTTTTCTCTTGTATATTTACAAGTTTAAACTTTTTTCTCAGAATATTACCCTTTCCCCGAGCTCAGTATTTTTGTGTTTTTACCTACATATGCCGTCGTAGTCAATCAGTCCGTCAGTCAGTCAGTCAGTCCGTCAGTCACAGTGTCAGACACAGGCAGCCATTGTTACAGACTGATTTCCATCATGTCCTCCTCTGACGCCGAGCTGAACGTCTCTCTTCACAGGCCGGCCTCAGTGTGTGTGTGTGTGTGTGTGTGTGTGTGTGTGTGTGTGTGTTCATGCCTGCGTCCTCCGCTCGCCGTGGGCCAGATCAGTGACAGATAGAGCGGCGCTGCTGGGGAGGAGAGAGGGGGATGAAGGAGGGAGGGATGGAGGAGGAGGAGGAGGAGGACAAAGCCTTCATTCTTTGCCGGTGGTGAGGAGCTTCAGGGCTTTCTGGAGGTTCTGGACGGCCGTGCCGACGTCCTCGTACTGCATGGCGCTGCCGGCGTACTTGCAGTACTTCTGGGCCTTGGTGAAGTCCTCCGCGGAGAGATGGACGCCGCCTGGAGGGAGGGAGGGATGGACGGAGGAGAGAGAGAGGAAGGAAGAGAGAGAGATGGGAAGATAACAAGAGGAGGAAGTCAGTGAGATCAGTTAACGTACAACAACTCTACGAGTCAGTTAGAGGAGCAGAAATCACTCTGATTACGGAGACTTTCTATGGAGGACAAAACTCGCCTAAATAAAAGATAAATTAATGAATAAACACACGTTGAGTGACAGAAACGCATAAAGAAACGTATAAAGAAAAGAATACAGAAATAAATTGGTTTTGGGAAAATAAATATGGGGTGAAAAGGGAAAATGAAAAATAAAATATATGAAAAAATACATCAATACATAAATAAATGCAAGAAAACATAAATAAATACATACATTTAAAAATGTATATAAAATATATAAATACATAAAAAATAAATGCAAAATACATAAATAAATAAATAAATTAAAAAATAAATATAAAATATATGAATAAATAAAAATAAATAAATAGATTTAAAATTAAGAAAAATAAACACGTTTATAAATAAAAGGAAATTAAACAGAAGAGTAAATAAATAAGGGAATTAAAACAAAGATAAATAAATAAAGAAGCTAATTAAAACAGAAATATCAATTTATGTCACATTTGATCAAATAATGAATTGCTACATGTATTTATAATATTATTTTTGCTAAATTTAATGACATTTATTTATTTATTGAATCATTTATTTTTGGTTTCGTCCTCCATAAAAATAAATACCTTAAAACATATCAGTTTTCTTCGTCTATCAGACACAACCAAACGCTCAAATCTTTAAAGTGCTTCTATAAATGACCTTATTTGAACTACAATATGGATCTCTGATGACGGAAACTCTTCTCTATAATCCAAGAAAAACTCATTCTAGATGAATCTTTCCATCATCTGATCAATTTATCAAATATTTATTCTGTAAAAAGTCAGAAAATAGTGAAAAATGTTCATTAAAAGTTGCTCAAGCGGACGTCTTCAAATGTCTTATTCAGGTTAAAATGATATAAAACTGAGAAAAAGCAGCAAATTCTCACTTTTGAGAAGCTGGAACCTGAGATTAACGCTTATGTTTTATCTGAAATACACAAGTAATCAATTATTAACATTTTCTGTCAGTTCTTTTCAGGGTTCTTTTAAGATGCCGTTTATAGCAAACATCCCGGCTGCTGTTCCTTTATTACTACTTCTGCTTCTACTTTCTCTGTCTTCTGTCTGGATTCAAAAGAATTGTAAGACATGTATTATTTATTGGAAAACGTCCCGTTTAAGACGTTAAAATGACCTGCGTCATGGAAAGTCCTCTCCAGCAGCCCATAATCACCTGTCAGCAGCCCTGAGGGGATTGTGGGTAATTTATGATGGAGAGGTACCTGGTGAAGAGTTTAAAACAAAGGCTGGTCTGTGATCTGTCAGTCAGGAGACAGCGTGTCCCTTTGATCAGCTCTCATTACTGTAGGACTTAATAAAGAGAGGAGACAGACCACCTCTCTCTCTGTAAAGATACCACCTTCAGCTTCAGCTTCACATCTCACCGATCAACACATCTCATTTAATAACGTCCAGCTCTCGTCCTCCTCTTTAATAGTTCTCCTCAAATATTAAAGTCTGATTCGACATGTGTTAAGTATATTGATATTTACGACAGCGTATTCATCCATCCATCTGCAACCGCTTATCCCGTTAGGGGTCGCGGGGGGGCTGGAGCCGATCCCAGCCGACATTGGGCGAAGGCAGGGTACACCCTGGACAGGTCGCCAGTCCATCGCAGGGCTATACGACAGCGTATTAAGGCTGCCATTTTAATTCTCCGAGATTAAAGCGGCAACTTTATGAGAAAAAAACTCACAAATCTGTGATATTATAAAGTCATAAATGTAGGAGAAAAAAACATGGATATCTGAGATTAAAGTTGTAAATATAAGGAAAAAAAAGAGAAATATTCTTAGATTAAAGTGGCAAATTTGCGAGAAAAGCCTCACAAATCTTCAATATTATAAAGTCATAAATTTAGGAGACAAAAACATGGATAATATTTGAGATGAAAGTTGTAAATTTAGGAGGAAAAAAAATCACAAATTTGCTATATTATGGATTTTTTTGAGAAAAACCTTACAAATTTGCAAGATATGATATTTACAACGGCATATTAGTGCCATTGTTTAAGAAAATACAAATTATGTAGCCGGGGGATTAAACATTAAAGTAAATTTAGGAGAAATTTAAGTGGCAAATTTGCGAGACAAACCTCACAAATTTCCGATATTATAAAGTCATAAATTTAAAAGGAAAAATCTGATATTCTCTGAGATTAAAGTGCCAAATATATGAGAAAAAGATTAGATATTTACAACGGCATATTAGGCCCATTGTAGTTAAAAAATAAAATAAAAAATGATGCAGCCGGGGGTTACGCTTAGGCAACAAAACTATTAAGTTAGGTTCTGGAAAAGATGGTGGTTTTTATTAAAAGAACTACAGAAGTGTTGTTACTTAAGTACAGAAGTTACTTGACCTCGTCCCTACACAGCGTTTGTCACTCTTTATACTTCCTGGTTCAGGATAACGTGGATTATGCATTGATTTGTGGGTTATATTTTATTTTACTTTTCGTTGCTATAGCGATGAACGGTGGGAGAGAACCGCCGGCCTCATGACCATAATTGGGGAGCGAAAATGTCAAACTTGTTTGTATATTTTTTGTGAGAACATTCCAGCTTTCTGAAGAACAGAGAAGACAAAATCCACCATGAGGAGGAAAATCAATGCATCAGACACCAACTCCACCATGAAGCTGGTGCTTCCTGTCAGGCTGAAGGACACGTGGAGGGGAGAACAAAACCTTCAACTGACTAACGCTGATGTTTCCACCTGTGGACGACTCACAGGAGGTCGAGAGAGTGAGCGCAGGAGATGTTTTCATGATCTGAGAGCAGAGAAGATAAATCCTCTTTATGTGTGTGGATGATATATTATTAGTGTCTCTGTGTCAAAATATTGATTTCCCCTCACGTTCAGTATCAGATCAAACTGACCTCGCGCTGCCAAAGAACACAACGAGACGCTGAAACTGATGACACACGTTCAAGTCTGTCTTTCCTTTAAACTGTGTGTTTCTGCAGCTTGTTCCTCTTACAGTCCTCCACCCATCAGAGTCCCTGGAGGTCTGCAGCCGAGCCTGGAGGAGCTACGACCTCTTATAGAGGGTGTAACACTATATAGACTTCATACTGTACACCCCTCCTTCACATACTGGACTCCAGAAACCCCCTTATACAGACCCTCAGGGCTCTTTCAACAGCCGTAGTCCGTTGGGTTAGTCCAAATCACAAAGGAGCCAACTGATTGTTTCACCACTTCCATGCAGGGAATCACAAACTCTGATTTATTGCTGTCCAACATTTTTCCACTTTAACTTGAAAAATCCCATCTTGAATGACTTTATAAACTATTTCTGTGGACTCTATTCATCCAACACCGTCACAAGGATGTTCGTGAAATAGTGACGAAATGTAATCTATTTGATTCACGTACATAGACAGATTGTTTTTGGTGACGCTCAGCACGACTTTCAACAAGTACGTTTACCTACGAATGTCCAGCAACACGGGACGCACGTGTCAATTTCCGCTCCAGTCTTTTCAAAATAAAACTGGGTTGAGGAAAAGATTGCCTTGGGTTAGGCAACAAAACTACTTAGTTAGGTTTAGGAAACTGCGGTTTGTGTTTCTGTAATGAAGCCGAAGGAAAGGGAGTGAGAAGGCTGATAACAAAATTCCTTGACCCTTAACTCGTGATCTCACTTGTGGTGACATGTAAATATTACAGCGAGCGTTTGGAATCGTTTTTGCGTTCAAGTGTGGACGGAGATATTTTGTAAAACAAAGGTTGTGTGAACAGATTTTTTTTTTTTTAAGCGGAGGGGAAAACATCTGTTTTAAAAAATATCTGTAGATGTGTAGACAGAGCCTAAACACAACCCCGGAGTTTTAAAACTAAAACGGCGTCAGCAGCGTTTTCAAACGTCTCCGTTTTAGAGGCTCAAAAACGGCGGAGTCGAGCGGACGCGACACGTAAACATGGCTAAAGTTATGCGTTTTTAAAACGAAAACATGAATTACTAGAGAGCACATTCACAGTTGAACTACTTAGTTATGGATAGGAAAAGATCGCGGTTTGGGTGAAAATAACACTGGAAGTAGCGTAACTTAAGTACAGAAGTTACGTGACAGCACAAAATCAAATCGTATTCAATCCACGTAATCGTGAACCAGGAAGTATAAAGAGCGTCAAACACCACGTAGAGGAGGAGGTCGGAGTGGACGGGCGGGCAGAAAAACACCAAAGAATAAAAAAACATATGGTGGTTTGGGTTAAAATAACTGTGGAAGTGCTGTAACTCATAAAGTGGGCATGTCTGTAAAGGGGAGACTCGTGGGTACCCATAGAACCCATTTACATTCACACATCTGGAGGTCAGAGGTCAAGGGACCCCTTTGAAAATGGCCATGCCGGTTTTTCCTCACCAAAATTTTGCACAAGTTTGGAGCGTTATTTAACCTCCTTCACGACTAGATAGTAAGACATGGTTGGTACCGATGGATTCATCAGGTTTTATAGTTTTATATGATGCCAGTATCTTTACTCTAGCTTTAGAACTGAGCCGGCTACAACCTAATTGCATTAATGCGTTAAAGAAATGAGTGGCGTTAACGTGTTATTATTAACTTTGACAGCCCTTGTTTTTACTTTTTACTCTTCTCCATCTGTTATAACTCTTCCCGTCTGTTGTTCGCCTCTTTACCTTTATTTATTCTACCCCTGATTCTCTCCTTCTTGTCACATGTCTCTTCTTTCCTCTTTGTTAAATGTAATAATGCCGTTCATGCAGCCGGTGCTTTAATAGCGTGTCTGTCAATGTGCAGTTTGTTGCTCAACCAGTTAGAAAGTCTAAGACAGAAATCTAGCGTTGGTAATATATAATAATATAAATGTTCTGCCTGGAGTCTCTGTGTGAATCTGAATAATATGATTTTATGTTACGACACATTCTCTCTTTCATTTCGTAACTTAGAAAACGTCCTTCTTTCTCTGGCCTCCTTTCCCTCCTATCCTACTTCCTTTCTTTCCTCCCTCCTTCTCTTGTCCGTCCCCCAGAGGACGGTCTTTAACTGGAACCATCCCTCCGTCCACGCTGAGCTCTGCAAACACTACACGAGACACACGCTCTCTCCATATCAAACACATGAACTCATACAGCTGACGGCACAAAATCAAAACATGCTACAGAAGAATAATATTCAACAGCTCGGCTTCACTGTTGACCGAAGCAGAAGAACAGATCCTCGTTGTCTCAGAGGTACCGAGTCTGAATAAAGTTAGGAGAGTGATTTCTATTCCTTAACAGGGAACATGTAGTGTATCTGATTCTGAAGATTACATTTACTGCTTTCCAGAAACAGCGTCTCAGCTCCTCTGGAAGGCGCTGGGAACGTTTTTGTCGGAACTACTTCGAAATTGTTCTGTGGATGTTCAGCAGCAGTAAAACCATCTGCATGGCTCCATTAAAGGGACTGTTTGAAACTTCTTCTCGTATAAATCATTGCGGGTCGGTGTCCCATGCGTGTGTCTACGCTGTTCAGACAAGACTCCAACACAAACTACACGGAAGCACCAAAACCTCTTGGTTGTATCTAGTGAAGCCCGTCTGTTAAACAGTGTTGGCCGCGGTCGGAGGACGCGGAGGAGACCGTAGCTTTGGTCTCCAGGACCGGAGTCTCTGCTGTACTCCGCTCCTCTGCTCCTCTGCCTGCCTTCACTCAGACACCGCGCTCATTCTCACTCTTTAGCTCACCTCTCACGTGCATGCTGCTCACTCCACACTGCAGAAGAGTTAGTTTAGCTCTGAGAATATCTAGTGAATGTAGTGGACGTTTGTGCAGAAATAACTGCTGCAGCTCCTCCAGACCAACAGAGGTATCTGTCAATATATCTGTCATTGTTTTGTGTTGTTAATTGATTTACAATAATAAATACATACATACATTTACATAAAGCAGCATATTTGTCCACTGCCATGTTGATAAGAGTATTAAATACATGACAAATCTCCCTTTAAGGTTCATTTTGAACAGCTCAAAAATGTGATTAATTTGCGATTGATCGCATTTAACTATTCTAATCGACTGACAGCCCTACTTCATATGAACATTTGTAATTGTCCTCTTAACTCTCACTAACCTGTGGTGAGTCATTACAATAAAAACTTTATTTAAACTCAGAAAATTCTAATAGATCCAAGTGGAGATCTAAAAGTTTGTAAGGATCCCAAACATGTCACGCTGAAGAATGTGTAATATTTCCATTTCATGGAAAGATTTATTCATAACAAAATATGGAGTTCTACCCATAGTTGATGTGTAGCTACAACAAAACTGTCACTCGGCTCTCCTTTGTGATGTTTGTTCACTGGTTAAACTGGGAAGTCTCTGGTGTATTTTGGGGTGAACCCACCGCAGCAGGCAGCAGAGGAGATAAATCTGAATCTCCTCTCACCCAGTTAACGTCTAGCACATGAAATAATAATGACAGCAGGTTATTCTTCTACTTTAATGTTGACATGGTGGGACCCCATGAAGGACCCCTGCAGGTCCCTGGACCCCATGAAGGACCTCTGCAGGTCCCTGGACCCCACTTAGAGAGCCGGTGAAGACCGGAGGACCAGAGCACCAGATAATGTCTCTCTTGGCTTTACTAACGCTCATAAAACACGCTCTACTCTTTAAAACGTCCCGGAGAAGAACAGGAAAAAATGATTGAATAATGTTGCACCATATGCCCCTAATCCCTCGGCTGATTTCTCTGCTCCGCCAAAACAGCAAATATGCTGACTGCATCCTCCCAACGATGGGAAGAGGTAGAGAGGAGGAGGAGGAGGAGGAGGAGGAGGAGGAGGAGGAGGAGGAGGAGGAGGAGAAGGAGGAGGAGGACGAGGGGAGGAGGAGGAGGAGGAGGAGGAGGAGAAGGAGGAGGGGAGGAGGAGGAGGGGAGGAGGAGGAGGAGGAGGAGGAGGAGGAGGAGGAGGAGAGGAGGAGGAGGAGGGGAGGAGGACGAGGGGAGGAGGAGGAGGAGGAGTAGGAGGAGGAGGAGGAGTAGGAGGAGTAGGAGTAGGAGGAGTAGGAGGAGGAGGAGGAGTAGGAGGAGTAGGAGGAGGAGGAGGAGGAGGAGGAGGAGGAGGAGGGGAAATAGTGGAAAAATGAGGAGAGAAAGTCAGTAAAGAAATGGGAGAGCTCCAGAGACCACAGCGCTTTAGAGAGGCCGTTTAAAAAAGGTGGAAGTGATACAAAATAATCTGAACAGTCATCTAAAGACCACATCATCATTACAGATAGAAAGAATAAAATAACTGAGTTGACAATCAGCTTTTGTAAAGAGAAATTAATAAACAGAATGATCAACCCGGTCTCACAGGAAGGCGTCTAAATACCCCGACATTTGTACGCCACGTAAATGGTTAGGTTGAGGGAAAACATCAGGGTTCGGCTTAAAATAAGTACGTAAACTAAGTAAAACACGTACGGAAACAACTATGGAAAACACGTCACAAACGGCAACGAAAAACACGTGACAAGTGTCACTAATGTAACTTATTACACGGCTTTGTTGAATACTCGATTCCGATTGGTCAATTACGGCGTTCTACGGTCTGTTATAAAGAATTAACAGACCGTAGAACGCCAACAGACCGTTGCTATGTATAGCAGACCGTTGCTATGTATAACAGACCGTTGCTATGTATAGCAGACCGTTGCTATGTATAACAGACCGTTGCTATGTATAGCAGACCGTTGCTATGTATAGCAGACCGTTGTTATGTATAGCAGACTGTTGTTATGTAAAACAGGCCGTTGCTATGTATAGCTGACCGTTGCTATGTATAACAGACTGTTGCTATGTATAGCAGACCGTTGTTATGTATAGCAGACTGTTGTTATGTATAACAGACCGTTGCTATGGGCGCAGCTCAGATGTCGGACTCTGGCGGACTGTTGTGTTAAATTATTGATTTCTTAAGTAAATCGCCGTGTAATAAACGGGATAATGTACAGCTAGCGGGTCAAATAATTAACTAAAAGGGGTTTATTTCACAACAATGACCGGCTCGCTGTACATTTATCCCTTACTTCCGTCTCCTGGTTAAAAGTCCTGTGTTTGTTGGACCCATCCACCCGCCCACCATAAGTGGTCTTTCTTGCTTTTTATTCTACGTCACTAACTCTTACTGTAGCATTTATACGTGGATGTGTTTACACTGCAGTCAGTAGAGGATACATGGCATACAAATCAATGGAAGGCGTACTTATTGCACGCTAAACGCCTTGTGCATTATCGTGGCATTTATACGCCTTTTCGTGCGAACGGGTTCAGACATTAGTCGGAAAACACACACAAAATGAGGGATAACTTTACGTAAGATATCATAGGAATCATTGTATGAGGAGATGCTGGTGTTTTATAGATAAATGACTGCGGTGTAGGTCTGATGGAAACTTAATGCTGGTCTTTCTTCCTGATATTTTCCATTAAAAAGGGACATATCTGACGGTTTGGTTGATCTACTTTCTATGTTACTCAACCAACTCATTTTGGTTCTGATGGTATCTTTAATATCACTGAATATTTGATCTGTCTATCTCTCTGCACCTTCATGCATAGTGGGAGCAGAACAGCTAGTGCCATGAATATAAACATTCAATACAAGTATCTGTAAGGTAGACTCATCGTTTCAAAAAGAACAACCTGTTGTTAATATAAAGTATCTCCGTACCTTCACAGCAGTCTGGCAGTCCAACGATGTAATAAATGTTTAAAAACTTTACGCCCAAATTCATCAAAAGTAGTTGTAATTTAGGCGACTGACGCTCTGAACCTATTTTCTGTTCTGTCGCTCTGCATTACGTCACACGTGGACAAGAAGAGGAAACCGAAGACAGGACTGCTGACCGAGTGAATTAAAAAGTTTCATGGCTCATGAATAGGAAATGCAGAACAGATATCCACATGCTTTCTGGGTCATTTGCTTCTTTCTTGTTCAGGCTGTTTGACATGTTTTAATGTTTTTCTTCATTTATCTGCATGGTCGGAGGCTTAATGCGTTTCTCAAATAGGCCTTTTCATTTTAAATTTCAACAGCGATCGGACGAGAGTGTAATTGCCTGAGTCATGCGGGCGCGCCTGGATTCACCCCGTGAGCAGAAATAAAAAGAGATTTCTCTTTTTTCTTTCGGTGACTTGGCAGTTCAGACTGAATGAAATCCTGAAAAGAGGTTGAATTATTCATTTCACCTACTTATCCAGTTAAAGGTTCTGCTGAGTGTGCATACTAATCTTTATAGGAAAATAAAGCGGATCCACATGCATCTCAGATCCACTGTATCGGCAATATTCAGCTCAAGAACTGCACTGTGGTTTTAAAATAATTTCTCCATGACAGGCTGACTAAACTTGGTAATTAACTTTAAAACAGTTACTATATGGTAAATGGACTGCATTCACATACAGCGATGGCGGCAGGACGCCGGTTCGTCAGGAGCAGTTTTTAGGGTCCAAAAAAACGCAGCGGCCTGCGGCGGAAAAGCTGGAACAGATCAACTTTTTGGATGGGCGTAACACCAAGGGGCGTGACACCAAGGGGCGTGACACCAAGGGACGTGACACCAAGGGGCGTGACACCAAGGGGCGTGACACCAAGGGACGTGATACCAAGGGACGTGACACCAAGGGGCGTGACACCAAGGGACGAGACACCGAGGGACGTGACACCGAGGGGCGTGATACCAAGGGGCTGGTCCAACAAACACTTGACCAAGTACTTTTGTTGCATTTTGGTTTTGTTTAGTTTCAATTGACAACGTTAACCACGTGTTTAAAACTGTTTAAAACTGCAACCATAATCTGGGAGAAAATAGGTTTCCCTCTAAACGTAGTTTGGTTATAAAGTTTAGCTGTATGAGAATATAATGTTGTGGGAGACAGGGTTGCTATAGCCGGGTTTAAGAATGCACTTGTGCAAGATTATTAAATCTAACAGAGAAACTAAATCAGTAAGTTAACCCGGTGTCTGGTGCGTGTTAATGTGTCGCGGTAGTTGTTGACAGAGCAAACAGTGAATATGGGAAAAGGATGGAGCTTCGCGATCAGACTGTAAGCTCTCCACCTCTCTCTTTCTCAGTGTCTCTCTGCGGTTGACCACCAGCAGCTAATGATAGTCTAGACAGCGGCAAAGTGGCGGTGGTGTGGTTGTAATGATAGGTTCGATGGCAGACAGATGACAGATGGTGCAGGGACCATCGCCGTCACCGCCATCTCCTGCAGTGTCACTTCTTCAGCGATTATTTTTCATCTTCAGCAGAGCAGAGAGAGGAGTATTTCTATGAAGGCTGTTGTGTTGTACTTAAAGGAAGCTGTTATCATGATATCATCTCTTCGGTAGAGAATATAAATGGGCAAAGTGGCCTTCTAGCCAACATACACTTTGGTGTTTTTACACCAAAATTTGCGCGTATATGCTGGTTTTGAAAACCCAAAAATATAGGCGATGGACTCCTTTCCCATTGTCAGTCGACGAGTAGCCTTTCTATTTGATTTTTTTCCCGGTGGGTTACGTTCGAAGTCATGAACGTGCTGAAAAACAGTGAAAATGTTACAGTGAATTCTTCTTTTTTATATCCGTTACTTCAGTCTCTCTAATTTGGGACGATGTTCGAGCGCTGCTTGGACGGAGACGGGCAGAATTTGTGGGCGATTCGTAGCGGGGCACTGGAAAAGGGGTCCAAAATTAGCGTGATGCAACAGTTTACCAAGCCCACAGTTCAGTTTGTATGGCCGTGACAGTTTCTTAGCGTAAGATTTAGGGTAAGTTTGGAGCGTTATTTAACCTCCTTCCCGACAAGCTACTATGACATGGTTGGTACCGATGGATTCCTTAGGTTTTGTAGCTTCATATGCTGCCAGTATCTTCGCTCACTACACCCCTTATGTATTGGACCAAAGACTGTTTGGAAGAGAAAAGCTGCACCGCTCCGTAACATCACTCTACTATTGTGTTTTTATATATAATAGTCTTCTCTGGTTAAATTAACTCACTGCATCAAGTCAATTCAACTTTTATTCGTATATCAATAATTGAGGAAAAGTTCTGAGTCAGAACAGTTGGATAAGGTAGCTCGTGTTTCAATGAGTCAGGTGCATTTTATCATATTGCCTGCTGTTTCTGGTTGCAGGTGAAGGATGTGAAGACGGAGTAAACAGTTTCTGATACTCAGGTAACAACAGATACAGATGATCTCAGCTGAATCTGCTGAATCTAATTAGATTCCATGAGAGATTCAGAAGGATTTGATTCTGGTTTCAGAGTCGATCGAACCCCCGACCCTTCAACAGGAACACATTTTAAATCCAGCTCCAGTTTCCGTCTCCTTTACTCTCCTCTCTGCCCTCCGTCCTCCTCACACACACTTTGAAAACATCACAGAGTTAAAGATACCGAGTGACCTCAAATATCTTCAAAGATGGACTTCAAAGACCAGTCAGGACGGACCGGAGACGTGTCTTTTCTACCAACTACGCTAAATACTGATGTCCTGAAATGCTAAATACATAAATTGTGCATGAAAAAGTGGGGAGATGTTAAAGTGTCCTCCACAGAAACGGCAGAACGGTGACTCTGAAACATCAACGGAAAGTCATTTATGACACAGTTAACAGCCTGCGGCTAAAGCTGCCAGCTAAAGGGAGAGTTCAGGTGTTTCTCAGTGTGGTTGTATGAGGTACTTCCCCATAGTCAGTGCATTACCTACAGTAGATGGACCTCAAAAAGTCAAAATCAGTTTATGTGTGCTATATTTAGAATATTTGTACTGCTTTACCTCGCTGTCAGACAGCCCTTTCTGACGGGGAACTGAAGCCGTTATCTATGCTCTCTTCAAAGCCACCAGTCTCCATTCATAAAAACAGTAATTAAACCTCTCAGAACACAGGAGTTGTGTTCGATCGGTTAGTTTGTTTGTGTTATTGTGTGACTTTGGTGAATCCGAACAAACCCTTTAAAAACACCAAAGTCCAAGGTGACGACTTTGACCAAAAGTCCAAAGTAGGGATGCACCGATACCACTTTTTTTCAGACCAAGTACAAGTACAAGTACTTACATTTGGGTACTCGCCGATACCGATTACCGATACGAGTACTTCTCTGTGCCAAAAGAGACAGCCAGCTGGAGGGTGTGAGCGACACACGGCAGGCTGGGGAGTCCCGCATACGAGGTGGTGCGCCGCCACCGGCTCTAGGTCGGCTTGGAAAGGCTCGGGGCGAAGGTGCTTCCCGGGGCCGTGGACAAAGTGCTCGCTGCGCCCTCTCTCCCCGCCGGTGAGGGATGCGTCCCCTGCTCCCGGTGCGGACTGTCGACGTAAAAGGTGCCAGGAGTCTGTGGTGATGTCGGCAACCTACCGGACCCGTCTTGAAACACGGACCAAGGAGTCTAACGTATGCACGAGTCAGAGGGTGCAAGCAAAACCCATCGGCGCAATGAAAGTGAGGACTGGCGCGCACCGGCTGAAGTGGGATCCCGGCCCCGCGGGGTCGGGCGCACCACCGGTCTCACCCGCACCGTCGGCTGTAAAGTAGAATCGTAGCCGTTTTGCAGTACATGAGCACAGTATCAGACCCGATACCCGATACTGGTATCGGTATCGGTGCATCCCTATAGTCACATTTGAGAAGCTGGAATTTGAGGGGAAAACTGTATTTCTGTGTGCAGAAAGTGTATTTCATCTTTAAGCAAAATACAAATGTGATCAAATAAAAAGGTTAAATGGTGAGAAAACAAACATAAAGAGAGGTAAAAGTTTAATGAAGGATAATAAAATATTTTAAAGCTGGATTCAAAAGCAGTTTGGGCTCAGTCTCAGGAATTTATTCTTCACATTTTTGTGTTTTTACTGCAGTAACAGGCTGATCCCACATGCACCACAGATGCCTAAAGAAATGTATGAAATGTGTTTTGGCTCTAAAGTACGGAGGAATTATTTGATGACAAGCAACGGTATTTTAAAATCTAATATATAGCAGACTGGAGACCACTGCCCAGATCAGACAGCTGCTGCAGTATATAGTATAGTATAGTATAGTATAGTATAGTATAGTATAGTATAGTATAGTATAGTATAGTATAGTATAGTATAGTATAGTATAGTATATATAGTACTACATGTAGTAAATTAACCTTTTCTTTATAGCAGCTACGAGCTGCAGCTCTATGATCAGTTTTAGGGTATTAAATAGAAAGACAGCAGGAAAGAGAGAAAGGAAAATGTGTTCTTACCTTGCTGCTGGGCGTTGAGCAGTGTGGGATCAACAATGGGCACTGTTCTGGGAACAGGCACTGGTTGCACCGGTTCTGTTGGTCAATAAAAACACTTCTGAATATCAGAAACACTAAAAGAAACACTGAATAATAAAAACTCTACAATGAGTATGTATATAAATAGTCACTTTGAGGTTTGATTAGATTTAGATTTTATTTATTTACACATAAAAAAGGTACAAATTGAAATCAGATAAACAACAAATGTGATGGAGAGGTGCATAAAACCCTGAAAGGGGCTTGATCAGGGGACTCTCCAGTGCAAACCTTAATCCATTTTAAAAAGAGAATACAATATTAAAAAGGATGGTAAAGAGAGAGAGAGATTCACATTATAATATCATCATTAAAAACTCATTACTAGTAAGCAATTTACAGAGATAATCCATAAGGAAAACAGTGGGGAGATAAAAACAAACCTTTAACAGCTTTCTTAAATTGTTCTGATGCCAACTTTAAAATATGAGACGGCAGAGCGTTCCATATCACTGAACCTCGGTGAATTAAACCAAACTGTAACGGAGATGTTTGACACATAGGAGGTCTGAGTTTGAAGTTATTTTGAGTCAAATAATTGTGGATTTGTTGATTAAAGGAATACAGTTCATGGAAATATGAGGGAAGGGCCCCGTTCAAAGAGCTGTACAGAAATCAAGCGATCTGAAGTTGGTAACTTGATAAACACGGAAAATGCTGGACTGGAAAAATAAAGGTTGAGATGAATGAGTTTGATGAACACAGTTAATAATTCTTAATGCTCGTTTCTGAGGACGAAAAATAGGGACGAGTTAAGGAAAGAATAATGTTCCCAGCGAATGAAAGTGAAGAGAAAAATGGAAACTTCAGAACCCCTCAAACATAAATAAAACAAACATGTTGAACTTCAGTGTTTCAGCTGTTTGTTTCTGTATTAAATGTCTGATTTATTCTAATATTAAAGCCTAAAGTCACATCAAACACAGGAACTAAAAGGAGTTTGAACTGAAATCAGCCACATGTGTGAACACACACATCCTCTTCTGTCGTTCTCACACACTGACGCCAACACACACTGCATCGAGTTGCTCCCTGTTGTGATCAATAACAGTCCTTCACTATCAGCAACACACACAGGGAGTGACTGGACGAGCACCAAGGTCAACCTCTGTCGCTCATTTCATTTAATCACCTCTTCCTCACTGCAGGAACATGAGATTAAATGCCAGCCACGCAATATATGTGTGTGTGTGTGCAATCACCCTAAATGATGTTTAATGTGTGTAGAGCACACACACTTTGTCTCGAGCTCCGACGCTCCACATGGGAAACGAAAACAAGACTCTCTCTCAGCATACACTCACGAGGAGGCGACTTGAGAAACGTAGTTACAGAAACATTTAGTCTTTACACTCTGATTGTTGTAGTCTGAGTAACGTGATGTCATATCCGTTCCGTATCCGTCAACCGAAACAAACCGCAGCGAGCCGAAACGAGAAAGTAGAAAACGTTGGAGGGTCGTCGTGGATACGACCTGCACCCTCACATGTTAAATCCAGCGTGGTAAACACTACACATCCAGGAAAGGATGGAAACACTTTGGGTTTCACACATTGACAGGAAAAGCAGAGCTAGACAGAGCAGAGCTAAAGCTGCATGCTAACTCTGTCACGGACAGGAAACGTTATCATATGGCGGTAACGTGGCGGTTGAGCCGGCCGTTGCTCTCGTCTCCGTGGTCAAATCGGCCGACGCTACGACTGTAGAGCACCCAGATACTGACATTTCTGTTAAATGCATTCAAACATTTGGAGCTGACGGGAGCTGACGGGAGAGCTAAAGACCACCTTGGAGAAGTTAGAGGAAGTAGACACGTGGGACTGCGTCCGCTTTTCAAAATGAGAAAATTGTATATACAAAATACATCTATGGAAATAAGATTGATGGATTATATTCACTATACGTATAAAACATTATGTGACCCTTATAAATTAAAAAGAAAACACCACTAATCTGTGAGGGAAATGTCTTTATTCTTTGATTGTTGGGTTGCTGGATAATAAATAATTCCTGACAATGACTGATATATTTGACTTCAGGACATCTCTGACTACATACATGCTGAAAATCAAACATTTTTACTGTATTCATTTAGATATTTTCCAAAGTAAAAGTCCCTAGAAGTGTATGATTCAACTTTTTCCCCTCATGGTCTAGTGTTAAAAAAGTTAACAAAAATCGCATTAACTTACAATACCGAATCGCAATACTTAAAAATCGCAATACATATCGAATCAGTACCCAAGTATAGTGAAAGTGAATCAGGAGATAGGTGCATCGTCTCAGCCCTACTAAGGTAAGAAAAAGGTTTCATTTCTCTTACAAATCTGAGCCTAAGCACTTTTAGTGGACGTAAACTGACGGTACCAGGTTGCCCCAAATGATTACATTACAGCTTGTTTAGCGGCTGCAGCGTTCTCCCTCAACTCTGGACTAATTTCAAGTGTAAAGTGTTGTCCGCATTACTCACATAGACACAAAAACATGGGAAAATAAGGTTGAAAAGTACCAAAGTTATCCTATAAATCTAACATACAACTCACCCTCCCAATAATTACAACTCTGACCTCAGATAAGATCCTAATATCCTCAGTTCCCCTCATTGTTTCTGTCCTCATGAGGACACTAGTTGAGGAGTGTGTGAGGGAGTCTCTCAGGGAGGTGAGTGTGTTTGTGTTATTGGACGTAGTGCCAGCAGACTGTCGGTGTTATCAGGGGGAATTAGTGAGAAAGAGGGATTTCAACACAAATGATAAGAAGGTTTCAGCTTAGAGAATAATGGGACGCTGGGAACACTATTATTACCATTATTATAATGCATCACTGGGTTTGATTATTATTATCATCATAGACCCGCCCTTCTTTCCAGTAAATACATCACAGCTGGACTTGGCTCTCTTTACTGAAGGATTGATGAAGTCCATCCAATGAGGCCAACTCCGATCAGTTACTGGGATAAGTGAAACCTCTTTCTGACGTCTACGTGGCTACTTCATCATCATAACTCGGTTTCATCCATACGCATAATATCCATGAACACTTTAATGTAACTTTTCCAACTTTTTAGTTGTAAATTTCGGAGAGCGCAGACCTCCGCCAAGGTGCCTGACTTTAAAAACTAAAATCTAATGGATTGTTCATTGTGCCACACCGGTCTGCAGGTATTTGGACACATTAAAATGTTGACCTGATGGTGGCGCTAGATGACTAAAGACCTCGTGTAGATACAAGAAGACTCTCTGCTTCCTACCTGTGGGTGGAGGCAGCTCGGCTGGAGTGTTGGCCGGTGCGTGGGCCCCTGGTGGGATGTGGATGTTATTGAAGTTGGTGGTCGGGGGACCCGACGGCCCCGATCCCGGACCGGGAGTAAAGCCGATGCCCGGGGCGGGACCCAGATCCAAACCCTGGTTCTGGTCGTCGAAGGACCCTGAGGGAGGCCCTCCCCTGAAGGAACCCCCTTGGGAGAAGCCTTGACCTGAGAAACCTTCAGCTCCATACTCATCTGCCAGAGAGAGAACACAAGACGAGAACAGGGTTCAGATTGTTTCTAGTTTCACTACTTGCTGACGATGTGATGTTATTCAGGGTGAGTTTTCAAGCTAGAGTGAAGGTATCATATGAAATCACATGATATTATATCCATACTGGGGTCCCTAAACAGTCTTGAATTCCCTAAATTGGGTATCACTGTGAAGCTGAGACTCTTGTGGATCCAATGAGCCCAACTGTATTTATGTGTGATGATGTTAGTCCCCATAGGAGACATTTCATTGTAGTGAGACCATTTTCTTTGTAACTTGACGTCACTGTATACAATGACCTGTGGTGACCTCTAGGATAACCACAGCCTTGTGAAACTTTACAGCCACAAACTAGAGACCTAGAGCATTCAGAGGATGGATGGCTTTCCTAGGTAGAATGACAAAAAGGGGGTTTCTGAGCAGTTTAACACAACAGAAGCGCTCGCCATTCGATCGCTGAAAAAATGCAAGTCTTGCAGAAATCTCCAAATGTGAAAAGTTTTTGATCCCAAATCACAGCATGGCTTTTTCTATGGTGTTCCTCAAGGTCTTGGTGTCTTAATGTGGTATTTTGGAGGGATTATTGATCATTTTTTATCAATTCTCCAGTGGTAAAAAAAAGGTTAAATTTAGCACCAAATCTGTGTAACAAATAGTATTAACCCAAAAATTGCTGCAACAACTTATGTGACATAATAGAGCATGGGAATGACCATCATATACTTCTATCGCAATGTTCTAAACCCTCATACACGTTTACAATTTATTTTAATTAATTAATTTATTAGTATATTTTTTATTTCTGATTCATGACTAGAACAACTTGACACACAGTGCTGAGCTGCACCTCAAATTAATCTTCATGTTCCCAGCTTTCAGATGATGTACACCACTAGCCCTCTAAAAAAAGGGTGGAATATAAGGGGTTAAAATGAAAAGAGGTGCTAAACTGTAGAAAATGCTGCTACAGAAGGTGCCGAACGGAGGAGTTTAAACATTTCGGCCTCGCCTGGCTTCAATCACACACAAAAAATCAGGTGACGGGGAATTAAAAAAAAAAGAGTTTTAGGTGAAATGATTAGAATTCATGAGAATGAGATTAAACTGAGCGGACAAAAAATGTGTAAATCACATTCATAGATGTGCAATCAGAAATTGGTTTTAGATGAAAAATGGGGCATGAAGCAGGAACTTTTTTTCGTTTTAACAGCGTGCAGCAGGACTGCTGATGACTTATCATATTAATGTCGTTCTCATCATTCCTGAATTATGGACATAAGATCTATATAATATATACTTATGTTAAGAGTTAAATTCTGGATGGTAATCACAGTTATGTTTAACTTAAGATTAAGATTTAACTGACATAATGAACGGAAGATCTCGGAGAAGAGAAAGAGAGAAAGTAGTGCTTCAAAACGAAGCAATTGTTCGAAACACAACGCTTTCTTGCTGCTTTTAGAAGCTCTTTAAAAAGAAACGAGAAAAGAAAGAAAAGGAATGTTCCGTGGTGTTTTCATCCTCCGAAACATGAGCCTCACGCGGAACGCTCAGCAGCCACACCTCGCACGAAGAAAACATCTCTGGACAAGCCGAAGATATTTTGACAGATTAAACAGGTTTGCAGACAGCGGCATGTATTTGACACCGTGTTGAGCTCCGACCTCTGTCATTACTGCATTACAGGCAGGAAGAGGAGATCTGACACTTAGCAAACGCCCGCTGTCATTAAACCGTCAAAACTGTGTTTATCCAGAGAAAGTTAAGCTTCACGTTCTCTTCGATGGTGTCACATCTGGACACAAAACAGACATGAGACTTTGAGGTTTGTTAAATCAAAGGGACATTACATCAGTGTCTTTATAAATCTGTTCGGGTGACAGAGGGGGGAAAAACAATGAAGCCTACATTTTATGGATACTGTATTAATAAAGGGTGCAGGATATTTGTTTAGCAAGAGGTCATTTCTCTAGAGTCACACTGGATTAAGATTTAAGTTTAGTGCTGTGAATTCAACAAGCTGGATAAACAATAAAGTAACTAACAGAGACCGTCTATCAACCGTGAGCAGCCAGCCGGACTGAGACAAAATCATTTTCAATCATTCATCTGTAATTAAAATACAGCTGTTTTAGATTCCAGCTGTATATCAGAGTCAGTGTTTATAGTTTAGGATTTTAAAGGTCGACTCCATCTGTGTTCTTTTCCGGGTTTCTCAAATGGAGCGCCCACTCAGCCGTTAAAGCAGAAACTTCAGAATGCCCTTTCTTATGGGGATGGCAACGAACCAAGATGGCGACACGCAAAAACCAAGATGGCGATGACCAAAAACAAGATGGTGACAGCCAAATACAAGATGGTGACAGCCAAAAACAAGATGGTGACAGCCAAAAACAAGATGGTGACAGCCAAAAACAAGATGGTGACAGCCAAAAACCAGGAAGGAGACAGCCTGCCGGTACTCCTGTCTGCTTCTCCAAACTGGGAGCATGCCGACCGCCATCTGCTACAGGAATGAGTCCTAAATCCCGGAAATGAGTTAGAATTTAGCACTTCCAGTTCCTTCGTCTAGAAGTGAATGGGTTTTTAGTTGTCTGAAATAAAGTCTGTAGAGATTTTAACGTTTTGTTCTACGAAATAAAATATATCAGTAAATATCCCACTCCTACAGTTTAGAAACTAAAACTTTTCTGTTTTTAACTGCTTAATTGATTGACTATAAATGATCCCCCACTCTACTACCGTTAAGCTCCAAAGGGAAAAGAGTGTGCCATGAAAACGAAATACAGCCTGACCGTTTAACTAATCTATCAGCTCTGCCAACACAAGCTGGGACCAATAACAGACCAACTTATACACACAAACAAGAAATAAATGCATTCACAGAGGATGCAGAATGTACCGGCGCGCACGTTAACAGATAATTAATACCAGATGTGAAGACGACTGGTTAACAGATGTGTACGTGTGTGTGGATTTAAGCTTGTATCAGGTCATGTGCTATCATTCAGATTGTGGAACAACACAACATAAAAAAAATATAAGTTCTAAAATATTGAACAAGTTGTCCTTTTTTGCCTTCTTCTGTCACACTTTAGTCCATGACAGCACACATGTTAAGTGAATAATAATGACTATCTGCTATCTGAGACTCAACACCACCTCATTAGTGGGTCATATGTACATTTGTACCGGAGTAGAGCTACAACTAACAACTATTTTCATCATGTTTTCGTCTCACAACTTTAACCCTTTCACAGTGTGTTTTCAGTTCATCAAAGTTAATTATAACCTTTTTGGTCGCCTGGAAATGTTGTATTGAGCGTTCGGTTGTACTTAACTCCACCCTCTCGTGTCTCTTCTGGTTGCAAAAACCAAGATGGTGACGGCCAAAAACCAAGATGGAGACGGCCAAAAACCAAGATGGTAAATGCCAAATACCAAACTGGCGAGGGTCAAAAACCAAGATGTCTACAACCAAAAACCAAGATGGCGACAGCCAAGAACCAAGATGGAGACGACCAAAAATCAAGATGGCAAAAGCCAAAAACCAAGATGGCTACGGCCAAAAGCCAAGATGGCTATGGCCAAAAACCAAGATGGCTACGGCCAAAAAACAAGATGGCCACGGCCAAAAAACAAGATGGCTACGGCCGAAAACCAAGATGGCCACGGCCAAAAACCAAGATGGCTACGGCCAAAAACCAAGATGGCGACGGCCAAAAACCAAGATGGCCACGGCCAAAAAACAAGACGGCGACGGCCAAGATGCTGAACTCGAGGCTTCAAAACGGCAGTCCATAAACCAATGGGTGAGATCAGGGTGACTACGTCTACTTCTTATATACAGTCTATGGTTGACCTTTATGTTTCTTTTGTTGCAGCTCTATACCAGAGTGTCTTTCTGCGTCACTTTGATTAGAAAGTGAAACTACCAGCAGCCAACTCATGAACGCTGGTTATAGATTGTGGTTGGCTGGTATGTTGTTGTAACAACCACTCTGCCGGTAAAAACCATCATTTGGAGGTTTTTATTCTATTCTAAAAATCTCATCTGGTTGGCGTAATACCCAAAGTGCCTGGTGAATTGAAATGAGCAGACACTGTGGCCAGTTTGGACTAAACTCATCTGCTTCCTGCCATCCTGAAGAAGACACCCTTGTTTACAGCAGGATGATTCACAGTCCAACTGTTCTGCTGCTGCACTCTGAGCAGCTCCACTGGGACAATTAGTGGCTGAGTGTCTTCTTGCCAAAGGGCACTTTTGATAATGGTTTCTGAGCTCTGCATAGTTGTGTTCTTTCAGTATGTCAGGAGTTCTCCAGCTGCCATGTGGAGGGGCATTTTTACTCCTAATATCACCAGAATAGTGAGGACATTATGCTCATTGTTCTACGGGCCTGCATGGGTTATCCTGTATTAATTGTGCCACGCTGTGTGGTGAACACAAGCGTTTCCACTGCGGCCTCACAGCAGAGGATAACTGGATCTATGGTGGGGAGTTTAGCTTCACGCCAATGTTCATAATTGTTCTTTTCCTGAAGGTCAATGCGTCAACTGTGAACCCCCACTGTCCACGCTTTACTGGGGAACCAGCAGGAGACTTTTATTGTGAAGCAGCTATAGGAAATGCAATGTGTTTGCTGTGAATGGCGGTTTTTCACGGCTCAGACAGCTGAACCATAGACTGTATATAAGAAGTAAACGTAGTCACCGTGACGTCACCCATTGGTTTGTGGCCTGCGGTTCTGAAGCCTCAAGTTCAGCAATTGGCACTCGCAATCTTGGTTTTTGTCGATCGCCAGCTTGGTTTTTGACCTCCGGCATCTTGGTTTTTGGCCGTCTCCATCTTGGTTTTTGGCCGTCTCTATCTTGGTTTTTGACCTTCAGCATCTTGGTTTTTGGCCGTCTCCATCTTGGTTTTTGACCTTCAGCATCTTGGTTTTTGGCCGTCTCCATCTTGGTTCTTTGGCCGGATTCATCTTGGTTCTTGGCCTTCGCCATCTTGGTTTTTGTCTGTCGCCATCTTGGTTAATAGAGTTACATTTAAAAAAGTTATTAACTATGTTTTACGCTTCCTTAGACGACTTTACGTTCCCCAAAACACAGAAAAGGTATTACAGTCCATCAGTGCAACATGTTGCATGGTGAACATTCCTACCAGAGCACCATACAGATAGAAAAAGCAGACCTTTGGATATTTGAAGGAGATGTTTTCACAGCAGTATAAAACAGATAATAAAGAGGGAAGTATGACCAGTATGACAATGGTAATAAAAGGAGTGGATGCCTCGTCGTGACATCCCTACCTGGCAGAATATATTAGATACAAGATTTAATATTGTGAGTTTCCACATTATGACTGTGATGTCTGTCAATCAGAATTCATCAACAAGCTTTACAGTGACTAAATTTAAACATTTTATGAAAGATCCTTGCTGTCCGTCTCTCTCTCTCTCTATATATACATTCACATATTCTCTGTGTCTCACTGCATCTGACTGTAGTGTTGGCAACATTTCACAACCCGTTCAATACGTTTTCCTCTAACGACTGTGTCCCAGAACACATTCTTTATATTTTTACAACGTTGTTTTCTCCCTCCACCCATTCCTTTCCTCTTGCTGCACACATCCCCCCCTCCCAGCCGATGGAAAGTCAGTCCAGAGCAGCTGGGAGACAATGGTCTTTCTGTAAGTACCACTGGTATATCTGTAGAGTGAGACGGTCCTGCTGCTCTCCAGAGGTTAATAAACCTACTTACACTGGTTCATATCACTGCAGTGTCCAGTGCACTGAGCGGACTACAAAGATGGACTGTTGACCCGTGGAGAGCCAGAGGACCAGAGTCCTTACTGCATACTGACAAACCAGAAGATCAGAGAGTGGCCTAACTATTAAATATGGTCTATTTTTACACCTCGTTCTGCAGCATGTGGGAGTCTGGGTTGTTTGATCCCGTTCACTGGAACCATAAAGTCTGCATGTCACATAAAATGTAACACAACACAGAGTACCAGCTGATCAAATGAAAAGTTAGTGTAGGGGAACAACCCTGTGACCGGGTTAGTTCAGGCCTTTACACACCTGAGCGTACGGGAAGGTGTATGAATACCACGACATTACACAGACATTCCGCGTGTGGCGAGTACGCATTTTAGCGTTTTCACGTGTCATTTGTACGACGATTTTCACGTGTCATTTGTACACCACTCAAACATCCGCAGTTGGGTTCAGGCAAGAAAACCACTAAGCTAGGGGGAAGAGAAAACGTCATGGTTGGGCTTAAAATAAGTACGTAAACTAAGGATAGGGGGCTGATAACGACCCCCGTTAACCGATTATTAACCGTTAACTGACAAGATCAGTGCGTCGCATTCAGCGGTGCAATTTTTAGTGACGTTACCGAGTGCCCGACAGACCGTGTGTGTGTTTGTGTTACGTTCGCAGCTGTATCGTTGCTGGTGGCTTTGTGCTCGCCGTTGTCACACACACATATGGAATTCAGTAGAACTTGAGTTCGCTGTTGAAATATCCGTTCTGACAACCGCCCAACCAGACATTTTGTAGCTGGTAACAGCTTTAATTCAACGTTTAAAGCTCGCTAACTCTTCTGGACGGCTGGGGCTAAACGCCACTTCTGTTGTCAACATGCACGCGCATATTTTTGATGACGTCGGCTATAAAAGGGTCGGTTGTTTGACCACAAAAATCGACCTCCACCTACAGAATTACGTCTACGGGATGAACAACAACAGTCCACCTAGAATGATCACGTCAGAAAGGAATGCTTTCTGATGGAGGGAGGGGACAGATGTGACAAACATCTGGGCTATTGTTGCACATACATGCACACACACACACACACACACACACACACACACACACACACACACACACACACACACACACACACACACACACACACACACACACACACACACACACACACACACACACACACACACACACACACACACACACACACACACACACACACACACACACACACACACACACCAGGAGTTGAAACGCTGATAAAATCCTGATGCAAACAATAAAAGACACACACACCAGGGAGCAGGACACACACGTGCTGGGTGGATGATATCAGCTGTGAGCTGGCGGCGCTATCCATCAGCGGGAATAAGCTATCATGATGTCATCACTGACCTAGAGACCCCGATGCACCCTGGGAGAGGAGGAGTGTATGTAAGATAACAGAGGGTGTTAAAGTGTACAAACATATACAGTTATACTGGGTGTTTACTGTACATGTAGCTGAGGGATTCTGGAGGTGATGATGTCATGGGCGAGCAGGCGATGTTTGGGTCAAACACGAGCGGGCGTGGACGAGCAGATGGCCTTTATTTTAGAGAGGAATTCGTCAGTTCGCCGACATGAAAAATAGGTTTACGGTTTCCCCTACAGGGAAGTGAGCACATAGGTGTTCATGTCAACATGCATTCCTGTCTGCTCTTCTCAAGAGGCAATGTGACGCAATTTCTAAGCCCTCCAAGTGCAATCTGAAAATGAGTCCAGATGCTGCAGAGTCCCATGTGACCCAGGGTAAATTCTGCTTGTAGCTGAGGTCACTAGAGTCCTAACACACACAACGCTGCACTGGACCAGGTCTACGGTCTCTCAAAGCCACCATGCTGAGCTGCGTCTCCTCCTCGGGGACTCATGTAATGAGAGGAATCAGTAAAAAATAACTTCTCCTGCATGGGGATGGGGGGGGGTCATCAGAAATGTAATCAAGATACGCAGGCAGTATATCAGAGGAAATATGACACTTATTACTCACAGTTTTATTCAAGATCAGAAGTCTGGAACGATTGGTGATAACGGAATAACTAGGGCTGTCAAAGCTAATGCCATAATAACGCTAATTAGTTTTAAACGCCACTAATTTCTTAAATGCATTAATGCAATTTGCGATTTTTATGGTCGTAGTGGGCTCAGTTTTAGAGCTAGAGCGAAGATACTGGAATCATATGAAACTATAAAACCTAATGAATCCATCGGCACCAACCATGTCATACTAGCTCGTCATGAAGGAGGTTAAATAACGCTCCAAACTTACGCTACATTTTGGCGAGGAAAAACAGTCATGTCCATTTTCAAAGGGGTCCGTTGACCTCTGACCTCCAGATCAGTGAATGTAAATGGGTTCTATGGGTACCCACGAGTCTCCCCTTTACAGACATGCCCACTTTATGATAATCACATGCAGTTTGGGGGCAAGTCATAGTCAAGTCAGCACACTGACACACTGACAGCTGTTGTTGCCTGTTGGGCTGCAGTTTGCCATGTTATGATTGGAGCATATTGTTTTATACTAAATGCAGTACCTGTGAGGGTTTCTGGATCAATATCTGTCATTGTTTTGTGTTGTTAATTGTTGGAATGACTTGCTGTTCGGTCCGGTTACAGACCTTGGTCCAGTCTTTGAGAAGCCCTGCAACAAAATTGATGTAGCTCTAACTTGAGGACAAACTCTTAATCGAAGGGAAGAGACACTAAATTGTGTAAAGCCCTTCACAAGCAGTGAGTTATTTAATAGTATATTTACAGAATAAAAGTAAAAAACTGGAAAAGGTCAGATGAGAGGCGTCTGAAAGAAATGAAAAACACATCTGAGCCCATCTCTGTGTGGACGTCAACCTGAATTACCGCCTGCCAAAAGACAAGTGCCGGTGAGCTTTGAGGACGGTCGGTAAATCGGAGCGCTCAAACAGCCACTCTGGCAGAAAAAACCCTCATCTGAAGGCCCTAATCTATTTGCAAATCTCCTGTCTGCTGCTAAAACGCTGAACAAAAAGGTTAGTTTCCTGCTCTGTGTTTTTTTCCCACAGCATGCTTCTCACAACGCGGTGAACTTTAAAAAACTGCAATGGCCAATTTTTGTTGTCTAATTTATTCAGTCAATCTCCTCAGGGATCTAGTGGTGTTTTCCTAAAGCTTTTCTTTCTCCTAAAAGGTTATGTTTTATGGTGGAAGTCTGGCATGAGAGGCCAGAGCTTTTCAATGTGATAAAAGGTCAGGGACTCAGAGTTGATCCATGCTGGATATGAAGGGGAGCGGAGAATAACAACATAAATATCAGGTCAATCTCACGCACATTAACCCCTTTGCCATTCGTTAGGGAATGTTTAGGGGGAGCTCAACAGTCAACAGTAGATGTCACAAAGAAGTGGTGTACATCATCTGAAAACTGGGAACCTGAACATTAATTTGAGATGCTGCTCAGCGCTGTGGGTCAAGTTCTTCTAGTTGTAAATCTGCTTAGAGCCTGATGATAGAAGTATATGATGGTCATCCCCATGCTCTATTATGTCTCATAAATTGTTGCAGCAATTTTAGAGGTTGATACCATTTATTACACAGATTTGGTGCTAAATTTAACCATTTTTTTTACCACTGGAGAATTGATAAAAATGATCAATAATCCCTCCAAAATACCACATTAAGACACCAAGACCTTGAGGAACACCATAGAAAAAGCCATGTTGTGATTTGGGATCAAAAACTTTTTGACATTTGGAGATTTCTGCAAGAATTGGCATTTTTTCAGCGATTGGATGGCGAGCACTTCTGTTGCGTAAACTGCTCAGAAACCCCCTTATTGTCAATCTAGCTAGGAAAGCCATCCATCCTCTGAATGCTCTAGGTCTCTAGTCTGATCCATCCATCCTCTGAATGCTCTAGGTCTCTAGTCTGATCCATCCATCCTCTGAATGCTCTAGGTCTCTAGTCTGATCCATCCATCCTCTGAATGCTCTAGGTCTCTAGTCTGATCCATCCATCCTCTGAATGCTCTAGGTCTCTAGTTTGATCCATCCATCCTCTGAATGCTCTAGGTCTCTGGTTTGTGGCTGTAAAGTTTCATGAGGCTGTGATTATCCTAGAGGTCACCACAGGTCATTTTATACAGGGAGGTCAAGTTTCAATGACCTCACAATGAAATGTCGCCTATGGGGACTAACATCATCTCACATGAATACAGTTGGGCTCATTGGATCCACCAGAGTCTCAGCTTTACAGTGATACCCAGTTTATGGAATTCAAGACTGTTTAGGGACCCCAGTATGGAGAAATATTCAAACACACCATTTTAGAATAGGAGAAAATGACACATTTATACTACATGTGATTATCATAAAGTGGGCATGTCTGTCAAGGGGAGACTCGTGGGTACCCAGAGAACCCAGCACAGCCTTAGTGCATTCACAAAAACACACACACACACACACACACACACACACACACACACACACACACACACACCATTGTATTATTCAGACTGCAATCATTTCATTCTCTCTCTCACTCACAAACTTACTTTGGACACAAGAACACGTCACTAATCTACTCTCTGCACACTTCTAATCTCCCAAATCAGCGGTTTCTACTGCGGAGCTTTCCTGCAACAGTCCCAGACCTGATAAGGCAGGACAATGCAAAGCCAAGCTTCATACACACACACAAACCTAGACATAGACAAAACCACGTCAACAAAGGACGCTGGCCTCGGTGGTCTTTAAAGAGCACGCTCAGGAGAGCTCTTCCAGTGTCGTATAATCAGTGTGTCCCACCTGCTTCCCCGTCCTCGTCCATGCCGGTAGGCCCGGCCTGAGGCGTCTCTCCGTTCTTCAGACAGTTGTGGATGTAGGTGGCCTTCCAGCGGGCGTACTTCCTGTGCTGGATGTTCTGGTAGAGAGAGACATACAAGGGGTTATTAGTCGTGTGGTAAGGCGGTTTGCAAGGAGTAGGGGTAATAAGTAGACAGTTGGTGAGTGGTAGGAGACGGGGTAACACGGAGGGTAGAGGCTCGTAAAGGGTAGAAATCTGGTAATTGGTGGCGATTGGGAAGTGGGTGTGTATGGACAGGAAGCAGCATGGTTAAAGGGACTCTATGTAACTTTTTACACATAGAAATGTTTGTGTGGTTGTAACGTAACCTAAAAAATGAGACCTTCCACGACTTTCTGGGTTCCCTCCATCAGCCTGTAGACGGCTTTCAATGTGAAGAATGTGGGACTTTTTTTCTGAGTAAGCAAGTTCTGATTCTTACAGAGTCCCTTTAAGGGTAAATCTGAGGGGTGTATACAGAGGGTAAAGGGCAGTTGGTGTTGTGCTGGTGATTTTGGGGTGACAAGGAGTAGTCTGAAAGGATAACTTTACTGATTTTGATTGATTTGAACTTTGATTTTCAACCAGCTTTGTGGGTGGTATGTGCAAATGAACGATGTTCGGCTCCCCTCCGTGTTAACCAAGAAAGAAAGATGCTTTATTCGTCAATTCACACAAGTCCGTTGAAATGTATCTCTTCGTGTGTCGGTTTCCGATGTCGAGGGGCGCTGACCAAACGGCGGTATTTGGTGAGTTGGGGGTGAGAATGGGTTGCCTGGAGCAATTTTTGGGGGTTCGGTACCTTGCTCAAGGGAGGCGAACGGGCAGCTCTTCGGCTACTAGTCCGCCCGCAATACCTGGTCTGTACGGGGACTTGACCCCCTGGTTCCCAAGCCAAGTCCCCACGAAGTGAGCTACTGCTGAAGAAGGAGTGAAAACACAAGTCCGCTCAATTGCCGGCGAGGGTCCGCCAGATGATGCAAAGTGTGGTATTTCGCGGCATCCAACAGGACTATTGTCGGAGCATGGAGGGAAGCCGAACATCGTTCTTTTGCACAAACCCCTCATATTGCAATGATAAAAAGCTGGTTGAATATCGGCAACGTTTCCGTTTAGTTGGAAGCAACGAAGAGATAAGAATAAGTAAAATGGCTATAACAGTTGATGGGAATAATCCAGTTATTAGTCGGTGGCGACCACAAGAGTGGAGTAATCTTTAGGAGCAGGGCTGGTTTGTAGGTGTTAGGAGATATTAGAGAAGTGGGGCAATAATTGTTTTAGGAAAAAAGAAAAGTTGTATAGAAAATAACTTTAGGGCAAATAGAAGAAATGATTTGAGGCGAAGCAGAGTTTGTATAAAAAGTAGGAATTATTCATTCAGAACACCAGAGGTGTAAAAATCATCTGGGGCCAGAGTTATTCGTTGGGAACATTAATATTCATTGTGTGGGACGGAGGTGAAGATTGTTACAGACATTAATTAGTCCGACTGTTCGGGGGCAGTATTCAGGTTAATTAGGGTACGGGTGGTGACAGAAAATGAGAGGCAGGATGTTTGAAAGTGTCGAGGAGGTAAAGAGAGGCGGGGGCAGCAGATTTACGCTGACATGACGCTGATAAGAATGAATGGAGAAATTCCTGCTCCTGCCTGATAAGTGAAGTGTTTTCAGCAGCGGCGGCTCAGAAACAATGGCCGACCGGAGCGCCGAGGTCCCCCGTGAGGTAAGCTTGTGTTTGCTCAACCTCAGTCTAAAAAAAAAAAAAAAAAGAGTGGCTAAAACGTAGTCATTTCTAATCACTGAAATAACACTGCTGTGATATTACAGTAACCGCACCACAAAGGACAGGATTTATAATGTCACCGTCACAACATTTCAGGAGAAATGTGACTCACTGTGAAGTTATGAGAGTTAATGAGAGTAAACACGAGTTCTGCCAGGACAGGGAGGTATCCGCTTCCCAAGGGGATGATGGGTAAGTCCAGAGTTTACAACGACAGTATGAATACTCCACGTACTAAAATACAATAAAACTTAAGAAAGAAAAAGATCCAAATTGACTATTTAAGAATTGAACTGCCTTTTGGCTCGAGCGCAGCCGACACTGTCCCTGTCAGGGCTCACCGACTCGTGGTGGAGAGCGATAATCCCAGTAGTAGAAGGCAGTAAGACAGATGGTCAACGCTGTCTTTGTCTGCAGAGATTCAGCGCTGTGATAGAACAATGCAGATGTGGCTGAAACATAGTGTTGATAACATGTTACTAGGGTCCTCTGAAAGGTCAAAGCAGAGGACCCTGAACGACCAGGAGGAGCCGGCATACCTGGGTTGAATTCAAATAGAGAGATCACATTACCTCCGTCTTTACCTGCAGATCTAGAGTGAAGTTAAAGATTTTGCTAATCACCCAGGCTCCTTGTTATATTTTGGATCACCTGTTGTAAATAAACAGAACATAATCCAACGATGTAATCCACCAAATCACACTTCAGCTTTTTCCTGCTCCTAACTTTCGTTATTATATAGGCCTTTAAATATCGGTCGGGGATCAGCTTCAGTTATCTTCTCACGTTGCCACGGTAACGTTGCACAAGTAGTTTGTTTGCCGAGCAATGTGTTTCCGTACATTGTTTTTCTTATTCAAGTCCTGGTAGATCTATAGGGATCAATACCAGTGAAATTCCACGATTGTCGATACCAATTCGAAACCACGGTAAAAAAAACCAAACAAATAAATCCTATACAATCCTTTATTACCGTTTGCATACTAGTGTTTGTGAATTTATTATCAATCCCTCATGATCCGCCTTAAGTTTCTCACCAAAAACTAAATTTTACAAGATGACATTTGAACACATCACGATAACGTTATAATTTAACTTCGCCCAATACTCAACTTTACTGCGAAGGCGTCACAATGTAACTCAATGCTACGAAGGTAACACTGATAATACCGGGATTAACAGGATATTAAATCATGTAAGGAATTTTCTTCAGTTTCTTGCTCTTCAGTGGGATGAAATTCTGCCCAACATGGGAGACGTCAGGGATCCTGATGGACCAGTGACAGCATCACAATGAGCCAACTCACCTGATCACTGACTCCACTCACCTGCTGAAAACCTCTTTTTACTGCCTGAAACTAAATCACTCTGTCTGGACTGCAGAGAACTCACCAGATCTGAGGACTCATTGTTCTCTGACTTGATGAACCGCAAGTGTCCTGTTGATGTTTTAATGGCTGCTGGGTGACTTGGACAGAAGGTGGAGAAAGACCACGCGTGTCACATTCATATGGAGATGGGTAGAGTGTGAGTGTGTGTGTGTGTGTGTGTGTGTGTGTGTGTGTGTGTGTGTGTGTGTGTGTGTGTGAGTGTGTGTGTGTGTGTGATGCAACCTTACGAAAAGGGACATTACCTGCTTCTAACCACACATTTAATTAACTCCTTAATACAGTGTTTTATTTCCTAATAAGTAGCTTTAAGTTTTTTCTAAATATATTTGCCACCTGAACGTAAAAACAAACGCTCCATGAAGGAATCTACTGCAGTGATGTTTGTCTCTCTTTTTTTGTGTTTTAGTTCCACTTTAAAGGCCCGGATGCATAATAATCGTTATCACAGACAAAACCTGTTAACGAGATGAATGTTTTGTTGGTTTTGGTCTCTTCAGGGGGGATTTGTGGATCAGAGAGAAGATAAAATAAAGCGAGCTGCTTCCCTTAACAAATGATCTGCCTTCCTGTCTTATCCAGGCTACTTACAGTTATCTGGGTTTGTTGATTATCATCACTTAAAGGAGTCTGCAGAGATCTTACCTCCTCTGACAACTCCCCGAACACAGACAAGACATCCAGCAGCAGACTGGCTGAGTAGAAAGACTTGATCATGTTCCTGGAGGAGGGCAGAGTGTGAGGAAGATGGGAGATGAGAGGGAGGGAGGGAGGCAGGGAAGGGAATGAAAGAAAAAGGAGGGATATCAGAAGTGAAAGAGGAGAGGGGGGAAAGAAAAACAAACATATAAAACTATTAGTTCAGTGTTTCATCGAGGCACTGACTCTCCCCACTTCCAATAAAAATACAGTTAGCTGGAGAAATATCAAACTGTCCGAATACGTTAGAAACAGCTGTTGCCTCGATGTGATTCTTCAGATTTAAATCACATCTCAGCATAAAAATAAAAAATAAAGACCGGTCATTAGGAACAACCATATTCCAAAAAAGACTTGACAATGTGGATTTCTTGCCTCACACGGGGCACCAATGTGGGACTAATAAAGGAATATCTTATCTTATCTTAATAGTGGTCTCCTGGTGAAAGTCTGGTGTTTTTTTGACCCACCCATCGACCCCGCTGCTCTTTATACTTCCTGGTTCACGATTATGTGAATTACACAGGAACTGATTTCGTGGGATATACATGAATTACAGTGCATTACTCCCGTGGGTAAAAAAGGGGATCACTGTTGGTCCTGTAGGAGGAAAGAAAGCAATAAAATTGCTGTTCATTTTATTGACAAAGAGTATGAAAAAAAAACCCACTAATTTAACGGCAACACAACTTTAAAGAGCAGGATGTTGCGCACTTACTGACGTTATTAAGAGGATCAGGTGTCGGCCATGATGTGATCCACGTTAAATATAGTTTCTTTGACATAAAAAATGTCATAAAATTCAGTGTTTGTGCTGTGAGGTACATTCACTGAGTCACGGCAGGCCACATCATATCCGCACCTCATATTACCTAACATTCGAATAACAAACATACAGATTTAAATGTGGGATAAAGAGAGCACTGGTGGGTACCCTGTATACTGTGAAACAGAGGCATTGGAGTCGGTATCAGGAGAGGAAAAAGTTGGATTGATGTGTACCTACTGGAAAAGACAACAACTAATATATCATCAAATCAATAACTAATAACTAGGCGTGGAAAAAAAATTTATTCACCTATGTATCGCAATTTTTTACGATTTTGAAATAGATGTTTTAATGCCAGAATCTATATATTTGCTTCATTTGAGTCTATGCGGAGTTAGAAGGAAGTTAACACTCTTATTGTTGTAGTCTGAGTAACGTGACGTCATATCCGTTCCGTATCCGTCAACCAAAACAAACCTCAGTGAGCCGAAACTAGAAAGCAGAAAACGGCGGAGGGTCAGCGTGGATACGACCTGCACCCTCACATGTTAAATCCAGCGTGGTAAACACTACACATCCAGTAAAGGATGGAAACACTTTGGGTTTCACAGATTGACAGGAAATACAGAGCTAGACATCACGACTAAAGCTGCATGCTAACTCTGTCACGGACTGGAAACGTTATCGTATTGAGGTAACGTGGCGATCTTTAAATGCATTGAAACGGCCCCGATGGAGCTGACCATGGATGGATAAAGAGAACGGAGCTGACGGGAGAGCTAGAGACCACCTTGGAGAAGTTAAAGGAAGTAGACATGTGCGACTACGTCGGGTTTTCAAAATAAGGTGTAAACAAAGGGAACTGTATATACAAAATACAGAAATGAGATTGATTGGATTACATTCACCAGAATGTCCCTTATAAATTTGTGAGGGGAATGTCTTTATTCTCAGATTTTTGGGTTGCTGGATAATAAATAATTCCTGACAATGACTGATATATTTGACTTCAGGACATCGCTGACTACATACATGCTGAGAATCAAACATTTTACTGTATTAAATTAGATATTTTCCAAAGTAAAAGTCCCTAGAAGTGTAGATTCAACTTTTTCCCATTAAAAAAGTTCAAGAAATCGTAATGTCGCAATACTTAAAAATCACAATACATATGGAATCAGCACCAAAGTATCGTGATAGCATCAAATCGGGAGATCGGTGAACCGTCCCAGCCCTGCTACTATCATGTATCCCGTAGCAACCCATCATAACAACAGCTGCATGCATGAATGCTCAGCGAGGGATTTGATAAGATGGTTTAAATATTTGTGTTGTGGGTTTAAAGCAGCCACAGCCCAGATTTACTGGCACTGGTTAGGGCTGGTTTCCCATCATCACACACACACACACACACACACACACACACACACACACACACACACACACACACACACACACACACACACATATAAACACACACAGAGAGTTAAGGTAAGGAACATGAATGGCCTCAGTGTGAGAGCTACCGAGCAGTGGCCTCAACATGCCGGAGGAAGTCTCTTATTCCACCGTAAACATTCACCTCTGAGCCTCAACATGTGTGTGTGTGCGTCATGAAGGTGGACATGAGAGCCAGTGTGTGCTTTTATATGTGTGTATTAAGTATTAAAGCCTGTGTATATATATATGCCTACATGTGTTTGTATGTGACTACTGGTGTTTTGCTTTTTGCTCCTGGTTCTCGTAAAGCTGCAGGCTGTTTGTGTTCCCCGTCAGCGAGTAACAGAGCTGTGACCCGGTCCTGTTTAATACAGAGAGCTTCTGAGTGCTTGTTTACACCACTAACAGGTCCAGAGAAGCTGTCGCCTGCAGCCATTCATCCTCCACACGCTGCTCACGCTCACCCACAGGGAGGGAAACTACACTTCCTGTTGTGGTGCTGGGTATCGGTACTGGATACTGAAATGACCCGGTACCAGGTTCAACGTATCCTCACACAACGATTCGTATCTTAAGAAAAGTTATTTTTCTACGAATGTCCAGTGTCAATTTCTGCTCCAGTCTTTTCAAAATAAAATTCCGTCTTCACAGGAAACCACTTGGTTAGGTTTACTGTACTCGGTCAGGCTGCTGTCATACACCGTTCGAAGCTATACGTATGAAAAGTGATGCACTGTAATTCATATTTATCCCACAAAATCAATTCATATGTAATCCACGTAATCGTGTACGAGGAAACATAAAGAGAGGCGAACGCCGCGTAGGGAGGAGGTCGGGGTGGATGGGTGGATCAAAAAACACCAGACTTTCACCCAGGAGTCTGCTGTTCATGTCCCGTGTGAAACTTCCGGTGTTATTTAAACCCAAACTGGGATCTTTTCCTAAACCTAACTAAGTAGTTTTTGTCACCTAACCGTCCGTATTTAAGTTACGCCACCTCAGGTGTCGTGTAACCATTTCCGGCGTGACGTAACTTAACTACGATCTTGCCTAAACCTTACTATAGTTTCCTGTGAAGACGGAAGTTTATCTAAAAAAAGACTGGAGCAGAAATCTAGAGAGAAAGTGACCGTCCGCCCGGTCAGGCCGTGAACAACCAACATGGGTATTGTCAGTACTAAAAGACTGCGATGACGCGCAATCAAACTACAACCAATCTGGCAGAAATTTGGTTTCATTGGTTTAAAAAATTAAACAGACACGACTAATTCATGTTGAAACTCTGGCTTCATCCGTACAGTGTCTGTCTGCCTTTAAACTGGGGCTGTCAAAGTCAACACGATAACGCGTTAGCACAGATTTGTTTTATTTATTATTACTTTTAAAAAACACAATTGCTCCGTTTCAGAGCTTTTTGAATCTTGTCTCTCCGTCGTGTGCAGCTTTTAGAGCTGATTTGTTTGTTTTTGAATCTGTGAAACAAGTTGTAAAAATCATTCTTTTATTTTCATTCATAATAAATAACTGTCTGAACGACATACGACACCCGGTATATTTCGGTAACTCAATTCAGAGGAGGAACTCCCCTTAAAAGACAAAGAAAGACAAAGAAAGGAGGGAAAGAGGAGAAACGTTGGAGGGATCCGTCTTGGATGACGTTGTGTTATGAAAGACATAAAAATTCTTTCCCCTATGAAGATTTATTTATTTCCCAGATATTTCCTGTCAGGAAAGACTCCTTTAAAACTCCACGTCATATTCCAGATGATAAGTTAAAGAAAGGAATGAATCATCCAGTGAAAAAAATCTTTTAATTTAATTAATTAATTATAGGTCTGCCTCCTTAAATATGATGAATCAGATCATCTGTCAGATGATGAGAGCTCCCGAAGGATTTATTAATGATTCCAAACACTCTAATCATCAAATTAATAAATATTCTTTACTGATTGTAGAAGATGAAATATTTAAAAACAAAGAAAATGCAGAAATATTTGGGCCAACACCGATGAATTTATCAGGAAAAGTGGGACTACTTATCTCTTCCTGTTTCTCCTTCCACTTAGTTCTAACGTATTTCTGTGGAACTGGAGGTGCTGATTAAAGAGGAAGCTTTTAGCTCATAACATGATTTAACCCACACCCAGTCTTCCTGTTTTCACTCTTATCACACGTCTGTGTTATGAAGGCAGCGTGCCCGCTGGCGGAGGTCGGTGGTTTCCTGACCTAAATAAGACTAAACTTTCTACTTCCATGGAAGGAGGAGCGACTCGCTGCCCCTCTGGCTGTCTGGGACGGACTGTACAGACCGGACCGTCCTCCGAGACAAACATGTCTGTTAGATCAGACTGACTTGAGCTGACCCGAGAGATTAGAGAAGCACGTTTCACTTCCCTCCACTGTCTGGGAAAATCTAGGAAACCAGAAAGGACACGAGGAGGGGAGAGGAGAGGAGAGGAGAGGAGAGGAGAGGAGAGGAGAGGAGAGGAGAGGAGAGGAGAGGAGAGGAGAGGAGAGGAGAGGAGAGGAGAGGAGAGGAGGAGAGGAGAGGAGAGGAGAGGAGAGGAGAGGAGAGGAGAGGAGAGGAGAGGAGAGGAGAGGAGGAGAGGAGAGGAGAGGAGAGGAGAGGAGGGGAGGGGAGAGGAGGGGAGAGGAGGAAACAAGAGAGGAGAGGAGAGGAGAGGAGAGGAGAGGAGAGGAGAGGAGAGGAGAGGAGAGGAGAGGAAACACGGAGAAGAAACATTAAGCAGAGAGGAGAGGAGAGGAGAGGAGAGGAGAGGAGAGGAAACACGGAGAAGAAACATTAAGCAGAGAGGAGAGGAGAGGAGAGGAGAGGAGAGGAGAGGAGAGGAGAGGAGAGGAGAGGAGGAAACAAGCAGAGGAGAGGTATTGAAAGTATTTTTTTCTTATTTAATTTTAGGAACCACGGTAGAGTTTGAGGAGCAGCTGGTCTGGGTGAGAACACAGAGATGAAGCCGACCAGATAATACTGTAACTAAATGGACTCCAGAACCAGAACCAGAACCAGAACCAGAACCAGAACCAGCATCAGAACCTGAACCAGAACCATATAAAACCCGACAGTATAAGACGTGTTCTTACTTGTGGAAGCGTCCCTGTCGGTCCTCGGTGTCGGCGTAGAGGAACATCTTTAAGGCGTAGTTTTCGATGTGGGCGTTCCCGACCACCTCCTGACTGATGGAGTCGTTGTCACCCAACTCCTTCTTCATCTGCACAACACACACACACACACACACACACACACACACACACACACACACACACACACACACACACACACACACACACACACAGAGTTATACTCAAACAAGAACTAATCAGCATCAATTAATCCACTAATAAAGAAGTCTAGAAAGCAGAACACCGCGGGGACCTCTCTGAGACGCTGTGGTTGGCTCAGGCTTTTATTGTGAAAGGTCGAACATGCAGAATACTCATCGGAGGGAAACATATCATAACTGACATTAATTAAATCCCTTTTAAAAATGAATTACTGTGTAGTGTGTAGCGTTGAGAGCTCAGCCTCCAAGGACATGAAAACAAACACTATAAATAAAGCTTTCCTCTCTCTCTCTCTCTTTCAGCTCCGTTCACTTCCATCACTTTACTCCGACAATAAGCAGCACAGTGACACTATGATCAGAGGTTGACACATTACGATGAGCCGTGCTCTCTCTTTACAAAGTGTATAAAAACTGATTCACTGCTTTGGAAGATGTAAACGATGAGAGTGACATTGAACTGAGGTTGTATCTTGTCCTGTTACATGAAAACATGATAGACCAGTAAAAATTACAGCACACAAATGCAACGTTTGGCGGTATGTACGTTGGTGTTTAGTGTTTACTACTGTTGCCAGGCAACCTACTTTCATTTCCGGTGTCGCTCGTTGACTTCTTGCTTATCCACAGAATATTTTGTGTCAACGCCTCCTGGTGTTTTTTGAGCATACTGCAACGAATAACGCGCCGAGCATAAACGCCTCTGTGCATGCTCGTAGCGTGTGCGCCATTCGTAGAATAACTTTCCGTAAGATATCACACAACGGTTTGTACGAGTACAGGCTGACTATTCCTTGTGAAACGGTAAAACACGTCTAACCTCCTTTCTTCATTTATCATAAACGTGTGTTTGTTTTGCAATAATCCAAAAGCCAATGGAACAATCCCGTTAGCGGAGGGGAACCAGGGCAATGCTAACGTCCTGGTTGGACTACAACAATGCGTCGTCCCTGCAGCTCTCTATTATTAGTATCTGTTTGGGAATCTAGCTTTTGTAAACCTGTGCGCTGTCAGATGTGTCTTCAATAAGGTGGTGAAAACAGACATCTGGACGTGTAGCTTAACAGAAAACTTTTGATTTAGAGCAGTAAGTAAAACATCTCAGTCAAACACGCCAACTTGAGTGAACACGTCCTCGCTTCAGAGGACACCATCTAGTGACTCCATCTCACTCCTTTTGCCTTTATCATGGATTCTCTCAAGCTGTAACTCCTCTCTTCCATTAGACACCCTCTCTGTTTCTTTCTCTCTCTCTCTCTCCATTACAGCGTCCGTCAGGGCTTCAGGTTTCTAGTAAAACCACTAAAAGCAAACACACTGGTTCCCTCCAGCAGGTGGACCCTGACCAGCCTGAATAGACACACTGTTCACCGGCTTCATCAATCTGTGTGTGTGAGTGTGTAGAGGAATGTAAGAGCACTGGGCTGAGAGCAGGATGAAGGAAGGACAACTGGTCAGGGAATAGAAACAATCTCTCATTCTCACTCGGAGGTTTCTATTTAACTGGTAATTCAACTTTATGAGAATTTTAGTCAAGTCTTTCCATTAGAGCTGTAACCAAACCGTCACGGTTTGTAGATATTAGGTCTGGCACGATTCATCCATCTCCTGATTCAAAACTATCACGATTCTTCGGTGCCAATTCGATATGTATTGAAATTAAAGTATTGTGAATCAATATTACGATTTATTGTGATTTTTGTTAACTTTTTTAACACTAGACCACAGGGAAGAGCTGAATCATACACTTCTAGGGACTTTTACTTTGGAAAATATCTAAAATAATCCAGTAAAAATGTTTGATTTTCAGCATGTATGTAGTCAGAGATGTCCTGAAGTCAATTATATCAGTCATTATCACGCCAAAATCAAAGGATAAAGACATTTCACTCACAAATTAGTGGTATTTTCTTTTTCATTAATAAGGGACATGTAATGTTTTATACTTCTGGTGAATATAATCCAATCAATCTTTTTTTTTTGTATATACAGTTCCCTTTGTGAACACCTTATTTTGAAAAGCGAACGTAGTCCCACGTGTCTACTTCCTCTAACTTCTCCAAGGTGGTCTCTAGCTCTCCCGTCAGCTCCGTTCTCTTTATCCATCCATGGTCAGCTCCATCGGGGCCGTTTCAATGCAGAGAACAGAAATGTCAGTATCTGGGTGCTCTACAGTCGTAGCATCGGCCCATTTGAACACGGAGACGAGAGCGACGGCCGGCTCCACCGCTACTTTACCGCGACACGATAACGTTTCCTGTCCATGACAGAGTTAGCATGCAGCTTTAGCTCTGCTCTGCCTAGCTCTGCTTTTCCTGTCAATGTGTGAAACCCAAAGTGTTTCCATCCTTTACTGGATGTGTAGGGTTTACCACGCTGGATTTAACCTGGGAGGGTGCAGGTCGTATCCACGACGACCCTCCAACGTTTTCTACTTTCTCGTTTCGGCTTGCTGCGGTTTGTTTCGGTTGACGGATACGGAACGGATATGACGTCACGTTACTACAACAATAAAAACGGTAACTTCCTTCTACCTCCACATAGATTCAAATGAAGTAAATATATCGATTCTGGCATTAAAAAATCTATTTCCCGAATAGATTGATGTGTGAAATGTGGAACCAAAACTTCCTGTGAAAAACAAAAGCTTATTATGAAAGGACACTATGCATGTAACGAGCGTATACTGACACGCCGTCCCTGGTCCGTCAAGATCCGACAGATCAGTGTCTGAACTTTGGAGGTACACAGCGCTCGTTATTGAGCTTCTCTCATATTTTCTAATGCAAAATGAATTGGTAAAAATCACACACATCAAGGTTTACTTTGGAGACAACATAAACAGTTTGCATCTGCACGGTTTGGTTGAACCACTAGATGTGTAAAAGGTGCAGCGATCAGTCAAAATTAGACTGCAAATGACTAACTGTCTTTATGTGGAAGCATCAGTGTGGAAAACACCCCGAGGCTCACATTCCTCTGGACAGATCGGAGTGATTTTTAACTTGAACCAACCAATCCCAGGGGAGGAGAGATGAGCTCAACGCTACAAAGCCCTGTCACACGTTTGACGTGAACAAGCCAAATAAAAAAAGAAATGGAGAAAAGAGAAGTGGAACAGAACAGAACGTAGCAGGTGCTATTGAATAATTAACGGTATGAATCACGACTGCAAGTGTCTGACAGCTAGACGCCGTCGGTGCCCGCTGGTATTAACAGCTGGCTGCTTGATGAAGTCAATCAGGACACAGTGTGCGTTAGATTAACAGCAGAGAAAGACTGCATCTTTACAAACACTCATTTAAAGATCATGTAAATGTATTTGTTTATACCTCTAAGTTTAGCAGAGTCTGACTGGTAGCTGCTGGAGGTTTCCCACCCCTCCACCTTTTACACAAGTAAAAAAACAAACATTTTTCCACCGTCCCAGTGAGGGCGAAGCCTCAGAGAGTTGAGCCGGCGACGACGGTGGAAAATAGAATTAATGAGTCCAACATGTACAGTGTGTACGAGCCAGGTCATCAGGGAGAGAGCTGCTGGAGTCTGTGTACCGACTGTACCGCTCACTCTGCACAAATGAGTCACAACTAACCGGCAACAGTTCATAAAGACGTGGACCGTACAGAAAAAATAACCTCAGGGTATCCCCGTGTTTCACAGAGATGCAACGAGGAATACTAAGAGGAAGATAAAATGTTTTACAGCAGGTCTCCATCGGGACAATAAACGTGTCCTGAATCAATAATAAGGCTTTTACCTGTGGTGGACTGCTGCTGGATGTGTGCAGTAAGCAGCACCTTAAGGCTGGCCCACACTAAAAGACTTTTCAGATCATAACAGAAGTGTAAAATGTGAGAGAGCCCACACATAACGACAGGTTGTGTTCCATTTAACAGTTTGGTTCCTGTCGTGTGAGGAGAGCAACCATTTGGCCAAAACAGCCAGAACACCACAATCTAACAGATTCATTCATCAACAAGAGTCCTCAATACAAAAAACAGAAATCTCGCAAAATCTCTCGCCATCAAACGTGACTTTAGTGTAAACAAACATGGCGGACGACGGGCAGGGAAAATTAGTGATGGTAGTTTTTACTTTGTTCTGAAAATTTACAAAAGATGGATGATAATCAACAAGTTGCTCCTCCATCTCTGAGCTCCATCTCACTACTACTTTATGCTTCACGTTTAGAATTAGCTCATGCATTAGCCGCAGCCGCCATGACGACGGCGGTGGTTGTCCTTCCTTCTTCAGTCAGCTTGGTTCTCTATTGGCTATCGTTCTTTCCCACGTGACTGCATCATCGGCTGTCCTCGGGGTTCCCCACACACAACAGGTTATCCCATCAGAAATATTCAACATGTTTAATATTTATGATTTGAAATCGGTGCAGCCAGGATGGACTTCAGCCGATCGGGGATGTAACAAACACTCTTAACATACCTCACACCACAGGAACATCTGGAAAGATTCTCTTTAGGACTACCAAAACAATCAGGGCTTTGCTGACTAGGGGTGTAACGATTCATCTACTACATCGATTGATTTATATTCCTACGATCCAACTACATCGATAGGTGCTCGGCAAGTTGTCGGAACCAGGGAAATTCATACGTATCGTATCGTTGTAAAAACGTATCGGTATTGTCAGGACGGAGGAATCAGGCCCAAAATCAGCTTGATTCTTGTGTAGTGTGTGACCCGGCATTAGGTAGGAGTACCTAATAAACTGGAGATCTTGTTCATATTTTATCAGTTAATTAAAAACTACAAACTTTAAAAGGCCTGCAGATATATAATAATATATGAACAGACTCCATTAATAACCTAAACCTAACCTAAATAAGTGAAACATTCATTAGACATGAAAAATACATGTTTGTGGGATTAAGAGAGCGCACGCATAAACACACGCACGCACAGATGAAAGCAGCGGATGTGCGTCCTGTTGACATCCTGAGTGTGTGACAGTAATGAAGATCCCCGGAGCTTCAGTAAAACCTCTGTGTCGTCCTCTGCTTCCTTTAATTGGCTCTTAGTGATCATAAAGCGAGTCCAGCATCGCTGTGGGACTTCCCACCTCCTCAACCACTCTCCTCTCCCCCCCCCGCCTCAGGTCTCCTCGTCCCTTCCATAAAAACCTCCACCTGCTCTCGTTCACCTCCTCGGTCTGAACGCCTCTCTGGCCACCGTGTCGCCCGTCTGTTAAAGTCTGACCACATGGAGCAACCTTTCTTCACTCAAAATATGAAACATGCTGGAACTCAGAAATGACTCTACAAGATGAAACAAAAGATATCCTTTCACATATTTGTCAACTATGAAAATGACTTGGTTGCAGCTCCGTCACCAGTCTCTTGATAAAAGGCTCATTTGTTTGACCCCCACTGGGACAGTCCGAGCCCGTTCACCTCCTCTCATCTCATCTCATCTCATCTCATCTCGTCTCACCTCCCCTCCTCCTCCTCCTCCCCTCCTCTTCATCATAACAACTCTATTAAATCTAATTAGTTTGGCCCCTGTTGACAAGCAGCCTACGTTACGTAAATGTGAGTCAAGTGAGAGCTCAGGCCTCCCCAAAGCTCTGGGACTCCAAGCTTTAACCTAACATGCACTGGTAAGGACGGAGGAAGAATGTATGCAAACTGAATGTTAACTGTATTATTTCATACGGTGTCATTTGAAAGAAAAGCGCCTGTCTAATCTTCCAGAAAGTTTTTTGTCACACAGATTTTTAGATCAATCATGACAGTATATGTGCTGTTGTGAAAGAGACGCATAGTGTAAGAGAGTATAAACAGCGTGAGAGTCCGTTCATTGAGGTGGACGGGTCAAACTAACACAAGACGTTCGACCAGGAGACCGCTGTTCGCGTCTTGTGTGAAAGTAAAAGTAACGTTTAGGGATGCACCGATTTCAGAACAAGTACAAGTACTTACATTTGGGTACTCTCCGATACCGAGTACCGATACGAGTACTTCTCTGTGCCAAAAAGACCCTTGTTAACAGCCAGCTGGAGGGTGTGAGTGACACACGGCAGGCTGGGGAGTCCCGCATACGAGACGGTGCGCCGCTACCGGCTCTAGGTTGGCTTGGAAGGGAAGGGGCCCCCTGCTTCCAGTGCGACTGTCGACCGGGGCGGACTGTCCTCAGTGCGCCCCAACCACGTCGTGCCTCCAAGGCGGGGCTCGGCCCACGTAAAAGGTGCCAGGGGTCTGCGGCGATGTCTGCAACCCACCCGACCCGTCTTGAAACACGGACCAAGGAGTCTAACGCACGAGTGAGTCAGAGGGTGCAAGCAAAACCCTGTGGCGCAATGAAAGTGAGGGCCGTTGGAAACACGGCCACTGTTATAACCTTCCATCTTATCTCTCCACAGCAGGTTAGAAATCACCATGCAGCACAGTGTCAGAGATCATTAGAATAATCTATAACTTGTCGTTTGTCTGGTAACAAACCATCATTCGGAGTCCCTGTTTGAGTTGCCTTCATGCTCTATTGTACATCCGACCTCTAGGGGGCGTACTGATCCCCTCTGAGCTGCTGCTGGCGGTCGAAGTCTCTGAGGAAGGAAACCTCAAACCTCTGAGAAGACCCACCGACCAACAAATGTCCGGCCTTTTAGTGCGAGTGTATGGATTACAGTAGAGCCCGGCAGTAGAGCTCTAGGAAGAATAGAGCCATTCATCCATGTGGTTCAGTGGAAGAGGCGACATTACAGACCCGTCCATTTAAAAACACCTCTGGTCACTCCACTGATGTACGCTGATAGCAGTAATAAGGCCGTCAGCTGAACCGTGCCGCTCTACAGTCGGACATTAGTCTTCATGAAGCAGTTTATAAAACGTCACCTGACACTCTGTATGAACCAACATGAAATGAGATTCTCACCGACCCTACAGCCACTTTCTGTCCCACACTGCTCTTCATACTTATTCTAATAGTTTGTTCAAAGAGCTGGACAATTTATCAAACTCACTTTTAATACGACAGCACAAAACCTTGAATCTAGCAGCATCCTAACTGGACACAATGAGGCCATTTTACAGTCAATTGGTTCCCAAACTGGTTCTGTCAGGCCCACTTTCTGCAGGTGATGTAGAATGAATTTGCAATATTTTATATTTGAAACAAAGCTGAAACTTTAGTATTTAACATTTTAAGCTGGGTTTCCACCAAGAAAGTTCCCGGGACCTTTAGTCTGGAGCATGAGCAATGAGTCTAACTTTACTTTTAAAGTTATCAAACTAGAGAGATGCTCTCCTCTCGTCCTAAAATGGTCCTAAATCTTCCTTGTCTTATGGTGAAGCGGTACAGTTGATGCAGCGCCGCTGTGTGTGTGTGTTTGACCAATCACCAACGGTCATCCCTGCAAACTCCACCCCGTAAGTTCTGGTACTTTCAGAAAGTACTTGAGGGAAAAAAATGTCCCCAGAACTTAATTTAGACCCTGGTCTCTGCAGTCGAAACGCAATGAGTTCCTCAAAAGGTTCCTAGTTCCGGGGGAAAGTTCCCTCGGTGGAAACAGGGCTTTACTTAAAAGGAGAGAACCAAGTAATTTTCTCAGCAGTGGTATTACAAGTTGTCAGGTGTATCTTCTACAGGTATTTTGATCAGTCAGGACCGTTGATGGTTCGATGCTGACATTGTACTTATTGAGTACAGTGAAAGTAATTCAAATTAAATTAAATACACATTGACACCTGACAACATTTCCAATAAAAACGACAATATGTCCAGGTCGATATTTCGGAGGTTGCAGCAGGTTCAGTTTTAAATCTAGAGTGAAGATACTGGCGTCATATGAAACAAGAAAACCTGATGAATCCATCGGTACCAACTAGGTCATACTAGCTGGTCATGAAGGAGGTTAAATAACGCTCCAAACTAAATTTTGGCGAGAGAAAACTGTCATGTCCATTTTCTAAGGGGTCCCTTGACCTCTGACCTCCAGATGTGTGAATGTAAATGGGTTCTATGGGTACCCACGAGTCTCCCTTTGACAGACGTGCCCACTTTATGATAATCACATGCAGTTTGGGGCAAGTCATAGTCAAGTCAGCACACTGACACACTGACAGCTGTTGTTGCCTGTTGGGCTGCAGTTTGCCATGTTATGATGTGAGCATATTGTTTTATGCTAAATGCAGTACCTGTGAGGGTTTCTGGACAATATCTGTCATTGTTTTGTGTTGTTAATTGATTTACAATAATAAATATATACATACATTTACATAAAGCAGCATATTTGTCCACTCCCATGTTGATAAGAGGATTAAATACTTCACTAATCTCCCTTTAAGGTAACTTTTGAACAGATAAAAAATGTGTGATTAATTTTGATTAATCTATAATTAACTATGGACAATCACGTGATTAAATATTTGAATGGATCGACAGCCCTATTACAGGTATACTATTACTGTGATGGTGTGATTTTCTCCTCATCGCACACCTCTACCAGGTACAATTGGATCTCATCCACGGAGAAACAGGACTAAAGCAGGTCTAACTTACCGTCTCCAGCTGGTCCATCAGTCTGACCAGGAACTTTCGGCACTCCGGTGTTTTGCTGTCCAGCTTCATGCCGGTCTGCATGGCGTAGAGCCGACCTGCAGCAGAGGACAGGAGAGGGAGAGGTGAACACGATGAAACATCTTTTCTCTGCTCAGTAAAGTCCAGTTCCCCTACCGCCAACGTCAGGATGAATCTTTCAGCACACAGCAGCCGAGGATGTTTTCCTCTCCTCTGCAGCAGATCAAACACTAAAACACAGCGGAGCAGGAGGAAGGTCGAAGAGGTTTCCACCTGAGCCGGGACAGGCCCGATCGAACAGAGCTGTCAGAACTTCAACTCCCACAATCCCTCACCTGTCAATTAGCTCTGTGGGCACATTCTTCTCTACACATGATGGAACTCCTTTAACTTTCTAGCTAGAGGGCGGGAGCAGCAGCACAAAGCCTGGAGGGTCGACCCACAACCCCTCCGTCTCTGATTGGCTTCAGGCTGGCCCACACTAACAGATGTGTAAAATGTGAAACATGGCGGACGACGGGCAGAAAGAATTAGCGATGTTAGCTTTTGCACTTTGTACTGAAAATTGACAAAATCTTCCGGAGGGATTCAACTCGCTCCGTGGTGCCCTGTGACGGGCTCTCAGCTTGGAAAGGTCCAGGGTGAAGGCGGCTCGCCGTCAGTGCTTGAGCTTTGCAGCACCCCTCGTCCGGACCACGCCCAGACCTCGCCAAGACCTCGTCGCTTCCCCCCGGGGCCGTGGTGCTTGCTGTATGCGCCCTCTCTCCCTGCGAGGATGGACAGGGCTCCCGGCACCGTGAACTCAACCCAGTCTCACGGGAAGACATATAAATACCACGACATTACACGGATATTCCGCGTGTCATTTGTACGCCACGTAAACGTCCACTAACTTCAGTTCAGGCAAGAAAACCACTTAGTTAGGTCAAGGTAAGACGTCAAGGTTGAGCTTAAAATAAGTACGTAAACTAAGGAAAACACGTACGGAAACAACAACGGAAACCACGTCACAAACGTCAATAAAAAACAGTTCATTACCGTCACTAACGGAACTTACGAAAGAAAAAAATCCAGTTTTTCCTCGCCAAAAGTTAGCCTTGTCCTTCGTGACAAGCTAGTATGACATGGTTGTTACCGATGGATTCTTTAGGTGTTCTAGTTTCATATGATGCCAGTATCTTTACTCTAGCTTTAAAACAGAAAACGGTGTGGAGAGTTATTTCCTCTCACGCAGGCGCAGAACGTACGTGCTAACCGGCCGTTGGCTGTAGTCTCTGCGGTGTTCGAGTGCAACTTTTTGCCAAAACAAAGGCGACGTGAGGCGACACAATGGTCGGCCTCCATCGTCGCTAGTTGTCTGATGTCGGTTTGGTGTGTCTGGGTCTTAGGACTTGGTTTTAGAGGTGAGAGGTTAGAGGTTATAATTTGGGGGATGCGGTTTATCAGTGAGGGTCTTCACAAGTGTAGAAGTACAAAACCTTTAGTCTCGTCAAAGGTTTTGCTGTGCAACCATGCAAGAAAGATCTACTACACCGCTCCGACAGCATACATTATCAATGGTTCCTTGAGGTGGAATATAAAATACCAGTAGTACTACATCAGCATGTCAGCCGTGTACACATAAACACACACACACACGTGTGTTTGAAGCTCAGGAGAATCACAAGGTAAATGTACCCAGCTGCCAGCAAACAAACACTACAGGTTTCATCCACCTAATCCACAACAAGTGTGTATGTGTGTGTGCTGTATATGAGCAGTTGTGTGTGTGTGTGTGTGTGTGTGTGTGTGTGTGTGTGTGTGTGTGTGTGTGTGTGTGAGATGTACACCACACAGGCTGAACGTGCTTTGTGCAACAAAGCCAAGTCAGCACTGCAGTGTGAATGAGAGGCGAGGGGAACTGCCTCAGATGTTCTTCTGCTTGCAGTCGGTGAGGATGCCGGGAGGATTATCAGCCGACATGGAGACGGATTACATTACTTCAACAGTTTACTGCAAACGGGAGCAGCCAAAGATCTCTGCCTGGCCTGAACAGAAAACATTATTATGACATATAACATCAAACTTCCTCGGAAGTCCATCCCGGCCTCACCGATTTCAAACCGTAAATATTTAACATGTTCAATATTTGCGATGGGATAATCCTGCTGTGTGTGGGGGAATCCCGAGGACAGCCGATGACGCAGTCACGTGATTAAAAGAACGATAGCCAATAGAGAACCGAGCTGACTGAAGAAGGAAGGACAACCACCGCCGTCGTCATGGCGGCCGCGGCTAATGCTAACCGTGAAGCATAAAGTAGATGTGAGATGGAGCTCAGAAATGGAGGAGCAACTTGTTGATTAGTGTTTATATAACTTGTCTCAGTGACTTCATCCATCCATCCTTCCTCAATATTAGTACATCGTCTGCCATGTTTGTTTTCACTAAAGTCACGTTTGATCGTGAGATATTTTGTTTGTTTGTTTTATTGGATCTTTTAGGGAAATCTGCTGGGATCTCCTGCTTCCCCAGTTTCAGCAAATACCGTCTGAACTTGTTTACTACTTGCATGCTGCATGCTGGATGGAATGAACCAACAAAAATAAACACTAAATTGTAGATTTGACTGAAGTTGTACTGATGCAGTTCAGCTCCAAGCATCTTTAGCAGCAAGAAAAACTAAACACTAACATGTATTTTCACAGCCAGGCTTGTGGTGTGGTGGAGTCTGTTACCAGGCGACCGTCCACATTTCGTAGTACTCCACGCTGAGTACGGTAAGCCCTCTGTTTCCAGCTCATGTCTAGTGTTTGAGTCACTGTCCTGCACAGCATCAACAGAACAATGTCTCATTTCACAGGGCGGGATGGCGGGGCGTCACCGCCAAGCTGCTGAGGCCCGGACCGCTCAATGTTTCCTAAAAAGCAGCAGCAGCGTGACACACATGTAAGCATGTTGGAAGTTAACCAGTAGAGACAAACCAGCCAGCAAGTCCTCAGCTACTGGAGCACGTCGGCCAGTTAGCCAGTCATGGAGCGACAAAGACGCCCTTTGTGCTCCGACACCCATACAGCATTCACTGAGACAATGAACTGTAACACAGAGGGCTTTGACAGCAGAGAGGATGTAAGGCCAGGGAAAGTGAAAAAAAACTACAACCAAGCAGAGACTGGCCCACTTCCAGATGGGTTCCCCCAAAGCTGGAGCCCCCTGGTGGTCAGTAGAGGTACTGTACGGTGTGTGTGTGTGTGTGTGTGTGTGTGTGTGTGTGTGTGTGTGTGTGTGTGTGTTTTCACTGTAAACAAAGTGTTTAAGTTACTCATTTATGTTCAATATATTCCTTGATGACTGATCGATCACATTTGTTATGTCCCCGGTAGGGGAAACAAACATGTAGGGTGACTCCGCACTCAGGTAATTTGACTTGAGAAATGATTGTTTAATGTGAATAATTCTTGTGGTAAGCAGGCAATGTTTCTTCTGGTCCTCTGGTGTTCACGTCCATTACTATGAAGCAAACAGCACTCCAGTGTTTGGAACAGGTGACAATGACCATAATGAGCTTTCAGGCTGTTACTGACTGAGATTAGAGGCTCTTTCATGGTGCTTTCCAACTCTGCTGCACCTCTTTTCTGCCTGTCATGCACATAATTAAAGTGAATAAAAACTAAACTTTTACTACCAGTGTTGTTGCTACTTCCTATTCCATTTTATATCACTCATTAATCTAAGACAAGACGCTTCAGATGAACTGCTGTTGCTGCCAATGCACACAGAGAAGGAAAGTAAAGGCCAGGCCATTAAAGAGGCGTTATCAGTCACTATAAGCACCATAGATGTGAGTCAGTAGGGGCCTACTACGCCTACTACGTTGTACGTTAAAAGCAACACATTCTAACATGATGTAAAACTGAATAAAATGTCACGTTTTGAACACAAACAAAAATGCTTCTTTAGGTTTAGACAACAAAGCTACAACGTCTTTAGGTTTAGGCAACAAAGCTACAACTTCTTTAGGTTTAGACAACAAAACTACAACTTCTTTAGGTTTAGGTAACAAAACTACAACTTCTTTAGGTTTAGACAACAAAACTACAACTTCTTTAGGTTTAGGCAACAAAACTACAACTTCTTTAGGTTTAGGCAACAAAACTACAACTTCTTTAGGTTTAGGTAACAAAACTACAACTTCTTTAGGTTTAGACAACAAAACTACAACTTCGTTAGGTTTAGGCAACAAAACTACAACTTCTTTAGGTTTAGACAACAAAACTACAACTTCGTTAGGTTTAGGCAACAAAACTACAACTTCTTTAGGTTTAGACAACAAAGCTACAACTTCTTTAGGTTTAGGTAACAAAACTACAACTTCTTTAGGTTTAGGCAACAAAACTATCAGTCACAGATAGTTATTAACCCAGTTTGACTAATCTCTGTGGTTTTGGAAATGGAAAAACAAATGCACAAAAGACACTTTTAGCTGGGTTAGGGTTAGACATCATGGCTCAAGCTGCATGCTAACTCTGTCATGGACAGGAAAAGTTAACCGCAGCGCCGTCTAGCAACTGTTGTCAAAAAAGCACCAGAGTGTCGCCTCTTTGCTTCTATACTCTTTGCCCAAACTGTGACAGCGTTATTGCTCAGGAAAGATTAAATCTTTAAAGGAGGTTTATTTGTTTAGATCCTAACTCAACGTGACATCCAGTTTGGTGCTGTAAGGAAATACGTCTAGCAGAGAAGAATTAACACCCGTATAAAGAGTGCTGGCAGAGCGCCGCAGCCTCCACGCAGCTTTGACGTCGGTCATGAGGAATCTGTGCCAATCTGAGTCTGAGCCTCTCCGTCACAGAAATGACAAGGAGGATATTATGGAGGGTAGCTGTGTTATAGAGGAAGTAAATCACTGGCACAGACTCTCCGCTATAAAAGCTATAGAACAAGTGCTTTATTACTCCACAAAATGTTACCATTAGTATCTTCATAAACCACGTGGAGTCTGAATATGATCAATAAAACACACAAAAGTCAATGTGTCAAAAACTGGTCATGATACGATGAAACAAAATCCATGAAACTCACAGCTGGTTCATCATGTTTGCTTTCAAACTACTTTGTGACTGAATGAAACAAACTCTGGAGCTTGAAGTTGTCCACTGAACGTTGACCAGGATTGTCAACCTGCACTACTTTTTAAAGTGGGAAACAAATGTAATATTCGGTCAATAAAGACCCGTTTTCAATTCAAATTCCTCGTGAATACAAAGTAAAATGCATAAACCCTCAGCAGTATTGCAAGTCCTTTTAGTAAACTATCGTCCTTCACGTAAAATACAATGGAGGACGAAACCGGCCGTAATAAAAATAAATAAATGAATGACTCGATGAATGAATAAATATGTCATTAAATGTAGCAAAAATAATATTAAAAAATAAATATAGCCATTAATTAATTACTTATTAATTGAAAACGGTTGATCTGCACACCTGTACCGGTACGAGGCAGCGGTGGAGGAGCAGCAGCAGGCCAAAACATGCAGAAATAAATACATATATGCATAAATACATAAATAAATACACAAATTGAAAAATAAATATAAAATAAATAAAAAATAAAATAAATTAAAAAAATTAAAAATAAATTAAAAATAAATAAATAAAAAAATGTATAAAATTAAATACATGAATGAATTAAAAAAGGAAAGATGTGTGCTGGATTTATAACAAGACAAAACAGCGAAACAGAATGCCGATGATATTGTTTTCATAAGCCAAAATCGTAACTGTAATTGAAATTTGATTAATTGCACAGCCCTAATATCTCCTAAAATAAAGTCAAATAAAGTTATGTTAATGCCATTATGCACACTTGTACAGATACATGTAGAAAGAGAACAGAGTAAACAGGAGGAGTGTGTGTGAGACAGAGGTACAGTAGAGTACCTGTGTTCAGCCTCAGCTCATTTATAAAGTCAATGATCCAATCTGTGTGAAACAGCAGCTGTAACGCAGCCAAACTCTGTCAGCCGGGGAGCTGCCGCTGAATTACAACGCTTCATTACAGCTAAACAAATCACGGCTTTGACTCAACCCGCCATTGATCGTCCTGTTCTAGGGTGGAGGTGGGCTAAAATATTGGCCTGCATTAGGCTAATTTAGATAGACCTGCTGATGAAGGGCTGAGAGCCAGTGATGGATGAAACACATCAGCGGTCGGACGAAGACGATCAGCCTCTGAGTGTTTCTAATAGATGAGTGAAGTCTGTAATACTCTCAATTAATTAATGGGAAATGAAGAAGCACCGCAGTCAGCATAATGAGGTCTGAAAATAGTCTACAATAAACTCCAATTCTGTTTCATTATCTCAACAAATTAAAGAATAATAGTGTTTTCTTTTTGTCAATAATCCCATGTTCCATCCCTCTGACTTTCTCCATCTCACAAATATATAGTTTCATCAGTAATTTCCTAGAACAGCTGCTCACTGTAGTTTTTACCAAACAAACTCTAGTGTGGTTCTCTAGTGAGTATTAGTGGCAGCAGGACTGTGTGTGTGGGATTGAGTCAGAATAAACTACAGTGTGTGTGTTCATGGTTTTCACATATTGTTTTGGGATATTTTTCACTATTTATTTACTATATATTTTTCACATGTTTTTAAGATATTATTCATTAATGTTTTTCAAATATTTTACTAATAATTTTCGGACATTTCTCACAAATTTTCAAGACATTTTTCACGTTTTTCAGATATTTTTTACCAATATTTTTCGGACACTTTTAAAATATTTTTCACATGTTTTTCGGATATTTTTCACTTATATTTTTCAAATATCTTTTGGACATTTTTCACATATTTTTTAGAATTTGTTTCGATTGTTTTTCAGATATTTTTCAAATATTTTTGGACATTTTTAAATTTTTTCAGCTTTACAGATCTGTCGATTAAACCAACTAATCGATTAGTCGACTGAATCAGTGTTAGTCGACTAAGAACTTATTTGGTCATGGACAGACCTAATAATAAAGGCTTAAATATACAAACAAAAATATAGAATCACACTAGTCCCGTTAATTTACACACACACACACACACACACACACACACACACACACACACACACACACACACACACACACACACACACACACACACACACACACACACACACACACACACTTTCAGATTTCCAATCTGTTCAATCCAAACTCCTCTGCACGGGTCGGTTTGTTACCATCTGTTCAACCAATTAGAGATGGTCTTAAAATTGTTTTGGGTCTGAGAACATGTCGGAGGAGGAGGCTGTAATTACCACATTACACACACTGATTTATTATTGAATTCATGTTTTACAGTCTATTTCATTTTGTTGCATGATTTTTGACAAGATTTGCGTTTTACCCATCATGTTCCTGTTTCAGAAATGTTCCTATCTTAACTTCTTTCTGATGCATCAATGTGAGGAACTCCCTCTCTAACATCCTCCCTCAGTTTAAGCCTGCTGGTCTCATGATAATGAGGCCTCCCTCTCTCTGAGGCCCAGACACATGGTGCTGCTGACCTCCAGTGGTCTGGCTGGATCACTGGTCCACCTCAGCACACAGCACACACTGTGGCTGCATGCCAAACACTTCACATCCATCCTCTACCCTGCAAAGGTTCCTACTGCACACTGACCTGCTCTTAAACCACCTCTGAAATAAGTCTTCACTAGAAAAAAAGAAAAGAAAAAAAAAGACTTGGAAGTAATCCAAACCAATTCATGTACAAGTTTCTCAACCTTCCCAGAAGCCCCGTCAATCACCTCTATCGCAGAACATCGAACATCAATGAGAAAGAGCTTGTTCTTGCTTTGAGATAAAGTTAATCCGCTTATCTGGAGCGAACTGAGCCAACACAGTGTTCCCAGTGTAAGCAGCCTCTGCTCTTTCCCATTAAAACAGCCCAACTCCCTGGTCCCTGATTCAGATTTAATCCACTAAGAACCATATCAGAGGAGGAAAAAGACATTACAGTAGCAGCCACTCCATCTGACTGACGGCTGATCTCTAGGAATTCACTGAAAAACACATTTACAGTTACAAAGGTTCACTTTATTTAAAGACATTTCAAGATTTGGAAAAAAAACTAACCGTTCAAAATGTAAATGGTCTGATGTTTTCAGGAAACCAGGAAAAAAATGGATTCAGCTATGTTTCGCAATTTTTTTTTCAAGATGAACAAACCGAATAAAATTGCAGAGGCAAGTGAAAATTGCAAATATAGTTGCAATTTTATTATTTTTTGGCAAGTTGTGAGAATAAAACCGCACTGTTTTGAGTGTTTTACATAACCTTACCACAAAGGTTCAGCATTAGATATATATATATATATATAGTATATACAAAATCCATATATGGAAATAAGATTGATTGGATTATTTTCACCAGAAGTATAAAACATTACGTACATTAATTTAGATATTTTCCAAAGTAAAAGTCCCTAACTTTTTCCCCCATGGTCTAGTGTTAATAAAAATCGCTATAAATTGCAATACATGTCAAATTGGCACCAAGTATCGTAGTATTGAATCAGGAGATAAGTGCATCGTCCCAGGCATAATTTTTAGTAAAAGACTGAGAATACAGACACTACAGGACAGTTATTTTAGATTGAGCCGACTACATCCTGGGCAGAAATGACCACCAACCTGTTCAATTTAACTACAGGCTGGAAATAAAATCTAATCTAATGAGATTGGAAAGTGTCCAACCATCAATTTGGAAGTCTCTCTGCAAACATTAAAATTAAATGGATGGATTTTGCGACCTGCCTCTCACCACGATGCCAAGAATCACTTCCTATTTACAGCAACCACTTCAGAATAAACCAAAAACCCCAAAGCAGTGAACCGCCTCTCAGCGGGTGTTTGCTTTTAACCTCCAGGAAATGATTTGTGGAGAAAAACACAACTTCCCTGCCAAGTCCTCTTCATTTTATATGTTGCTTTCGAGTCTAAAGTGTCAAATTTGATCAATAAAATGTGACAAAATAAACAGCACAGCTTGCTCAGCTGACACATTGGTTCCAAGCAGGTTATACATTCTCATACGCTTGTCATGATGGTCTATTTCACCAGCAACAGATTAAATATATATGTGTTTAAGCATGCTGTTAGCACACAGTCAGAAATCCACCACTGCCACAGGAAAAACTGTAAGTATGTCCTGACGCACACAGAAACAAAAATGATCATTCACCTCAAAAAGAACAGAAAAAGAAGTTATCTGTCGACACTCAGTCAGCTTGGCTTGATTCAACACAGAAAATGATATTTCCATGCATATCCACACATACATCATCACCACTCTCATCTCAGTCCAATCCACTTCCCAGCAGGCACTCTGCCTCTCCTTCACTCCTTCACTCTCACCCTCGGTCATCTGCAGCCAATCAGGGATCAGTAATGAGCCGTGCTGAGGCTGTGATTGGTTGTATTTCCACAGCACGGCTAGATGAGGCTTCTCAGGGATCAAAAACTCATAAATGACCACGAGCTGGAAAGTCAAGATGAACAAACCGCAGATAGAAATAACACACAGCTTATTCTTATTTAAACCAAATACAGAAGGTTCAGATTCAAAAGTAATTAAATGATAAACTTAAATCAGTGATTCTCAAAGTGGGATCTCATTTAAATTATCTTGATATCATTTCATATATATGAATAATATTTTAATTTCTAAATCTACAGTATAATCAGCCCAGTCACCAGGAAACAATGTTAGCATTGTACCTTTCTGAAAACGCGGATATGTTGAATGTGGACGCTTTTGCATTCCATCAGAGTAAGTGACAACAAGCGAACATTATTGAAAGTTACGTGGTAAAAAAATTAGTATAACAAGCACGAAAGTCTACAAAGGGCGGGAGGGAGATGTGATGGACGAGTCAAACAAACACAGGACTTTCACCCAAGATACCGCTGTTCCTGTGAAACCAAAAGTAAACGTTGACTGTGCTTTTTACGCAGCGCTGTTTTACGCAGCACTGTTTTACGCAACGCTGTTTTACGCAACGTTGTTTTATGCAGAATTGTTATGCTTGTTATGTAACGTTATGTAAGAAAGGCTAAGGGCGGTTGTTGTTTATTTACAGTAGTTATGTTGTTACGTTACGTAACGTTACATTACCTTATTTTTTATTAATTATTGTTTATTGACGTATATTTGTTTATGCGTTATTTAAAAAAAAATCATATTGTTTTTGCTAACCTTAACAAAGTAGTTTCGTTGCTTAAACCTGAGCAATTGTTTCATGTTAACCACGTGGCATTGTGCGTTTCTGGAGTCGCAATACTTAAAAATCGCAATACATATCAAATCAGCACCCAAGTATCGTTATAGTATCGAATCAGGAGACAGGCGCCCTAATGTCTAGGGCTTTTATTGTGAAAGGTAAGAATTTATTCGCAGAAATTACAAAATTACGTCGCTTTTTCGGCACATAATATTTGCGTCAAGTTGCCGCATCGCCCTGTTGGGGTTCATTTCACAATGAACAGCTCGCTGTTCATTACCCCTTACATGTCGCACCTGTTTTTTTCTTTTGGCAAAGTAACATGTTTGATAAAATAGGAGAAACTGGTAAAATGGTGCAGATGGTTTCTGGTCCTGCCTACAAACACCAAGAGTCACTCAGTGAGATCCCACATAATGGACTCATCCCAACTTGAAAATCAAAATGCCAAACTCTGATCAAGTAAAGACTTCTTACTTTCCCAGTATAAGAAAAGTTTCCCCTCAGCTGTCAGAAGAAACAGCCACATCAGACTGTCAGCGAGGTGGACACATGCTTTTGATCTGACAACTTTTTGGGGCTTGTTTTTTATGCTTTTCCATACCTCTTCATGTGCATCTCGCCTCCAGCAGCTTCCCCATGTCACAGCTCAACTAGGTCAGATGCAGACCCCTGCTGCACTGCTCTCTATATTATCACAAGTCATCTCTGATAGCTGCCCTACTTCACGGGAAACTAGGCTGTACTTACTGCATATATCATGTTCATACAAATTTAAATCTGTACATGTTCTACGGGGTGGATGTAAAGTTTATCTCAAAGGAAATCATTCAGAAACAGTAGCTTGTTTACCAACTATGCTGGGTAATATGGCTGTAAATGATATATGCTAATTCTGGTAAACGCTTATATACTGTATCTGTGTTTTCTTCCTTACTACTTTCACTGAACAGTTTCTTATTCTACCTTCTCTATTTTACTTATATCATATCATTTAATGTTTTTGTGCTGCATGGAGCGGCTAAAACTACACATCATCGCTCAATCTTGTAATTTACAGTCACAATAAAGCTGAACAAACCAGTCTTAATATTTCAGACAGGGACTGCATCACTGAAATTTCTGATGTTGGATAAAATCTGATTTATTTTCACAGGGTTTCTGCTCAGGATATTGTTTAGCGGAGGAGATAAGCCATCCAGGTGATGACTCACATCCCGTCTCCTGGTGACTTTAGTTAGCAGGTGGCATCCTAAACAATGGTCACTAACAAATATATGAAATGTCTTTCTCTCTTTTATATTTCATTATTTATTTCATGATGTTAGCAGAGGTGGTGAATTTATGTAAGGTAAGGCAGTCTCTATAAATAAAGGGGCTATAAAACTGTGATGAGGACAGCGATGCCAAGCAAAGTTTCACTAATTAAACTTATTTAATCAAGAGAAAGCTCCCCACCTATCTGTGGCTCTCAGCCTCAAGTTCCTACTGAAGACGTAGTAAATCTTGGCTCACGGGGGGAAAAAAGGTTTACAAGTATGTAGTTTCATTTTTTAAAAAAGGCTCAGTATTTTCTTAAAACAGCTGGTCACTGTAGTTTTAAACAAACATTAATCAAACAGAGGACATTCAACTCCTGGGGACTATTTTCAGAGGTGGATTAATATGCATGTAGTGAGGCAGCAGGACGGTGTATGTGGGAGTGAGTCAAAATAAACTGTGTGTTCATGGTGATGAAGGAACATGTCATTAATGGAGCTTTATAGACTGGTGCAGGGATGACGTCTTTTTGTAGGCCAACCAGGAAGTTAGCATCGTCCTGGTTCTCTTGAAAAAGAGCCAATGTGTATACAGTATATATGTATATACATATATGTAAAGAGAACGCAGCTGACGGGAGAGCTGGCCACGGACTTGGCGAAGTTAGAGGAAGTATACATGTGTGACTACGTCTGATATATTTGACTTCAGGACATCTCTGACTACATACATGCTGAAAATCAAACATTTTTACGGTATTATTTTAGATATTTTCCAAAGCAAAAGTCCCTAGAAGTGTAGGATTCAACTTTTTCCCATGACCTAGTGTTAAAACAAGTTAACAAAAATCACAATAAATCGTGATATCGAATCGCAATACATATCAAATCGGCACCCAAAGTATCATGACAGTATTGAATTGGGAGATAAGTGTATTGTCCCAGCCCTACTATAAAATACCAGATTTAAACAACTCCAGTTACTGTGAAAACACTGCGTGCTATACAAACATATTAGTCACAATGCAATAGCCTCGCTCCATAACACAGCATGAAGTGATCTTGCAGGTCAGTCGGGTGGAGCTCATTCTTTAGAGCTGAGCCAGCATGACTCTGAGACTCATGACTGTCTGTTACAAACAAGCTGAACCAGAAATCTACACTAGCCACTATCTTCTGGCCTTGTCTATCTGCTAACTGATCTTTTACTGAAGTAAAATTACTAATAATACTACACTGTGAAAATACCCTACTACTAGTAAAAAAAAGTCTTGAATTAAATTGCTGTCAGTAAAATGTTCTCTGTCAGTGTTTTACTACTATATCTGATTTTTCTGGATTAATATTACTGCTGCATTAATGTGTATGTTGCATTTTCACTCCTTTATATCATATTGGCTATAGTTAATCTACAGCAATGCATCATGGTCTATAAGATCATTATGTGTTTGTAGCGTCGCTGTCCTGAGAGAACCACGTATCTCTAAAAATACATTAATATTATTAATATATAATAATGAGTACAGCTGCCATGATGAGGAGACGTTAGCATAACTATAATAATATAATATTGTAATATAATATAATAATGTAATAATATAATAACTATAATAATATAACAATATAATAATATAATAATGTAATAACTATAATAATATAATAATGTAATAATGTAATAATATAATAATGAGTACAGCTGCCATGAGGAGGAGACGTTAGCATAACTATAATAATGTAATAATATAATAATGTAATAATATAATAATGAGTACAGCTGCCATGAGGAGACGTTAGCATAACTATAATATAATAACTATAATAATGTAATAATATAATAACTATAATAATATAATAATGAGTACAGCTGCCATGATGAGGAGACGTTATCATAATAATGTAATAATATAATAATGTAATAATGTAATAATATAAAATTATAATAATAATATAATAATGTAGTAATATAATAATGTAATAATGTAATAATATAATAATGTAATAATGTAATAATATAATAATGTAATAATGTAATAATGTAATAATATAATAATATAATAATGTAGTAATATAATAATGTAATAACATAATATAATAATGTAATAACATAATATAATAACATAATAATGTAGTAATATAATAATATAATAATATAATAATGTAATAACATAATAATATAATAATATAATAATGTAGTAATATAATAATATAATAATGTAATAATGTAATAATATAATAATGTAATAATGTAATAATGTAATAATATAATAATGTAATAACATAATAATGTAATAATATAATAATGTAGTAATATAATAATATAATAATGTAATAATGTAATAATATAATAATGTAATAACATAATAATATAATAATGTAGTAATATAATAATATAATAATGTAATAATATAATAATATAATAATGTAGTAATATAATAATATAATAATGTAATAATATAATAATATAATAATGTAGTAATATAATAATATAATAATGTAATAATGTAGTAATATAATAATATAATAATATAATAATGAGTACAGCTCGTTAGCCAGCTGATGAAGTGTGAACAGTCAGAGCTAACAGAGCAGAGCAGCTAAGATTAGAGAGCAGACTGATTTAATCCAGCAGCTCAGAGGTTCATTAATAATATGAATCAGTATGTAACTAGTTAAAGTGTAAAGTCCCAGTTCAACACCCAGTCAGAGGCTATAAAGCTCCCTCAGCTCTCAGATGACGGCTCAGGTCAACAGAGATGTGATGCTAACAGCAGCTGCGGCTAACATTAGTTAGCTAGCAGAGTAACTTACAGTAGTAAGCGACGACCGGGTCTCGTTTCTCGTGTTCCTGAGCGGTCCGCAGGTAGTGCTGGATGGCTTTGAGCTGAGGAGGTAGAGCCATGACTGATTAGAAACCCTCCAGGAGGCTAAAACACAGCAATGACAGAGAGAGAACTCAATCCTGTTGTTGTTGTTAGCAAGTCTTCCTCTCACTTCCGGGTCTGTCATCCAATAGGAGCGGCCGCAGACGCGGGACAGATGACGTCACCAGAGGTGGTGCACCTTTTATCCAGTAAAACATATTTGTTTTGTTTTTTTAATTGAACAAATTCAAATTTACAAACAACATGGCTCATAGATCTTTTATTATAGCTTTTTTTTAAATTTCTTTTATTGAACAAATTAAAATTTACAAAGAACATGGCTCATAGATCTTTTTATTTTAATTAAAAAATGTTATATATCTTTTTTTTTATTGAACAAATTCAAATTTACAGACAACATGGCTCATAGATCATTGCATTAGAGTAAAAGGACAAGGTGCATACAGAACAAGAACAAATAAAATATGTAAGACTATACATGAAAATAATAATAAATTAAATCAAGGGCTATAAGGGCTGTACCTTTAATTCAGATTCTTCTATTATACTAAGAAGTTTAAAAGCATTTTTGTTTTTCACGAATTTAAGGGCTTTTATGTAAGAAATGAAACACATTAAACCAGGTTTCACATCCATATACTTGGAATTGTGCAAATACAATTTTCCAAGAATGAGAATGTTATTCACCAGAAAGACATCTTTGTTATTGTCCATGACAAGACCATAAACACCATAAACAATGTCCTTTTGAGAGAAGTTTCCCAGATGAGAATATACAGATGTCTGCCTGAATATACCTGTATTCACCCTCTGTCTAAAACGCTCCGTTTTAGTGCATTTCAACGTAATTGCAACAGAATTGCGTTGCTAGGCAACAGTTTGGGTCCATGTTTACTTCCTGTCAGCTGATGTTATTTACATACACTGCAACAGGAAATAAACTGGGACACATTTAGAATGTTTACGTTTAAAACCGTGTAATGGTCTAAATATTGTTTATTTGTGACATCACAAATGGACAGAAAACGGCTTGTTTCAAATACATAATTTCTGAATACGATACTTTCACAGTATTTATAAAGCACTTAAACCTGCTTCATTATATAAAAGACATGAAAATCTTACTTTTTACAATATGGGACCTTTAATTTATTTATCAAGTTGACAGTGAAAATCATAATTCTCAATCTCCCTCCGACAATGCTCATTAAATATTTATATATAAAATATATTACATCTTTATATTAAAATAGAAATATTAAATTTGTGCATTTGAGTATTTATATATATATATATTATAAAATATATATATAAATAATTATAAAAATGTATAATAATAATAATATAAATTATAAGAAAATCGGTTAAAATATAAGGACAAAATAAAACATATATAAAATATGATATAAAATAAAAAATAATATATAATTGTGGTAGACAGGTGTAGAGTTATTGCAGAGTGACTACAGGATTCACTGGATTTGGCGCAGCTGATTGAGATGTTTTCATAGCTTGTTGTTATGTATACATAATGTGGGCTATGTGGGCTGTATTCTGTTAACGAAGAATAAAAGGATTCATGACAGTTATCAAAATATTACCAGGAAAATTAATTAATTTACTAATTTTATTAATTATATAATTATATTATAAATGTATAATACCAATACTATATGTACATTTTTTGTGGTATTTTTCTATAATATAATAACGACACAGTGGATGTCTTGGTTCTGTCACCCTTGTTCAATATTTGACATGCGTCTTCTTAAATTTAATTTCTGTAATGTTCAATTGTACAAAAATCAAGTTAAAGCAGCAAAGTCTAATTAGTTTAATTGCCAAACTAAATTAATTAAAATAGAAATAAAAAATAGACATAAAAGTAGAGAATAGAATTCAAAATATTCTTTGGATTTATTTGCATTTTCAAACAAACTATGTAATAATAATGATGTAAAACATTTGAGAGTGACTGCTTTGAGTGCAAATCCTGACCAAAAAAGGTAACTCCCACAGTAATATAATTTTTTATTTAAGCAAACTTGTATTCAGACTCACTCAGGATTGGACATATTCAAAAGTTCCACTCAGGATATTCAGGTTTGAGGTCAAACCATCTAATTGAGTTTGCAGTCAGGCATTCAAGCCAAAACATATTCACAATAAGCACAACAAAGACATTCTGTACGTGGCAGATCACAACAAGCACCGCAAATTCAATAAAAGGACATTTCCCAGAAAGTGGGTGGGCTTGGAGCGGAGAGAGTTTATGTCCCGCAGTAAAACGGAGATCTTCGATCTGTTGGGTTGAGCTTGTGGCTGAGTGAACCTGTGACCTAAGAGGAACAACAGAGGAAAGACTATAACACTCTGACGTTCTCTCATATATATATATATATATATATATATATATATATATATATATTATGTCTGCCAGTGTTTTCTTTGGTCCAAACCAGAGTGGAAAACTGTTGCATGTTGGTATGTGGTTCGTTTAGGTTCATACTGCCCAGTTTCTAGTGAACCATGGATTGGAAACAAACGTCACATGGGGTTGGGAAAGCAGCTGTGGTTAAGAGTTTGGGTCTGGAGTTTGGGAGAATCCATTAGCTTTGCTCCAAGCCCACCCACTCCTTTAGTGATTAATCTTTGCATTTCTTGGCTCCCACCATGCCAAAGTTTATCCCTTCCTTCAGTGATAGGATCAATGGAGCGGAGCCGCTGTTGGCCTCGCCCCACCAGAGCTGCTATATACAGTATAGTATATAAATATATATAGACAAAGAGAAGCTAAATCTGGATAAGGGTTTAGTTTCAGAACCCCAAATAATCAGGCAGATGAGGTGCAAGTAGTTTTTTTTTCAGCTGTGAATAGCGTCTGCAGCTCCACACCGATATATTCCCAACAGGCACAATCCAGGGCAAAAAAAACTATAAAGCGTTTAGTCATATAAAGATAATAATTGAATGCAACCTAGATGAATGTGCAAATTTTTTCTTATCTGGATTATTTTATTTAAAGGACCAGAGTCAAGGATTTTTAGGGCCAGAACCGGCCCGCTAAAGGGTCCAATCCGGCCCACTGGATGAGTCATTAATTCCAATTTTTCAATAAAATTGTATCCAGACTTCCTGTGAAGTCCTTGAGCACCGAGGGCTGTCCAAATCCACAATTAAGATCTTACTCATAATTATTAATGTCCTGAACATTAATAGTTCAGGACCCTTTACACCCTCTGTTTAATGAATATGCAAAACTCCCCTCGGGACGACGGTATGGGTACCCACAGCAAAGAGAAACATCTTTAAGAGATCTTTTTATTCTATCCTCTCTTCGTCATCTTACTTAACAAATGATCTCATTAGATATTAGAGACAGCTGCTGTTTCTTTTATGATGTCTATTTAAGATAATACAGTATGTATTAACTGTTCATATTTTAGCACTCTCATCCCAACCGTTTGGTCCACCATTACTGGTATTTATCATTGTATTTATTATTATTACTTATTTTATAATTATTTATTTATTTATTTATTTATTTATTTATTTATTTATTTATTGATTGATTGATTGATTGATTGATTGATTGATTGTTCGTGTGCCGTGTGAAACCAGAGGTCAAAGTTGATTTATTTGTCACGTAACTTCCGTATTTAAGTTACAGCACTTCTGGAGTTATTTTAACCTAAACCGCGACCTTTTACTAACTCTAAGTAGTTTTATTTTGAAAAGACTGGAACGGAAATTGACACGCGCGTCACGTGTTGCTGGATTTGTAGGAAAAAGCACAAAAAAAAATACGTTGTTGAAAGTCGTGCTGAGCGTCACGAAAAAAAGGGAAATTGGCGTCTATGTACACGAATCAAATAGATTAAAATTGGTGACTATTTCACAAACTTTGGTGAGACTGTGCTGTATAATCTGCAGTGTTAGAGAACTGAAGGTTGCGTATGAGTAAAACATTTGCAGTGTTAATGTGAAGGTTTATCAACCATCTTTCTCTCCGTTGTGTAAAGCAACAGACCCTGAACATGTTTTGCATAAACCTGCCAATACCACGAACCATTCAGAAGCAAGCTTTGAGATGGGTTACAGGGACAGGAACTAGCACTCATACCCATGGAAACGGACAAGGTTTTGAAGTCCCGTCGTGGCTCGGCACCCTCCCAGATTTAACATCGTGACGATGGTGAACATGACGTGGTTCCAGAGAGAGAGAGAATCCATGCTGTAAATGTCTGGAGGAGTGCCTCCTTCCTTTCACCTACTCTAACTTTGTGTCCTCTCTTTGCTTTCCATCACGCTTGTTTTGTATAATGCATGATATAAATTAATGTAACTTGATTGATGAAACCTGTCAGCTGTGTTTACTGATGAGCAGCAGCAGAAATAGAATAGATGTACCCATTGACTTTCTCCTGCTTCCCCAGAGATTCAACCTGTCTCTCTCTATCCATCCATCTCATCTTCTAGGGCAGCATTTGCACCGCTAATTACCTCATTAACTCAAAAACTCAATCTTACTGCAACTGTTTCTGATCATTTATTTTCAACAGATTGTCTATAAAATGGCACAAAATGGGTAAAAAAAATAACCATCACTATTACCCAGAAGCCAATGTGACATCCTCTAACATATTCTCACACAACGATTTGTATCTTAAGAAAAGGTATTCCTCATTTTTCCGGCATTTTCCTACAAATGTACAGCGTCAATTTCTGATCAAGTCTTTTCAAAATAAACTTCCATCTTCACAGGAAACAACTTGGTTAGGTTTAGGCAAAAAAACTACTAAGATAGGTTTAGGACAGATCGTATTTAAGTAACGCCTCACCAGAAGTGGCGTAACTGAAGTACAGAAGTTACGTGACAAAAACTACTTAGTTGGGTTTAGGAAAAGATCTTGATTTGGGTTAAAATAACTCTAATAGCACTGCTTTTTGTAGGTATAGCTACGAATGGTGTATGAGAACAGCCTGCATTTTCATATTTCTTGTCTTTTCCCAACAACAGTTTAAAACCCAAAGACAGTTAACAAACAAACTGTGAATTTTTGCATTTTATGCTAAATGACATGATGCACAAATTATCTCTATCTATTATATTTATTTTCAATTAATTTACCAGTTGTTTAAGCTCTAAATTTAAGTAACAATAATGTATCTCTCTGAATAAATGAATACATTAAATGAAAACTTCTCCCACAAAATGACCATTTTGGTCGAGACGGTAGCGGCGGAAGTGTAAAATGGTACAATTTTGCCGAAAATACATGTGTTTGGTAAGTAGTGAGCATCCGACTAGATAAAAGACACTTGGATTATACTGCACCAGTTGTGTGTGAGTTTGTAAACGGATGGTTTGATATAGTTTAGCTGTTGTTAAACACAACCCTCCATTTACTTCCATTCATCAAGACTTTGCTCCGTTTTTTGAGTCTCCGTTCGCCATGGACAAAGTTTTCTTCAAGAATTCAAGGAAACGGGGTGAATAACTGATATACAAATGATTTCTTTGAGAAAACACCAAAAAACTAAATTGCTGAAGCATTTACAACATTTCATCTATTGAAGCAAAATCCTGAAATGTGTCCTCATGGTGGCGCCAGATGGAGATCATGTTTGTTACCTGAATCACCAGTGTTTATCCACAGTATGGTGGACATTTATGTTGAGCCAGTTTTAAAGTTTGCTCAACTTAAACTTTAATTTGATGCCTTAATCATATAATTACCATAATAATGTGCTTATGGTACAATAAATATAGTTGAGCTTGTAATGTTTAGCGCATTAAGTCAACCAACGTCACTCATCCTCAAGGGATTGGTAACCAAAGTGTTAATTGGGCTGACAGTTCCATCATAAAGCCATACGTTGCTAGTAACTAAAAATAGTTCATGCATAACAAAACATAATTATGATTGTGACATGATTATTTCTTTTTGATTTGTAAATTCCTTCTAAAACCCGTTTTATAGTCAATATTTTTGTATAACAAATAAAGTCAATAACTCAATCAAAAATGAAACAAAGACGATTGTAGGACATTTTTAATCAATCATCTCAAGACAAAACAAATAGGAGAATAACTGGTCACCTGAACAGTAGCACTCAGACAAACAATATTATTAATATTGTTTCAATATGTATGCGTTGGTCATAAAGTGTGCCTCTTTTAATTTGACATAGCTGCGAGGTGAAGGACTAAATGAGCTCATTACAGACACGCAGACTACATCAAAGATATAAAGAGTAATTTTCAATGTAGTGTAGCCTACTGTATGATGCATCATAGTGGATGAATTTACACAAATGACCCTGATATTAGTGGTCAAAATTAAGCACCAAGGCTTATTAAAGATATATTCACTGATTTTGTAAATAGTTTTCAATAGCACCCCAAAAAACTGTTTACAGTTCAGTTCACAAAAGAACATTTGGGGATTTGGTGGCACCATTCAAAAAAAATTATGTGGTGTATATTTAAGTTCTGCATAAGACCAAAAAAAAAAAAAAAAATCCAATCTCTACAGTTATTCACCAGAATCATATCAATGAGTATTTTTAAGTTTAAGTTAAGTTTTAAGATTCAAACTTGTCAAATTACACCATCTGATTTCACTATAAATCAAATTCTGAGACAGTTAACCACAGCTTCATTTACAAAGTTCTTTACCAAGACTAGCCCGGATATTTTAACTATGAACCATAGATGTTTGTTTCTGGCTGCTATCGAGCTATCCCAATTTGAACAATTCGAGTTCGACGCCTAACCTTAACCATGTCAGAATCAGAATCAGGCTCATGCCACAAGAGTTTCACAATTTGTGCTTTACCTTCTAGACACGAGCAACCAAAAGTATCCCAATTTGAATCAGAAACCCCGAACTGTTTCCGTTATATACATTTTGCAGCGGCGACCTGCGGTGGCAGGCAGAATTGCATAGTGAAATGTATAGCGTAGTGATAGGGAACCAATACAAAATCATTATTCTATAGCCATTACATTGTGCAAATACGTTTACTTCATGATGATAAGTTAAAGCAAAAGAAACTTGTCTATTGCCACTTTAGTTATGTGTTTTAAATGGTTAGCTCTTGGCCTATTTAGTTGAGATTACAGATGCTAATAGCACTAGCGTAATGGCCTGGAATAGATGCTGCTAGAGGTTCAGTGGTGTAGTGACTACTTGCAGGACTAGCTGGCAAACTGCTAGCCAGCTGGTAACAGGCTAGAGCTAGTCGGTCACAATTGCTCGTTGCTTCCCAACTGTTGTTGATGTAAAAGATTTTGTACAGATGATCGTGGTGAATAGATTCAGATGACTTGATTGTACACCGGTCTGAGCAGGCTATAAGATCGGAGATGTGGCGTCAAAGCAAGAGAACGAGGCAAGCGATCATGAAGTCATATTATAACTGAACAAACAAAGGCCCAAGTCTTGGTAAAAGAACTTTTAGAGGCAAAATTTAAAACCATCCTCCACTAACAGATACCAGAACGCAGACGAACCCAAACCACAGGAGTCACATACCTGTTTCAAATCCTCTTAAAGCCCATCAGACCAACCGGGCCTTTGGTACTGTAGGTCGGGGATCAATTGGAGTAGGAAAAAGCTTATTTAAGGGTTTGAAAAGGATTTGAAATGAGGGTTTGATCCACTTTTGTCTGGTTATAATGCAATTTTGTACCTGAGATGATAAACAGATTGCGGAAAACTTCATAACAAAAGTTGGATGGATGTCTGATTAAAAAAAGAAAAAGAAAAAACATTACAAAACATGAGAGGTAATCTTTTTCAAAATACATCGACAGTGCCACCGAAGGCAAAATTACAGAGAGTGTTATGAGTAATACTACAAGCGAGGAAAGGTGATGTGAAGAGAGTGGGGTGGTGGATGAGGAGAGACGGTTGACAATCAGACATGGACAAAAGCTCAACCATCGTTTCAAATACTGAATGAGCACTTAGTTTCTCTTTTCAGCCTTAAAAATAATGAGTTATTATGTGACACCAACGGGGGCTTTGAAACTCAAAAACTTCAAATTTCTATGGTGATTTTGTCCATGTCTGTGAAGAACTAAACTACACAGTGTGACCTCATCAGTCTCACCTTGGATGTTGGAACATCCAATTGTATTACAAATCTAAGCACAAAAATTGTGCAGTATTTCTTCTTTCTGGCAGTTGATAATTTTTTTAGATACTTAAAACAATGCAACTTAATGTTAAATATTGTATATATTTTCATTCCAACACATTTGTATACCCAAATTTAAATAATATTTTCTATTTAACTTCTTTAAAGTTTCAAAATCTAAGCCAGGATGGGACTTTTAGAATATTTCATCAACTAATTTCATGTTAATTTTGTATCTGGGGAGATATAGAGTAAAACACTACATTTCAACCATTTTGAACTGATGGTATCATTGTTCGAAATCGCCTTTACATCTCATGGAAGTAAACTGAGCCATTTGTTTTTAGCTTTTCTAGCTCATGAGATTCTCCATTCTATGAGTCAAGTTGAAGGTTGTTTAAGACCCAGCAACAGTTATTTGAAAAGGCAGACAACCCCACATCAAAGGTCCACAACAAAGTTGTGGCGCTCATGTTGATGGACGTAAAGGTCAGAACGGGCTGGAAGCAATAACAGACACATACTGGGAAGCGATCACACATGGAAGTGTCAGGAGCAATGGCACCTGCAATTCACTCGCCCATGCGTAAGCTCACTGGTTCACAGTTTTCTTAAGAATGACGAGTGATAATCTATTTCCCGCTCTATAGTCTGCCTGTCATATTTGATCAGCACCTGGAAGACAAGCTAGACTATAGTGTTTATCTGCGTTTTCATGCAGAATTATGTGACTAGCGAAATGATTTGCATTGTTGGCTGTTAGTACGTTACATGAAGACTGTAAGCCTTTTAATCAAAGCTTTCTGAAACTTTAGAAATCTCCTGAAAAAGAGCTGTTAAGATTCATTGTTTGCACTCTGTAAGTTGTTTAATGTACCTTGATGCATTTAGTGCACACCTGGCCCTTAAGCATATTGCAAACATCGGTGCAGATATTGCTTCCAGGGTGCGTACAAGTATCAGATCTGAGGAAAAACTCCAAGAACAAGGTTTAAGGGACCCTCAAGCTGTTATGGGCCACCAGGTTTGTTACAAACTGGGATTTCCTTGTGCTTTAGTTGGACCGTAGTCACAGCTTTTAGTAGCACCCTGAAGTTGAAACCCGTCTTGTGGAAAAAAAAGAAATCCTTCGATCCCATCCCCCAACGGTTCAGTGTCAGAGGTGCATATTCTCTGGCCATCACGTCCATACAAGACCCTTGGACACAGCCAGTACGGACCCACTGATATCTGAAATACGACTAGGGATGATGACTCTATAGCTGAGGGCAAAAAACACCCAGAGAATATTTCAGACTCGCCAGCTATGACACTGTCGCACATTCTCAAATTTCTCGGTGCAACTCACTCACGGTGGACCCCAGGTGAGGTTTTGCTCTTACGTCCGCTTCCTGTTTTTTATGAAAGTCCAGCAGTAGCTAACCGAGAGCCCGATTAAAAACTGTCAGAGATATTTTCACCCTTCGTCATTTTTATGTGTACGTATGTCATTGGTTGTTGAGATAACCAAGACGTCGGCAGAGTATCTCAAATATCTCAGCAACACAGAGAAGTATGGTGATCACGGTGAAGGTGTACATGGCACTGAGGAAGATGGTCTTTTCAAAGTGTTCGGGCACCATGCACTTAGTCACGTTAAAGGCCTTTTCCAAATCCCTGGCATCGCACATGTACAGCGGGTGGACCTGGGGGGACAAAAAGAGAAACATGAGGTGGTAATACTGTCATGATTGTGTGAATTTCCAGATGGCACTGTGCAATTTTGCTGGGTAATATTCGTCTTAACATTGGAAGATACTCAAGTTGGGTCAAGTCGGCTAGTTTTACCTAGCAAGTACTGGGCGCGACTAGCTCCATTCTTTTGTGTTGTTATATGGGGTATTGGAGGAAAATGTTGTTGCTGTCATGTCTCAGGAACCATCTTGAAATACTACGAACTTCCATCCTGCTGGCAGAATAACCTCGTAAAAGATCAGACCATGGCCATTTTTCAGCACCACTAACTGGTATCATTGACCTGGATGATTGGATTCATGGTGGATCACAGTGTTCAGTCCACCTCTTTGGATGACAACATGCATTGCAAGCTTCTTCTTCTTGGTCATTGCTGACAGGATCGACTTGATTGGATGTTTATTTAACCATTTTGGAATGTTGCATTGGTGCAAACTGTGGAAAGATTGGCCATTGGGCAAGAAAGTACTTTTCGTAACCCTTTGGTGTGGAGCCAGGCCATCTTGACAACTGCACTGATTGAGGTTTCCCCAAAGGGTGGCTTGCCTTACAAAGTTCAATTTTTTGAGGATCTTGACAACATAAATCCACTATTGAGTTGTTGCTCCATCGCATGAAGAGATGTGATTCAGGCATCTGGTAAGGGTGTCCCCAAGTCCCATTTCTTCAGAGGTGTTCAAGGTATGACGAATTAGGAAAGGGACCTTTGGCAACTTGGGACCATGGATGTATAATAAGAACGGGATACCAGACCCCAAGATGATGCCTATTCAGTCCAATGAGATTTTTTCACCATGGACATACCTGTCAACAGCTTTACAGACGTCTCTTTTACAATGGTGGTCTTTAGGGAAAATGCTTTTTGGGTCACAGGGGATTTCTCGTTGCAATATCGCGAATAGCCACTGGAAATATTGGAAGCAAAGCTGAGTGGCGGTGCCGTATCCAGGTCTTATTATGCATCCATGCTTGGGACATGCTGGAAGAATTACATCTCCTGGCTAGCCGGGGAGAGCTTTGGTACCCACCAGAAAGAACTTCCTTTTGAAAAGGTTGTAAGGGGTATCTGCACAACCTTTCATCACCATAACCATGAGTGGCAACTTGAAAATGGATGGATGGATGCATAACTGACATGGACAAGCACTCTATTGAGTTCATCAAGATTTATATCATTAGAAATGAACAGACCTGGAAGCCAAAGAGGTGGCTTTGTAGCCAGAAGGCGATGACTTCCAGAATGATTCGTAGAAGAACAGAAATGATGTAGAATACGGTGTAGATGGGTCGCTCGAGGATCTCTTCCTGGTCGATGTTCTTACAGGCTGCGTAGAGGTGAAAGACCGCCCCAGGAACTAGCACTGTTACCAGTTGTAACGCCCAAAAAACCTGGGGTGGGCAGAAAAGAAGGGAAGGGAGGAGTGAGAAAAGCCAATGGAAGAAGACGATCGGATATAGAATGGAGGAATCCTGAAATATATGATGGATATAGGGTGATAGTAGGTGATGGTAAAAGGTTATAGGACTGGAGGGGGTCCGACCACGGCTCTGAAATATCAGTAAGTTAGAATCTATGGCCCCGACCACGGCTCTGAAATATCAGTAAGTTAGAATCTATGGCCCCGACCACGGCTCTGAAATATCAATAAGTTAGAATCTATGGCCCAAGAAGTGAAAGTCAGTTGTTCGTTCCATTGCAACATCAGCGCAGAGCTACGCTTCCGCCATTTTGGACTGAAAGTGACTACCGGACACCAGTAAAACGTCCACCTACAAAGTGCCGTACAAAAGTAAAACTAAATTATTTCTCTTCTCATGTCATATTCTACCAAAATGGCCTGTGTTGAAAAAAAAAAATATTCTAAATTCAACACGCATTTTCAGTCCAAAATGGCGGCAGTTTCACACAGCAGCAGTTTCGTCTCTTTACTTCTACAATCTCTGGTGTAGTGTCGTCCTACCTGAGGTGTTATGGGTCTGAACTGGTTGTAGCAGTACAGGTTGAGTTCTCGGCGATCGGGGTCGCAGCTGAAGTGCAGAGCCTCATTTCCGTAGACAGCGAAGCCAAGAACGCCCAGAAAGAACATCCGCACCGAGCCGAAGAACAAGGTGTGGAACTGGCCTATCACCGTAGGAGGCCTGAGCTGCAACACACACACACACACACACAAATGCACAGCGACACATAGACACAGCACATTAATGTCGCCATGGACACACGCAGACATATATTGATGCGTACAAACAAGCGTTCACATTTCACATGCGACACACACACACAGAGAGAGAGAGACAAAGAGAAAACAGCTTTTGTCAGCCAGATAAATGCAGCTGCATCAGAGGCTCACCGAGGCCCTGAGCTCTAAAAGCTAAAACAAAAAACCCATTCAGAGGAATCATTCACCATCTCCTCTCTCTACCTGCTCTGTTCCGACTAAAACTGAGTCATGTTCACCGAGAAAAAAAAAAAAAAAAGGCCCAAATGACACCCTCACAAAGCAAAGAGGGTTACAAATACGCCATTAAGACGGAAGGTAAAAGGAGAAGTAAACAGATCGATGTTTTTCTGTTTTGTTTTTTAAGCCTCCGGGGGGATAATTGCTCTGCGCTGCTCCTCTGTTAACTGTCAAATCATGAACAGCAAGGTAGTTTTGGATGATCTGGCCTACTTACGCATCCTTCATAGAAGTTTTTGATGTAGTTTAAAGACATGGTTTGCTTGTCGATGTCCCCTGTTTAATTCCAGGGCTGCTCTGGGCCCTCATGGCCGGTCGGTTTGGCTGCTGGCACCAGTTAAAGGCCAACAACAGGAAGGCCACAAAATCTCCAACTGACCCCTCTCTCTCTCTCTCTCTCTGCCCTGAAAGCCCATGTCAATGCATATTTGTTTTTTGCCTTTTATCCCTCCATCAATTGACTCGCTCAGTAAAAAAAAAAAGGACAACAGAGACAGAGGGGGCCAACAATGGGCCTGGGGGGACATGTGGTCCCTGCATTATAATCCCTATAGAACTATGTCAGCAAAAAAACAACCTCTTGTCACACACAATGCAGAGAGAGAGAGAGAGAGAAAGAGAGAGAAAGAGAAAGAGAGAGAGAGAGAGATGGCAAACAAAAATACAATACACCCAGTTGGGTAAAGAACCATTTTTTAAAGTTATTCATAAAAAAAATAATTTCCAGTCATTTTGACACTTTTTAGTTTTTTCCTCACTATGACAAACATAAAGTCATGAACAAGATGACAACACACCCTGCACTGCAAATACTTCTGGAAGTGCATTGTCGGAGCTGCTGTGGTCCCCTTGGCGAGCTATACGAGCGAACCGGCCACCAACACAGAAAGAAACCCAAATCAAAATTAAAAATTTCCCCCAAAAAACAAAAAAAAAAGCCAAAACTGGACACGAAGTGAAATAAAATAAAATAAAATAAAATGGAAGTCCACACACCAACCGTAATCCTGGCGGTGTGTTGTTCATTCCACACTCTTTTTTCCACTCAGGGATCCCAAACTCATGCCAGCCAGTCGCGGGACCTCTCGGGTCAGAGAGCCACAGAGTCAAACCACGCGGAATCAACGTGGGGGGTGCTTCCGGTCACAGCTTTCAAAATAAACACAGGAGCTTGGCAAGAGTTGTAGCCCAAAAACAGAGAGGCTAAGAGGTGACTATAACAACCGAGAAACAAGAGATGAAAAGTAAATTACCCCTGTGAGTATGCAGAATGTGCAACATCACATTTATACTGAATTTTTTTTTTGCTGAATCACAAAAAGAAAACAACCTGGAAAAGACACAAGAAGAATTAAATCAATTTAAAGCATGGAAGCCGAAAAAATAAATAAAAATCCTCCAAATATTATTTCAACAAAAACAACAACCACAAAATAATAATACTAGAGTGTCATTACAGACAGAGTGCTGAGTGCTCGAGCCCCATTCACACTGATGAAGGTCCTTAAGCACGAGAAATTAGTATTTTGCATTCAGTCACCATCTTGGTTGTTGGCCGCTGCCTTCTTGGTTTTTGGCCGTCTCCATCTTGGTTTTTGACTTTTGCCATCTCGGTTTTTGGCTGCTGCCTTCTTGGTTTTTGTCCGTCGCCATCTTGGTTTTTGTCCGTCGCTATCTTGGTTTTTGGCCCTCAGGGATCCCGAACTCAGGCCAGCCAGTCGCGGGACCTCGCGGGTCAGAGAGCCATAGAGTCAAGGCACGCGGAATCAACGTGGTGCTTCCGGTCACAGCTTTCAAAATAAACACAGGAGCCTGGCAAGGAAAGAAACATGAGATAAAAAAGTAAATTATCCCTGCGAGTATATGCAGAATATACAACACCACATTTATACTGAAAAAAAATATAAACAACTTGAAAAAAAACCACAAGAATAAATAAATAAATTCATAACATGGAGGCCAAAATCCTCCAAATGTTATAAAATAATAGAATAGAATTCCTTTATTGTCATTGCACAAGTACAACGAAATGAAATAGCAATCCTGACAGTGCATACACATCTAGTGCAAATAAAGAAGAGTAACAATAAAAAAATATATATTATAAATAGAAAAACATGTATTTGCTTGACCTTTAAAAACGATATTGAACTGAAAAAAGATATTGCACATTGTGGAGTTGTTGTTGGCTCTATATACACAAGTAAAAAATAAATACAACTCTAAACAAAGGAATACAAATATATAAAAGAATAACTAAGATGCAGTTGAACAGTAAAAACGTAATGTAACGCTGTATAGACATATATACAAAGTAGCTGCAACAACAACGAATACATCATTATTACAGTGTCATTACAGACAGACTAAGTTTTTGATGAAGTGTCAAACCAGGTGTCAACTTGAACATATTGAATGCTCGAGCCCCATTCACACTGATAAAATGTTCTTAAGCACAACAAATTCATATTTTGCATTCAGTGTCCAACAAGGTGTCATATTGTTATTTTGTAGGGGTGTTTCGTACTTTTATTTTGAAGGTCCAATCCTACAGCTTCTGGTCTAACCCATACTAACTATGTCTTGCTTCATACGACTTTGGCAGGCAGCTTGTGCTCGCAGCGGCCGTGCGTCCGGAGAGCAGGAGGACCAACTCTGTGCGTAAAAGCGCAGCTTTGGCTCAGAGAGAAGCGATGGCGTCACGAACACGACATGACTGAAGGATCTGAGGATAGCTGCGTGTGTTGGTGCCAGACATGTATAATACTTTACAGAGAAAACAATAAAGACAGAGAATCTTGCAGGGCAACGGTAAAGAGTGCAGAACGTACTCTGTTTAATTCTATGTGCTGAAACACTGACTCTGAAATGCTCCTGATGTTATTTTAATTTTATTCTTAGCTTTATAAAACGGTGCTTTTTGCAGGGTATTTGCTCTCTGGACTAGTTGCACCATCACATCAAAATCTCGATAAATCCATCATAGATTTACCATCATTTTTCTTTAAAGGTGCAGTGTGTATAGGATCTGGTGACGTCTAGCCGTTAGGAGCACCGGAGGACATAGAGGCACATGATTTTTTTCAGGTTACCTGTTTCATGTACTACTGTCACGATATAGTGACCGTTTTATGAAAATAACTTTTTTTAATCATATTTGCTCCAATCTCGCCTACTGATGCTTTAACTGTCAAACCCACCACTGTGAAAGAGCTGGCAGATATCCAGAGGATGCCTCATTCTTTTTAATCTTACAAAGTATAATAAACACCTGAATATCCATCACTAAAACATATTGTCAGATGTTTTAATAATAAAGAGACTAACGCTGGACTGAACCTATATTATTCATATTTATGGTTATAAACTACAGCAGTTGGTTGAAGGACAGATTGGGGTTTTTCTTTTTTTTTAAAACTAAGAACTTCATGATCAAATTCCAGCTCATGTAGTGGCATCCCTCGCTGAGGAAACACTGCCATCTGTGACTGTGAACCACAAACACACACACACAAACACACACACACACACACACACACGCACGCACACACACACACACACACACACACACACACACACGGCCTGTAACTTTTAAGTCCATTTGAAGCTCCGGATGTGAACGGTAATCTTCAGCCCTCACGCTGCAGCTGGACACGAGTTAGAAAAGAAGAGTAAAGAAAGAAGAAGTCAAACCTCGTGTGGTGAATCAGAAGCTGTTATACCGGAGCCAAACTACCAAACTACTAAACTACCAGACTGAAGGTCTTTTGATGAGCGTTAGTCACCTAAAAGCACTTGTGAGAAACGGGCTGACTTTATCCCTGAACCTGCCGCCTTCTTCTCCCTCCAGCTCCTCATTAAGAGCATTCATCTCATGTTTTTATCTGATGACGAAGGACACCGTTTTCAGCAGCAGTGTGGGTTTGAAACGGGGAAAAAGAAACATCATTCAACACATTTCTGACCTGATGTGTAGCTGCCGTTTGTGGTTTTCCCGTCCCTTTTATTTTCCCCCGATAGTGGCGGGAAACATGCAGGATCAGAGGACATGTAGGGAAACCTGGACATTTAATGATACGCCGAGTTACACCACACAAAGTGAAGCGCCGCGTTTTTTGAAAAGGGAGGAAACATGCAGGTGTTAGCAGAAGATAAGCCCATCAGTGTGTGTTATCCCACTCCGCTGTGGCTTTTCATGCTTCCTCGTGGACTCCTGTTAAATCTCATTCCTCGCCTACCGGCAGCCTTTTAATCCCAATCACACTTTTTGTGCAAAAATCTTGAAAATGCATCTCAGCCTTTTGCTGATGGGGGGTAAGGGGGGGGTGGGGGGTCGTATCTGAGGAAATCACATCGTAAAGACTGAGTGGGAGCAACTAATGGTTTGTTGACCTGCGACGAGTCATTCATCAGTTATCACTTTACTGCTCTACTCATCGCAGGTTTGAAAGGATTTGATGGTAAATTGTACTGAATGCAGAACACACGATGAAATACCTTCAACTAACCGCTGACACGTCATTTCTGTAGTGAACAAAAGGGGAAGTGCTAACGTAGCACAAATACACACACTGTTTGTTGGTCACTCGCTAAAGTTACGCCGGAGAGACACACAGCAGACAACCTGCTAAACTAAACTAAATGTGCGGCGGAAACTTTTACTGGGAAAGTGGCTGCATGTCCGCGACACTACACGCAGCATCGTAGCTGCTGAGTTAACGCTCCCGGACGTTGAACTGGAGACTCCCGTCAACGAACATCTGTTGTCCTCCTGCAGCTGGCGCACCGCTGCATGCGAGGCACAAATCTTGTCGGTTAACAGTTAATAATCGGTTAACGAGGGTCAGTTATCGGTTAAAAGTTTTTTTCAAAATGAGCATCCCTAATTGGTTAGATTCTCATTTTTATTGGCGGATATTCTTTTTAGTGGAGTTGATGAAGGAAAGGATTTCAATACCGACTGCTTCACTGGAATTGTCAAAGAAAGTCCATTTTCAAAGGGGTCCCTTGACCTCTGACCTCCAGATCAGTGAATGTAAATGGGTTCTATGGGTACCCACGAGTCTCCCCTTTACAGACATGCCCACTTTATGATAATCACATGTAGTTTGGGGCAAGTCATAGTCAAGTCAGCACACTGACACACTGACAGCTGTTGTTGCCTGTTGGGCTGCAGTTTGCCATGTTATGATGTGAGCATATTGTTTTATGCTAAATGCAGTACCTGTGAGGGTTTCTGGATCAATATCTGTTATTGATTTGTGTTGTTAATTGATTTACAATAATAAATATACACACATTTGCATAAAGCAGCATATTTGCCCACTCCCATGTTGATAAGAGTATTAAATACTTGTTAAATCTCCCTTTTAGGTATGTTTTGAACAGATAAAAGAAATGTGCGATTAATCGTGATTAAATATTTTAATTGACTTATATAAAACTATAAGAATCTAAAGAGCATTTACTGTAGAATAATAGGAGCAGATTCATTCCCAGCATGCCGTTAGAAGGAAGCTATTTTAGGTTGATGCATGAAAATGAACACCAGGTCTCCATCTGTCTCTCTCTGTCACATGATATTAATTCATTATGAAAATTTAAAACAGTTTGGACGGCTCTCATTTATTCTCTCTCTCTCTCTCTCTCTCTCTCTCTCTCTCATGCCCGGTATCTCTCTCTCAATCTCCCTCTTTCTCTCCCTCATTATCCATCCCATCCGTCTTGTCTTCCGTCTTCTCTCTCTTCTCTCCTTCTTCATACGTGGCCAAAACTGAACATGGCAACCACATGTGATAGTGCAACATGTCATTCCTGCTCCAGATGTTCCAGCCAGTCAGACACAAGAACATTAGTGTGATCATCTATCTATCTATCTATCTATCTATCTATCTATCTATCTATCTATCTATCTATCCATCTATCCATCCATCCATCCATCCATCCATCCATCCATCCACCCATTCCTCCCTCCCTCCCTCCATCCATCCATCCATCCATCCATCAATCTATCTATCTATCCTCACAATTTGCCTTCTCCTCCCTCCCCCTCTCTTTCTCTCTCTCTCTCTCTCACATACACACACAGAGAGAAAGAGAGAGAGAGAGAGAGAGAGAGAGAGAGAGAGAGAGAGAGAGAGAGAGTCCGTGTTACCAGAGTCAAAGGAGAGCATCCTTCTCTTTAGGAGCGTTAGTCTCCTCTCACCCTTCAGTCGGTACCTCACCTTCACTCAGTCACTCAGTCAGTGGTTCAGTGGTTCAGTGGTTCAGTAGAGGGTCAGTCTTCAGATCAGTCGGTAGTAAAAGTTTCTCCTCGCAGCTCGTCTCGGAGTATAAAACCAGCTGCTGGTGCGTCTTTACGCGCGGAGCTTCCAGTTGCGCGCCGGCAGCGCAGAGCTCCTCTCTCTCTGTGTCTGTCTCTCTGTCTCTCTGTCTCTCTGTCTCTCTGTCTCTGTGTCTCTTTCTGTCTCTGTGTCTCTGTCTCTGTGTCTCTTTCTGTCTCTGTGTCTCTGTCTCTCTGTCTCTGTCTCTGGATATATTCCCCCCCTTCCGTGATGGACGACGAGTTCCTCTCCAACTTGCCCCCGTCTCTGTCCGGAGACCCGGACGAGTCTCTGAGCCTGAACTCCTCCTCCTCTGATCCCGGCTGGTGGTCCTCCTCGGACGGCATGGAGGCGGTCCACCTGGCCGTGCGCTGCGTCATGACCTCGGTGTACATCCTGATCATCTCGGTGGGTCTGCTGGGTAACATCACTCTGGTGAAGATCTTCATCACCAACAGCGCGATGCGCAGCGTGCCCAACATCTTCATCAGCAGCCTGGCGGCCGGAGACCTGCTGCTGCTGCTCACCTGCGTGCCCGTCGACGCCTTCCGCTACTTCTCCGAGGAGTGGGTGTTCGGCGAGGCGGCCTGCAAACTCATCCCCGTCATCCAGCTCACCTCGGTCGGCGTGTCCGTCTTCACGCTCACGGCGCTCAGCGCGGACAGGTAGGACAGGACGATGTCCACAATTATATGTTCAACTGTGTCCTGACTTCAAATAAATGTCCTGACATTTGAAAAAAAATCCTCACTGTCAAAAAATGTCCTCACTTTACACTCTCATCCTTTTTCGTTTTCCAAAATCCCACAACTTCCAAAAAATATCCTCAATTTTCAAAACCATTCCTGCTTTCCACAAATGTCCTCACTGTCCCTCCTTCCTAAAGATATCCTCACTTCTGTCTTTCCAAAAGTGTCCTGACTTCTAAAAAATGTTCTAACATTTGAAATCATGTCCTTTCTGTCCAAAATTGTCCTAATTTTCCAAAACTGTCCCTACTTTCTAAAGATATCATCACTTCTATATTTTAAAATGTCCTGACTTACTTTGCAAAAGTGTCCTGACTTCAAATAAATGAACTGACATTTGAAAAAATGTCCCCACTTGCCACAAATGTCCTCACTTTACACTCTCATCCTTTTTCGTTTTCCAAAATCCAACTACTTTCCATATATGTCCTTATTTTCTAAAATGTTCCCAACAATGTCCACACTTTAGAAAAAGATGCCTTGACTTGTTAAATGAGCTCACGTCACAGAAATGTCCTCTCTTATAACAATGTCCTCATGTCTTCATGTTTAAAGACATGCTTACTTTGCAAAACTGGTCCTCATAAAGACAGAAGTAGACACACAAACACGTGACTCGTCTCATCTTCTGTCTTCAGCTTCTGTCCTCAGCTTCTGTCCTCAGCTTCTGTCTTCAGCTTCTGTCTTCAGCTTCTGTCCTCAGCTTCTGTCTTCAGCTTCTGTCCTCAGCTTCTGTCTTCAGCTTCTGTCCTCAGCTTCTGTCTTCAGCTTCTGTCTTCATCTTCTGTCTTCAGCTTCTGTCTTCAGCTTCTGTCCTCAGCTTCTGTCTTCAGCTTCTGTCTTCATCTTCTGTCTTCAGCTTCTGTCTTCAGCTTCTGTCCTCAGCTTCTGTCTTCAGCTTCTGTCTTCATCTTCTGTCTTCAGCTTCTGTCTTCAGCTTCTGTCCTCAGCTTCTGTCTTCAATGTCTGCAAGTCATCCTCTTTCTTATAACAGTCCAGTGATGATTCTCCCATAAGGAGTGGTGTTATTCGGATAATATTGAGTCTCAAAAAGTAGTTTTATATCATCTTATACTTTATTATAAGGATCTTAAATGTCTGTGTGGTATATAAGCAGGTATTTTACATGTAACATGAGTATTTTTACAAACATATTTTACTCAAAACAATCTGAAAACGCCCTCCATCTCTGATCTCATGATGATCATTATTCCAGTTAAATGTGCTGCAACATGAAGTGTTTAAGGACAGTTTTAAGGTACTTGTACTTCACTTAAGTATTTTCTATTTAATGCCACTTTATACTTCTACTCCTCTGTACTGTGAGGGAAGTATTACACCTTTTTAGACCTGTAATAATTCCCCCTTTCCATTTATTTGGCCACATGATGATGATGAAAATATGATGTTTTGTTATAGAAAAATCATGATGATTGATTCATCTGCATCTCACTGACGAGCAGCTGAATCAAATCTAACGCACGTGTTCTCAAAAATATACTGCAGATGTTCACCCCCCCGGCAGGTGTAACACGTCCAGGCTGCAGGTAAAGAGACACATTATTAACGTGGAAGGAGTTTTAAAATGGCTGTTTGATGAATGTGTGAGAGACGCTGCGGCGTAATTAGAGCTGCTTAAGCTGATTTGTGGCGCAGCGTTGATTAGTGTGAGATAATGAGGAAGAGGAGGAGGAGGAGGAGATGATCATGTGATAGTAGAAACAGATACTGAAGAGGACAGCGATGCGACAAAAAGCTTCTCAGGAGAGAAGACAGTAGAAGACAATAGAAGACAATAGAGCAGAATGTAACTCAATAAAAGAGACGGATGCTGTTTTCATGTCTTTCCTCTGAAAGACGAGACGAGTCACGTGTTTGTGTGTCTCCTTCTGTCTTTATGAGGACCAGTTTTGCAAAGTAAGCATCAGTCTTTAAACATGAAGACATGAGGACATTGTTATAAGAGAGGACATTTCTGTGACGTGAGCTCATTTAACAAGTCAAGGCACCTTTTTCTAAAGTGTGGACATTTTTGGGAACATTTTAGAAAATAAGGACGTATTTGGAAAGTAGTGGGATTTTGGAAAATGAAAAAGGAGGAGAGTGTAAAGTGAGGACATTTTTAGAAAGTCTGCAAATTTTCGGACAGTAAAGACATTTTTGGAAAGTGAGGATTTTTTTTTTATCAAGTCGGGACACTTTGAAAAGATAGTTTTGGACAGTGAGGACGAGTTTGGAAGATGAGGAGTTCTTTGGAAAGTGAAGATGTTTATCAAAATTCAGGACACTTTTGCAAAGTTAGTCAGGACAATTTTGGAAAGATAGAAGTGAAGATATCTTTATAAAGTAGGGACAGTTTTGGACAGTAATGACATTTATTAGAGGTCAAGACCTTTGTAAAGTTAGTTAACACACTTTTGAGGATATATTTAGAAAGGAGGGACGCTGAAGACAGTTTTGGAAAGACAGGACATTTTTGGACAGTGAGGACATTTTTGTAAGTCATGCAGGACACTTTTGGAAAGATAGAAGTGAGGATATCTTTAGAAAGTAGAGACAGTGAGAAAATTTGTGGCAAGTGGGGACATTTTTTCAAATGTCAGGACATTTATTTGAAGTCAGGACACTTTTGCAAAGTTAGTCAGGACATTTAAAAAGATAGAAGTGATGATATCTTTAGAAAGTAGGGACAGTTTTGGAAAATGAGGACCATTTTGGACAGTAAGGACATGATTTCAAATGTTAGAACATTTTTTAGAAGTCAGGACACTTTTAGAAAGACAGAAGTGAGGATATCTTTCGAAAATAGGGACAGTGAGGACATTTGTGGAAAGTGAGAACATTTTAGAAAGCAGGAATGGTTTTGAAAATTGAGGATATTTTTTGGAAAGTCTGCAATTTTTTGGACGGTAAGGACATTTTTGGAAAGTGAGGACATTTTTTCAAATGTCAGGACATTTATTATAAGTCAGGAAACTTTTGCAAAGTTGGTGAGGACATTTGAAAAGATAGAGGTAATGATGATCTATAGAACGTATGGGCAGCGAGGACATTTTTTGGAAAGTCTGGACACTTTTGGAAAGATAGAAGTGAGGATATCTCTAGAGAGTAGGGACATTTTGGACAGTAAAGACATTTTTTAAAATGTCAGGACATTTATTAGAAGTCAGGACACTTTTGAAAAGTTAGTCAGGAGGTTTGAAAAGTTAGAAGTGAGGATATCTTTAGGAAGGAGGGACATCGATGCTGTTTTTGGAGACATGTTGTAGTGTCCTCACTTCTTCACCGGGCTCTTTAAGGGTTAACACATGTTTTTATGGATGATATTATAATAAGATGGAGCTTACATTACTTCTACCAGGGTCCTCACATGAATAGGAATACAACAGTCCGTCCCCTCAGCAGCTCACTGGTGTCTCTGAACATGAATTATTTATGATCTCTGTCTCATGTTTAAAGACCTCTGTCTGTCCAGCTCCGAGTCCAGTCAATCATCCACAGCTCCGATAATACACACCGTGTGTGTTGATGTGTTGATGTAGAGAGAGAGGACGAACACGAGGAAGTTATCATACATACTCTACATCCATGTTACTAAAAATATACGAAGAATTAGTTTATCATAAAATAAACACGAATAGGAATGTTTGATCATATATTTTTGAGAGTTGATGGTTCTAAAGATGATGTTTCCAGATGTTCCAGTGGTGTGAGAGATCATGTTAAGAGTGTTTTGTTTTTGTTTTTACGTTTTTGACGCACCGATCTCTAAATATTAAACATGTTGAATATTTCCGATGGGATCTCCTGTTGTGTGAGGGGAACCACGAGGAAAGCCGATGACGCAGTCAGGTGGGAAAGAACGACAGCCAATAGAGAACCGAGCTGACTGAAGAAGGAAGGACAACCACTGCCGTCGTCATAGCGGCTGCGGCTAATGCATGAGCTAATGCTAAACCATGGAAGTATTAAGAGAACTGGATTCAGCGTTGGAGGCGGGGCCCCGTTCACTCCGATGAAAGTTGAAGCCAAAATTGCTCGACTTCGGAGTGGAGAAGTACCCGGATCATCCGGCAATCCTCCTCATCCATTGGGCTAAAGGAGCAGGCGCAGTAGCGCTGGCCCGGTCACATGACTCGGTCACGGGGGTCACACCTGTCACACCGTCGTCACGGCTTGGCGCTCCAGCCTTGGTGTGGGTCTCATTCACATGAACGGCGGAAGGGGAATAACTCTGGATTCAGCTATTAGTGCGTTTTAGTACTTTTAGGACCTGATGATTTAAATAAGTTCTATCAGAGTGTTTGTACTGGGGAGTTGATTCACCTAAAAAAAAATTATCCGCTGAGTTACAGACGTCTCTTTCCCAATGTAAGTCTATGGGTAAAAAGTATTTTTGGGCCAAATGGCATCACGTGACAGACACAGAAGTTGTAGTACCGCCGTTTGGCCACTATGAAAATTGGGATCACCGACCGGCGCTCTTCCTGGGGGCTTGTGCAAAACACATAAAAGTATAAAAGTAGTAGTAAGATGGAGCTCAGAGATGAAGGAGCAACTTGTTGATTAGTGTTTATTCAACGTGTCTCCATGATGACATCCATCCATCCTTCCTCAATTTTCTGCACAAAGTAAAAACTAACATCACTAGTTCTTCCTGCCCGTCGTCCGCCATGTTTGTTTACACTAAAGTCACGTTTGATCACCAGAGGTTTTGTGAGATTTCCGTTATTTTTTAGTGGGGACTCTTTTTTTGTTCATGAATGAATCTGTTAGTAACAAACAAAACTGTTACATTTAACACTCAGACATCTGTTCATCTTTTAGTGTTGGCCAGCCTTCCACCTGTCAGCGACACCCCCACCCCCACCTTGACCATCATTGATGGAGTCTTGATGCTGCAGGAAAGGTGGTGGTCACATGGATGTGAATGCATCAGGATAACAGAGGAGGAACAGTGTGAATATATGAATGGACAGAGAGCAAGAGGCTTCAGAGGACGTCATGAATGAATTAGTTGGAGAGAAAGAAAATAGAGCATTGCTTTGTGATGATTAGCAGCCCGGTCTCACCAATTGTTGAATGAATGACACAGTCATTTTGAAGTCATTTTGAGTCCAATAACAACATATCTGTTACTTTTGGCGTGTCATATCTTCAGTACGCCATGTAGTCTGTACTGACTGCAATGCAAAGCATCAGTGTAAATATGCTCCGCTCAGAGTTAGTGACGTAGAATAAAGAGAGAGAGCTGATGGAGGGAGGGGAGTTGGATGGGTCCAACAAACACAGGACTTTAAACCAGGAGACCGGTGTTAATGTCCGAAAGTGTTGTTGAGTTATTTTGAAGCATAGACTGTATACAAAGATGGACGACATGACAGCTCCCCAAAAGTGAAGCCAAAACATCTGCATTGCCCCCTGGTGGCTGGCTGCAGTATAGCTCATAAACCCCGCCTCCTCCATGTTAGCGGATTGAACATGGCCAAACTAAAAAGTCAAAGTACAAGACAAATTTTAGGTAGTTCTCACCACGCTGATGTTTGTTCAAATGTTCATTTTTCTGATAAGTTTGGTTTTAATTAGTTATTTGATGCTATAAAAAGCGGGGGTGTCGGCTCACGATTGGTTCGGGCGGATGACCTCGATACCGCAACACTACCGCGCAGACTCTGGCTCCAAATTATGTCAAAATCTCAATTCGGCAGCTCCCGTATCCGGGATGTTTTGGCTTCACTTCTGTACAGTGGGAGGAGGTGGAGACGCGTCGTCCATCTTTATATACAGTCTATGCTTAATGACGTTTGTGACATGTTTTCTGTACTTCTGTTAAGTTGTTTGCGTACGCATTTTACTTAGTTTACGTGCTTATTTTAAGCCCAACCCTGATGTTTTTCCTAAACCTAACTCATTGGGTTTGTTGCCTAAATATAACCGCGACCATTTCACGGTAACAACGCGCCGATAAATGACATAGCCTAAAGTGCGTTATCATGACACGTGGAAATGCTATTTGAAAGGCTTTCCCATGAGATTGGGTTGTGATGATTAGACAAACAATTTGAGGCTAAACTACGTGTTGTAACTTTCCACCAGCATTTCAGTTTGGAGTTTGAAGTTCATTTCATTAATTAATAATAAAAACTACAAGTTGAGATTATGAAGTTACTGCCTACACTACAGAGCCGACACCTGGCTGTAAATCCTCCGATGTCCGTCCTCTGTCAGGTGGAGCTCTGCCAGCGCTTTAGAGCCCAACAACTTTTTAATTTATGCTCTCGGCGGCCTGTGGGGCTGACTCAGGATCTACTGATGGCAACAACTCACCGGCTGACACTCGACAAACACTTAAGATGCACAGAGGTTGATAATTTCCCTCCGAGCTGGGAGGCTGAATGTGTGTGTTCCCTCTCTCGGGTCTTCCGCTGCCGGCACCGTGAAAGATGTTGTTTCCTGTCTGCTTGTTACTCCTGACCATCTGAAAACAGACTGATCCTTCCTGAGCAATGATGACGCATGACACGCTCTCTTAATTAGCAATTAGCAGCCTAATTCGCTATGAAATAATGTAGCTTCAGACGTCCCCTCGGCATCTTAAAATAAAGCAGGGAGTTGTGGTTTAAGACTTTAAAATCCAAGGTCAGTCCTGTCTGGAGACGGTAAGAAAGAAGCAGCACACAAACAGAGAGAGAGAAAACAAGAAAATGCCAGAATCTCATTGTGTTTTTTAGGACATAAACCGGAGCTGACAGCGAGATCTCCCTCAGGGCGGCACATGGAATGGGCTTCTGAGCTGAAATTCGATTTGCCCGCACCATTTGTAAACCACATAACCAGCTGTAACATCCAATAAAGCATACATGTAACACGGCGGCGGTGCATGAGAGAAATTTGGACTTTCAAATAAGGCTGATAACACGGTTAAAAAGCTTAACACAACAAGCAAGATCGTGCTTATCCCCGAGGGGAAAGGTTCAGTAAGCATATGACTTAGTGGCAGAAATGTGTGCATTGATATATGATATTCTAGGGAAAGTGTGTTATCTTAATGGGCTGCAGCTATTAATCACTGAAGCTCTGTGTGTAAGTATGTAGGTGTATCCTTCGCATATCTCAAGGACCGTCAATCTGATCTACTTCACACTTGGTGCGTATATTTCTGGGGACCCAAGGAAGTGCAGTGTTGAAGTTGTTCTATTTAAACTCTTCTTCACTTCCCCGCAGTCGACGAGCGATGGGCGTTTCTGGACAACGCTGCAAGCAGCACTATCGGGTGCCAAGCAATCGGCCACGCCACAAACGGGCACTGCACTAGTTATTTTAATACAAACACAATCTAGTTCCCAGATATGACGTCTCTAAATTCAGCCCGTTTGCAGGAAAGGGTGTATGAATGCAACAATAATGCACAAGCCATTTAGCATTCAATAAGAACGCCTTTCTTGCATTTGGCGTGTCATGTGCATGTGTACGCCATGTCGTCTTTACGGACTGCAATGTAAACGCTCCACGTAAATATGCTACGCTCAGAGCTAGTGACGTAGAGTAAAAAGAAAAAGAGAGAGACTGCTGATGATGGAGGGAGTGTGTGTGTGTGTGGGGGGGGGGGGTTTGTTGTAAGTTACGTTAGTGACGTTTGTGTTTTGCGTACTTATGTTACAACCCGTTCTCACACGTCAAATACCGCTGTTTGGTCAGCGCCCCACGGCATCGGAAACCGACGCACGGAGGCCCTTAAACAACAGTATGTGACGAACCGGGACATACTGAAAGTAACTTATTTTGTCCCGTGAGTCGTTAGTCAGTGAAGTTAACGTCAACCACGACCGTTTCCTAACTCTATCTAAGTGGTTGTGTTGCCTAAACCTAACTTCTTGCGAAAATAGAAGTTTATTTTGAAAGGACACTATGCATGCAACAAGCGTATATTGACAGTCCCTGGTCCGTCCAAAAGTAACGCTAGAGTGGTACCAAGTGCGTCGCTCTCCGATGCCGAGGGGCACGGTCCAAACAGCGGTATTTGACGAGTTAGGAGTGAACGGGTTGATTAAAATAACTACAGAAGAGCCGTAACGTATGTAAGTTCGGAAGATATGTGCCAAATAAATCAACGTTGACTTCTGGTTTCACGCGGGACATGAACAGCGGTCTCCTGGGTGAAAGTCCTGTGTTTTTGGACCCATCCATCCACATCGACCTCCTCCATATGCGGAATTAAGCGGACTTACGCGGATGAATTATAGTGCATTACTTTTTGAGTGTATAACAGTGTATGAGAACGGCCTTTTTATTTTTGTAACAGTGATTTGTAACTGTTTTTGAAAGCACTGACTAACCCTAACCCTATATATATAGATATATAGATATCTACAGATATCTATATATCTATAGATATCTATATATACTTCCCTCAGAGCTGAACGATCCATTGAGGTTGTAAATGACGTCGGGTAACAGTTGAGTCATGCTGGATTAAAGCCTGACGCATCCATTAGTCCTAATCGATGCGTCACGCCTCCTGGAAATATGATAACAGTCTTCTCTTTTGGTTTTTCAACATTTAGGAGCAGCTCAGAGGTCCATCGTGTGTTTGGTCGTTAACAGAAAGAGGTAGAATAAACTATATTTATAACCTCTAAACTCTGCTGAATGAAAAGCTTCACTTTCAGAGTCACTCTGAGCAGCGACGGGACTGTTAACGTCTCAACAGGAAGTTGAAGTGGATGAAGTGGTGTCTATGTACTGTACGTATGTGAAGTACACTTACAGCTGCAGCTCCGACACCACCGACCGGCACCACCAGATGAATATTTGCAGAGAATTTGCGACAGAAACTGGCTGCGTGTTTCACTCCAGTTGACTGCAGATGAGAGATGAAGTGACTGCAGTGGAGCTGGGGGGGGGAGAAGGGGAGAAAGAGAGAGAGAGAGAGACTATTAAAACAGGGGGGAGAAAGAGAGAGAGGCTGGAGTGAGACGCAGTGCTGAAGTACATGCATTATTACTGTAGAAGCCGTTAGCCTACAGGTGCATGCTGGGAGCAGGTACAGATTCTTATGATGCAGTCAGCCTTTACATGCACATTAATATAACGAAGTTGTTCTGCTGTCAACCTAAGCAATTGTATTTGTTTGATTCACAACATTAAGCACGTGTTTACTGTGACCAAAAAGCGTCAGTATGTGACGAGTTGGATTTAAAACGTGTTTCCATTCACATATTTGTATGCACATGTTGAAGTATCGCATTAGAAAGCTGTATGGAAATGGAAAAATCCGATTAAACTTCCTCAACTGCGCATTAAAGTTTTCCCCCTCGCTTGAGGTGTTTTTTTGTCAGAGGAGTTGATGCACTAGATGGATTATGGATTATTGGATTATTAAACGCCTTTGTCAAATATGTTCTGACGTAGCGGACATTTAACTCACATGACTGATCAGCTGTTTCTGCTGTCTGCGTCTTCTCGAATATATAATATTTCCTCCTTTGTCACGTGAACATGACTGAATGGTGTTACTGGACGTTGGCTGGTTATAGGAGGCTAAATGAATGAGTAGTTTTAATTTCTCTGCTGCGTGACGCGGGCGGAAGCTGCAGAGCTCAGAGGCCCCGCCGGGTCTCCTGTTCTGTTTACCAACAGGCAGCGACGTCTTCCGTCTAAAACGCTGTTATATCAGCTTGTTAACGGGAAACTCATTTTGATCACACAGCTGCGGGCTGCGATCCGGCCGTGTGTCTGACCCTGATGGCCTCTAATGAGCCCCTAACGAGACTTAAGGCCACTAACGAGCCCTTAACGGATCTTAACTTTGCCTGAAGGTCCTCGACGAGCAACAACAGGCCTAATGGATAATTAGCATGATGATTGGAGTGCTTACTGGAGCCCCGATCCCTTCCTATCAAGATGATGCACACACACTAAACACGAGCTGACTGCTGCTGGGTGGCCAAAACCTGTAATGAGGTGGTGAAACGGGGACAGTACGGCACCGTAGGTATGAGGAACTGGACTCACGGTAACCTCGGGTAACCTCGGGGTCTGCTCCCAATCTGGCAACCTTTCAGCAACGCTGCCTCTTTACCTACAAACAAACTGGTAGATTAAACTAAGTAGATAGATAAACACAAATATCGGACCAATCGGAAATATTGGCTGATGATGGCACCAGATGAAAAGGAGAGGGATCACCAGTCCATCCTGAGGAGGACATGAATGTGTGGACAACATTTTGTGGAAATAGTTGTTGAGACTTTTAACTTAACCCCTTCAGCCCTTCAGGGTGCTGGAAGGTGTGGTTCACCTAGATCAGCGGTCGGCAACCTGCGTCTCTTCAGCTCCTCTCCAGAGGCTCCTTGTGGATTTATAAAAATGGAAATGAATAACTGTTTTTAGTTTACATTTTCATTTTTATTTATCATTGTTGTAGGTCTATGGTACGACGGTATGACGGAGTGTTAGGGCCATATTGAGGAAAAATAGATCTGAGATTTCGAGAATAAAGTCATAATATTATGAAGTATTAATTTTACATGTTATTTTCTTTTTTTCTTGTAAAGTTATGACTTTGTTCTGTAAATCTCAGATGTTTTTTCCCTCAATGTGGCTTTAATACTCCGTAGTACATTGTCTCTTTGGCCCTCACTGCATTGGACTTATGTACTTTATACTTAGACTATAAACTGTTACCTTCATCACAATGATCAAAATGTTTTGAGGCTCCAGACAGATTTTTTTCTTTTTCTTTGCCTAAAATGGTTCTTTTGATAGTAAAAGTTGCTGAGAATAGCTCCACAACTAGCAGGTCTATATGCATGTGCAAAAATTTACATTTTTATCCTCTCCTCAAATGTTTTCTAGATCAGACAACAAAGCACATAGATTCTACAAAGGTTTTAGTTGGATAGGACCAGGACGACTCTCCATTTGGCACACTTGGATACCCAAAGTGTGACAAATGGTTGAAAGGGAATCTGGCTCTAAAATACTACTGATATCCACTACAGGAGGCTATGAGCACACAATGGAGCCCTTGGCCATGACATTTACCCCGTGCTGCATTATCACACTCTACCATTGTGCATCATCACACCTTACCATTGTGCACAGTATGAGGAGGAGAGGATGTCAAAGTTCATACGAAGACGAGAGAAACTCAGGATGGGGAAGAAAGTGGAGAGGTGATTAAACTAGAAGAAGGGACAGAAGTAGAGAGAGAAGTGATTGGACGGGACATGATTGGAGCTAAAGAGCGATTAATGGAAAGCAAAAGGTTTTCCTGTCACAGTCCGAGTGTCAGTCTGACCGGAACAACTCCCGCAAGCCAAAGAGGAGAAAGACGGACAGTAATTGTCACGACTTCATCAATTTCCTTCCATCTTTTTTCTCTTTTGATTTCAGGTGTTCTTCCATTCTTTGCCTCACCCTTTGAGTGTTTATTTGTTTGTATTTCTGTCGCATCAAAACCCCTAAAGTAAACCCAGGAAAGCCGGAGTATTTCCTGGTAAAGCAGCTCCTCCACCGGGACACGGTGCCATCTCGCAGGTTGATTGATGAGTCACTGGCCTCGGGGTTATATATCGGAGGGGCTGCAGAGTCAAGACCATCACATTCTCCACATGCTCAGGACACTGCCGGCACTCTGAGCTGCAATTACGGCTCAGTGACAAAGCCTTTCTTTTCTTTTTTTATATATATATATATGAAAGTCAACTTTTTAGGTTGGCGCCATATCGGTAACTATGGTAACAGATGCTGATGCTGGTGGAGCATCCCACTGGATGACAAACCCTTTAAATGGAACGTATAGACATGTGAAAAGCCTCAGAAGAGCTGCAGGCTGTCATTGTTACTGTCAGAGGTGAGTGTCACATCTCAGGAAGCTTTGCTGGAGCCGTTGGGGGTTCACACAAAGGCCGCCTCACCGAGAGTTAGTACAGCTGGGCTTAAGCTGTATGATTTTAGCCCGTTTCTGACCTGAATTTTGAGCAGGACGACTCATTTTAGAGTCGTACCGAATTTCAGCTTCATCAGGTGTCATTTGCTGTGCAGTATAAAGGGAGGACGGAGGACCTGATTAACTCCTTCCGACCGGCCGTTGGATGAATTTCTGACATGCCAGAAGTTTTGGTCATCCGTCCACAGGCTCTCGCACAGTTGAGGCAGAGCCACGAGCCGATTCCCCAACGTCAGCGCCTTATTTCTGCTTTTATTACGGTAATCAGAGCGAAGCTATCAAGATAACAACGTACAATAGATATACTAAAACGTATATAGCTTACCTCCAATTCTCTCTGTAAATTGGACAAGCCATTCTGTCCACATCTTCCTCGCCACCTGCGAGTCCATATACGCCAGCGCCTCTTTTTTAGACGTTTCAGCAGACAGGATGGCACAGATGATCAAAGCAGCACGTTTCTGCCTTGTTAGCATTGTGACCTGTTCCGTTCCATTCCTAAACCTAAACCTAAAGTAGTTTTATTTTGAAAAGACTTGAGCGGAAACCAGAAGTCAAAGTTGAGGTATTCATCACATAAATTCGGTATTTAAGTTACGCCACTTCTGGTGTTATTTCTCAACCTTTTCCTAAACCTAACTAAGTAGTTTTATTTTGAAAAGACTGGAGCGGAAGTTGACACATTGCTTGGACATTCGTAAGAAAAAGCAAAAAAAAAAATACATTGTTGAAAGTCGTGCTGAGCGTCACGAAAAAAAAGGAAATTTGTGTCTTTGTACACGAATCAAATTAACAAGATTCAATTTTGTGACTATGTCATGAACCGTTTTCCGTCACGTTGTGCTCTCCGTCTGGTGCATCGTATCGTCTCTTACATCAGGTTGAGGTAGGAGGTATTTTGCGATCAGACTCAGTGGATGAAAAGCAGAAAAGTGTGACGCTGTGTGAGACTGAATGAATGAATGTGCAGCAGTAGTGAATAAAAGGTTTAGAAAACATTCAACCAGATGTGATCAATAGAAGCTTTTCATTTTTTGGGGGGTTTTTGCATACTGTACATTTTGTAGAAACCGCTCAAGGTTCTGACTGTGTGTTTCAGTGCTCTATTCATCGCCACCATGAACCATTTAATTGAAATGGAAGGAGTCCATTGTCCATAGTGCCGATTTGATTTGCAGTTTAAAATACAGTAAATGTAATTTGTAGGAGACAGAGTTAAATTATGAAATCTGTATAAGGATCTTATGATTATGACCTTTTTCTCCTACTTATGAGCTTACAATCTAATACTAAACATCAACCAACACAAAGTTATTTAAGATTATATCAGTCATGTTTGGGACCTGTTCCACCAAGAATGATCAATGATGAGTAATGTGGAAAACTCTGCTGAGCAGAATCTACTGTTTTACATTCAGTCTTGCTCCAGTGTTGAGAGCAAATACTAGAACTGAAGCAGCGATTCATTTCATTTGAAGGGACACGCACCATTATTTTGAACATTTGGACAGATGCAGACAGATGATACCGGCCCTGGAACCGAGGTACACAATGCAGCTTTTCAGACTATAAATCACTGCCTACTGTTTACTGCTGTTGTGACTGTGTGCATATTGTTTTTTAGGGAGCACTTAGTCTTAATATATGAAATAAATAGGGCCCGTTTTTCAGGGTTTGGTCTCTTAGTTCAAATGATGGTGAATCTCAATGCTGCAGCGTCCAATGTTATATTTGACAGTAAAGTTCTTTGTGTCAACAGTTGGTCTCTTTCTTCAGTCAACATGATAATGCTCCCGGTTAACAAAACCAGCTCCGCAAACAAATGCTTTTAATACTTTGGTGTGTTAGAACTTGACTTGTCTGCACAGAGCCCTCTACTTAGCTGCTCATGTCACATCTGGTTGAAAAAAAAACCCAGATGGTGACAACCAAAAACCAAAATCGGGATGACCAAAACCCAAGATAGGGACTATCAAAACACCAATATTGCAACAGCCAAAAACCAAAATGGGGATGACCAAAATCCAAGATGGGGACTACCAAAAAACCAAGATGGCAATGGCCAAAAACCAAAATGGAGATGACCAAAAACCAAGAAGACGACGACCAAAAACCAAGAAGACGACGACCAAAAACCAAAATGGCGACGACCAAAAACCAAGATGGCAACCACCAAAATGCCAAACTCAAGTCCACAAACCAATGGGTGACGTCACGGTGACTACGTCCACTTCTTGTATACAGTCTATGCTTCCAATGTAGGTTTACTTAGTTCTCAAAAGTACTGGGTTACGTTTAGGAAAACATTGTGGCTTGTGTTCAAATAACTACGTTTGTTGCGCAACTGGCGAACGGAAGTTACGTAACAAAACAATGGTAAAATAAGTCAACGTTGTCTTGCTTTCACACGTGACACGAACAGTGGTCTCCTGGGTGAACGTCTACTTGTTTGACCCATCCAATCTCCAGTCTAGTAACGACGCCGACGGGTTCACATTGGAGTTAGTTGAAAGCTCGTGTCCGTCAGTATCAGACGACGAGGGGGACTTGACGAAGCGGCAATATTTGACAAGTGAGACGGGTCAAATGAACATAGTGTCACAATCACGAGTTCACCTACTTTTGGCCATATAGTGTAGCTACTTCCACCAAGGCTGCGTGTTTCCTCCTGCTTGGATAAACCTGTTGCCACCATCGTTGCTCATCGCTGGCATCATTTGCTCCAGACTTTCCCCATAGTTACATTCTTACCACCTGAAAATATTTACTGCCCGGGGGACAAAACATCCAGCTCCTATATGACATAAATAATCAATAATTCATTACATCTATAATACATAAAGAGCGATGGAGCACAATGATGTAAGATTTATGGTGAGCTGTATGACAGAGAATGAGGAGCAGTGGACTCTCAGGCTGAAACTCTGGACTGATCGGACCTCGCTGTGACCTTGTGTGTGTCTCTATGAATAAAATACAGCAGGTGGACAAAGAATAGTTTTTTTTTATAAGGATGAGTAAATAAAGTGCTATCGGACAGAAAACAGGATATCTGGGTGGAAATACAAGATCCGGTCATGACAGCAGCGCTGGAAGCAGTCAGAGTTTCTGACTGTCTAATACAAGCATCACTTAGATCACATATCACGTATTTATATATACAAATGATGCTGAAGTACATAATAACGTTTTCTATGCACCGTTGAAAAGTTGTGAATCAGATGTTATATTGATGTTTTTCCTGCAATAACAACTATTTTAACAGAGATAAAAACGGTATAATTCAGACACCAAATGTGTTATTTACCTGTGAAATAGTTTTGTCCCCAAAAGAAGAAGAATGAAACTGAAACAGGAAGCTGTTCCGGTTTAAATAAGCTCAGTGTCTTTTACCGATACCTGCTGATTTCTTCTGTTGCTCAGAGGGATCTTTGTCTCTTTCTGCCCTTTCAGTTGGCGGATGTATATGACTCTAAACTGTGTTTTAAAGGGCAGGTACATTCTTTTTGTTTGTTTTTTATGCTTTTATATCATTCTATAGCTTCACAGTGGTGTTCTTTATGCATTCAAATATGAACATTCAAACTTTGGTCGAAGTATGTTTTGGCATCAAAATGCTATTTTCCCACAATAAAGTGTCAACAGTTTGTTTCTTTCCTCATTCAACATGATGATGCCCCCCAGTTAACAAAACCAGCTCCATAAAGAAATGCTTTTAATACTTTGCTGTGAAAGAACTTGACTGGTTTGCACAAAGCCCTCTTGTGGCAGTTTTGGATGTGTCCTTGCATTCTTTCTAACAGCCAGCAGGGGGCGACTCCTCTGGTTGCTAAAAGAAGTCTGGTTGTATAGAAGTCTATGAGAAAATGAGCTTACTTCTCACTTGATTTATTACCTCAGTAAACATTGTGAACATGAGTTTATGATCTCAATCGCTAGTTTCAAGTCTTCTTCAATACAGCATGATGTTCATTTAGTAAATTATGGTCCCATTTAGAGTCAGATAGACCATAAAGCAGGGGATGCTTTAGGGCGGGGCTACCTTGTGATTGACAGGTCGCTACCACGGCGTTGTCCGGTCTGGGAGTTGGCTGTGTTTTCGTCTTAGAACTTTAACCCTTTCACAGTGTGTTTTCACTTCATCAAAGTTGATTATAACATTTTGGTCGTCTAAAAATGTCGGTTGTACTTAGCTCCAAGATTTTGCCACCTGACCTGACGTAGGTTTCTGCATGATGTTGCTGCTACATGTACAGTATACATACATCCTTATAGTCAGTGTATTAACGTTACATACAGTAACTTCGATATTAATTTATTCATAAACCTAACTAAATAGTTTTATTTTGAAAAGACTGGAGTGGAAATTGACACGTGTTGCTGGACATTCACAGGTAAACGCACGAAAAATACGTTGTTGAAAGTCGTGCTGAGCGTCACGAATGTACACGAATCACATGGATTAAATTTCATGAGTATTTCACAAAACATCCGTGAGACTGTGTTGTATTTCTACATGTAAACGTCATCCATACATCAGATGAACAGATGGCTGTCACTCACTGATGCTAATGAACACTGCGTCTCCGTCCAGCTGATCTCTGTCTAGAGACTGCAGCTCAATGATGACACATAAAGAATAATTACAGTGAGAGTGACAAAGTCTTATTGTTTCCTCTCTTTGTCCTCCAGCCTGCAGTCGGACGGCTGCTGGAGCTTATCATTAACTAACAAAGAGCCCCGAGCCACTAATGCTGTCAAATGAAAAGATGATATAATTATTAAATGATGTATGTTTGGTTTCGGTCCAGAAAGTCTGAAATTATGGGTCATTTCATAATGGTTTTCCTTCTTTTATTAATGTGGCAGCCTTCTGAGGGTCTCATTTAATCTGTTTATTCATAGATTCATGTTGAAGCGTTGCCCATAAGACGACGTGTGTGTGTGTGTGTGTGTGGGGGGGGGTTGTTGAGAAGTTTGTTAAAGCCTCCAGCATCACATAGAGAAAACTTGCGTTTCTCCCGCTAGCTTTAGGAGGTGGAAGGTCACAGGTAGTAGATGATGAGGGTTCAGTGTTGCTGCTGCTGCAATGCACCATGGGAGGTGATCTGTTTTGTAGGTGCAGCTGTGCCCTGCAGAAGCGCTGCAAGCTGTTTCACCTGAGTGTGTTTAAGGTTGTTTATATGCAATTCATGAAAATCTGGCTCTATCTGTTTGGCGTGGAGAGGAGGTTGTGTTGCTCTGGTTCTATCTATCTGGTGTGGAGTGGAGGTTGTGTTGCTCTGGCTCTATTTGTTTGGCGTGGAGAGGAGGTTGTGTTGTCTGGCTTTATCTGTTTGGCTTGGAGAGGAGGTCGTGTTGCTCTGGCTCTATCTGTTTGGCATGGAGAGGAGGTTGTGTTGCTCTGGTTCTAGCTGTTTGGCATGGAGAGGAGGTTGTGTTGCTCTGGCTCTATCTATCTGGTGTGGAGAGGAGGTTGTGTTGCTCTGGCTTTATCTGTTTGGCATGGAGAGGAGGTCGTGTTGCTCTGGCTCTATCTGTTTGGTGTGGAGAGGAGGTTGTGTTGCTCTGGCTTTATCTGTTTGGCATGGAGAGGAGGTTGTGTTGTCTGGCTTTAGCTGTTTGGCGTGGAAAGGAGGTCATGTTACTCTGGCTCTGTCTGTTTGGCGTACAGAGGAGGTTGTGTTGCTCTGGCTGTATCTGTTTGGCATGGAGAGGAGGTCGTGTTGCTCTGGCTCTATCTGTTTGGTGTGGAGAGGAGGTTGTGTTGCTCTGGCTTTATCTATCTGGCGTGGAGTGGAGGTCGTGTTGCTCTGACTCTATCCATCTAGCGTGGAGAGGAGGTTGTGTTGCTCTGACTCTATCCATCTAGTGTGGAGAGGAGGTTGTGTTGCTCTGGCTTTATCTATCTGGCGTGGAGTGGAGGTCGTGTTGCTCTGACTCTATCCATCTAGTGTGGAGAGGAGGTTGTGTTGCTCTGGCTTTATCTATCTGGCGTGGAGAGGAGGTTGTGTTGCTCTGGCTCTATCTATCTGGTGTGGAGAGGAGGTCGTGTTGCTCTGGTTCTATCTATCTGGTGTGGAGTGGAGGTCGTGTTGCTCTGACTCTATCCATCTAGCGTGGAGAGGAGGTTGTGTTGCTCTGGCTCTATTTATCTGGCGGGGAGAGGAGGTTGTGTTGCTCTGGCTCTATCTATTTTGCGACGGTTAGGCGTCTCTGGTTTTTCAGTACCATCTCCGTTCCTCCTGTCTGGGTCAGTGTTTGTTGTCCCATTGAGACTGTGACGGTACCTGTTGCTCTGCAGATGTTTGACAGATGTTTGTCTCTCTGTCTCCGTCAGGTACAAGGCGATCGTGAACCCGATGGACATCCAGACGTCCAGAGCCGTCTTCTGGACGTGTCTGAAGGCCGTCTCTATCTGGCTGCTGTCCGTCCTGCTGGCTGTTCCTGAGGCCATCTTCTCACAAGTTGTCTCCATGCAGGTAAAACAATAGATACTACTGTAATAAGTACTACAACAACCATTACTTTAAATAATGTAGCTAAGCCCTTCATACATCTATCTATCTGAGAACATTGACTGTAATAATTAAAATCATGTCATCTGCATATTCTTCACATTTTGTCCTATCCTGGATGTTCATAGGGCTGCAACTAACGATTATTTTCATTATCCATTATGCCGATTATTTTCTAGGTTTATTGATTAATCGTTTGGTCTATAAAATGTCGAATGTACACCTCACTTTCTCAAAGTCCAAGATGATGTCTTTAAATGTTCTGCTTTGTCCAAAACCCAACAACATTTAGTTTAATATGATATAAATCAGAGAAAAGCAGGAAATCTCCATAAAAAATGCCTTGAGAGCCTGAAGATGTTCTGCCATGTATATATATATATATATACATATATATATATAATGTATAATAATGTCCGACAAATGACCGAAAAAAAGTTTTTAAAAAATGGCTGAAAAAAAGTCAGAAAAAAGTCCGAATTTTTTTTTAAAAAAGTAAAAAGAAAAGTTTGATAAAAGTCTGAAAAAATGTATTAAAAAAAATGTCCGACATATGTACGAAAGAAAGGGAAAAGAAAAGTCCGAAAAATGTCCAAAGCTGTTTGAAAAAAAGTAAAAAAAAAAGTAAAAAAAGTGAATAAAAAGTTCATTAAATGTCTGAAAAAAAATCATAAAAAGTAAAAAAAAGTAAAAAAGAAAATTCAGAAAAATGTCCAAAAAAAACCCAGGTTGTAAAATACCCAAGTTACCCTTTAACAGGAAAGTTGACGGATAAATTACACAATAGAAGGTATGATATGGTACAGATATGAGAACTGTTTAAACACTGCAGTCAACTAAGAAAACAAACAGTCCGTCAACCATCGGCTGGATTTCAGCAGAACTACATAAAGAGTCCTCTCTGTTGGCAGAGTGCTGGTGACCTTGTGTCCATTCAGACTGAATGGGAGCTCTTCATCACTTCCTGTTGAAGGCTCATCACTGGTTCAGTCCGAGCAGCACACAAACACCCCCCCGACACCGAAAAACTGCTCTGCAGTCAGATTTATGAATGACAAGTGTTCCCCATTTACTCTACGGTCCGTTTTATGATCCTCACTGATGTTTTGTCTTTACTCTCCCTTCATTTCCTCCTCTTCTCGTTCTCGTTCTCCTCCTCCTCCTGCTCCTCCTTCACTTCTTCCTCTTCTGTTTCTGTGTTTCTTTATTCTCCTCATCTCCATATCTCCTCTCCTCTCTTTTCCTCTCCTCTTCACTCCCCTCTCCTCCCTTGTTTTCTCTTATCCCTCCCATCTCCTTGTTTCCTCTCCTCTTCCTACCTCCCATCTCTTCTCCATGTTTCCTTTCCTCCACCCTTTGCTCCTCTTATCTCCTCTCTTCCTCCCTAATCCAATCTCTTCTCCTTGTTTCTTCCTCCCCTCCCCTCTCCCCTCCTCTCCCCTCCTCTCCTCTCTTCCTCCCTAATTCTATCTCCTTCTTTGTGGACCCTTTGTGTCCTTTCATCTCTCCTCCTTCCCTCTCCTCCTCTCTTCACCTTGTTCTTCCTACCGCTCCTCCTGTCCTTGTTTCCTTGTCTCCTCTTCTCCTCCTCCTCCCCTCTCATCTCCTTGTTTCTTTTCCTACTCCCTTATCTCTTCCTCTACTATCCTTACGTCCTTTTCTCTCCTCCTCCCCTATCCTTTCCTTATTTCCTTTCCTCTTCCCCTCTCCTCCTCTCAGGGTCACAAGGACCACACCAACGTGACCTTCGTGAACTGCGTGCCCTACCCGCTGTCCAATCAGTTGCATCCTAAGATCCACTCGGTGATGATCTTCCTGGTTTACTTCCTGATCCCTCTGACCATCATCTCGGTGTACTATTACCACATCGCCCGTACGCTCATCAAGAGCGCCCACGACATGCCGGGGGAGGTCAGCGAGCACACCAAGAGACAGGTGAGCCATCCGCCGACCCACCGACCCGCCGACCCGCCGACCCGCCGACCCAGCGAGTCACGGATCAATGAATGAATGAATGAATACATGAGCTGACAAAGAGCTGCTCTGTCTCTGTCACACAGCATTCTGCAGGTTTTCATTGTGTATACGGCTCTTTAACGCTACTGGTGTTCAGGTTTTAATGTATTAATGTGAATCTAAACTTCTGTTTGTGTTCAGCTCAGCAGCAAACAAAGCTTCGAGATTTTCAAACAGCAGAGTCTGATTCACATGAATACATTATTAATCACACATTTATTTGACCTACAATAAAACATTGATTGCAGTGTCGATAGTTTTGCTCTCAAACATATTCGGTCTGATTGCATAATAAAGAAACAAAAGTCGCTCCATATTAAAGCAGAATTAGAGAATAAATCAGAAACAGACAAAGTTGAACAACTAAATGAGTTCAGTGCATCCAGTGATTTCTAAAGAGTCTGGTAGTTTTTAGTTTAACGGGGATCGACTGAGACATGAAGCTCTTTGCACCTTCACCTCCCACCCACACTGCTGCAGTAAACATCCAGCCATGAGGGAGGTGTAGCGGAGGTTTAGCGGAGGACAGTCAGCTGGAGGGAATAATCACTTTACACCGATGGTCACAGATGGAGGAGAGGTCACAGGGGTCGACAGAGTCGTGTCACACCCACCAAACTGCTGCTCCCAGTTCCTCCTTTGAACAGAGAACCTCTCTAATTATTTACAAGTGTTTATATTTTTCTGCTCCTGTTAAGCTACCTCGAAGAAACTTTCAAGTTACTTGTGACTTGAGTTAGATTTGTTTTAAATGACTAGTGAAAAAAAGAGGAGGGGAAGAGGGAAGAGGAGAGAGAAGAGGAGAGGGAAGAGGAGAGAGAAGAGGAGAGGGAAAAGGGAAGAGAAGAGGAGAGGGAAGAGGAGAGAGAAGAGGAGAGGGAAGAGGAGAGAGGAGAGAGGAGAGGATAGAGAAGAGGAGAGAGAAGAGGAGAGAGAAGAGAGAGAATAAGAGAGGGAAGAGGAGAGAGAAGAGGAGAGGGAAGAGGAGAGAGGAGAGGAGAGAGAGAATAAGAGAGGGAAAAGGGAAGAGAAGAGGAGAGGGAAGAGGAGAGAGGAGAGGATAGAGAAGAGGAGAGAGACGAGGAGAGAGAAGAGAGAGAATAAGAGAGGGAAGAGGAGAGAGAAGAGGAGAGGGAAGAGGAGAGAGGAGAGGAGAGAGAGAATAAGAGAGGGAAGAGGAGAGAGAAGAGGATAGAGAAGAGGAGAGAGAAGAGGAGAGAGAATAAGAGAGGGAAGAGGAGAGAGAAGAGGAGAGAGAAGAGGAGAGGGAAGAGGAGAGAGAAGAGGAGAGAGAATAAGAGAGGGAAGAGGAGAGAGGAGAGGATAGAGAAGAGGAGAGAGAAGAGGAGAGAGAATAAGAGAGGGAAGAGGAGAGAGAAGAGGAGAGATAAGAGGAGAGGGAAGAGGAGAGGAAAGAGGAGAGGGAAGAGGAGAGGGAAGAGGAGAGAGAAGAGAGAAGAGGAGAGAGGAGAGAGAAGAGGAGAGAGAAGAGGAGAGAGAAGAGGAGAGAGAAGAGAGAAGAGGAGAGAGAAGAGGAGAGAGAAGAGGAGAGGGAAGAGGAGAGAGAAGAGGAGAGAGAAGAGGAGAGGGAAGAGGAGAGGGAAGAGGAGAGGGAAGAGGAGAGAGAAGAGAGAAGAGGAGAGAGAAGAGGAGAGAGGAGAGAGAAGAGGAGAGAGAAGAGGAGAGAGAAGAGGAGAGGGAAGAGGAGAGAGAAGAGGAGAGAGAAGAGGAGAGGGAAGAGGAGATGGAGGAGGAGAGAGAAGAGGAGAGAGAAGAGGAGAGAGAAGAGGAGAGGGAAGAGGAGAGAGAAGAGGAGAGAGAAGAGGAGAGGGAAGAGGAGATGGAGGAGGAGAGAGAAGAGGAGAGAGAAGAGGAGAGAGAAGAGGAGAGAGAAGAGGAGAGGGAAGAGGAGAGGGAAGAGGAGAGGGAAGAGAAGAGGAGAGAGAAGAGGAGAGAGAAGAGGAGAGGAGAGGGAAGAGACGAGGAAAGAGGAGATGGAAGAGGAGAGAGAAGAGGAGAGAGAAGAGGAGAGTGAAGAGGAGAGGGAAGAAGAGAGGGAAGAGGAGAGAGAAGAGGAGAAGAAAGAGGAGAGGGAAGAGGAGAGAGAAGAGGAGAGAGAAGAGGAGAGAGAAGGGCAAAATACATCAATTTAACCGTTGCATACTACATACTACTGAGGAACCCAGTATGTACTGTATACTATTGCGTTCGTCAGTAGTATGTAGTCGGTGAATACAGCCTTTGACTCTCCCCAACAGACTCCAGAAGAGTCCTGGCGGTGCCAGTGGAGGTAAAGTTGCGGTAGATATTGTTATTATTATCATTTCATACTCTGTGTGGAGCCCATTAGCTGAACGTGTCACCTTAAAAACACATAAATCCTGAAGGGAAAGTCGTCTGGGTGACATCTCTGCTGCAGCCTGCGGGGCTCTGCAGCTCTGAAAGGACACTCTGCAGAGAGGTTGACCTGGACACACTCGGGGTTAATGGAGAATCTCTGACCGACAAACAGTGAATCAAGTCCTGACGCTAAGAGAGCTGAGAGAAGAGGAGGGGGATCATCAGAGGCGACCACTGAGACGTGAAAAACACACTCTGATGTCGGTCAGTGTGTTTTATACTGGAGCTGCAGATAACTACCTCATCTTTATCTGTTCCATAAGCTTTCATATTTACAAGCAGATAATAGTAGAGAATATGCCCAAAATATACAGTACATGCGAGTCAGTCAAGATTGGCCTACTAATTAGTTATCTATCCAATCATCTATTTCTATCACAGAACCGTCACATTGACTTTGTGAACAAAAAAAGCAACCACTTGCTTCTTTTTCCCAGATCTCCAGTATAAACTACTACTACTATAATGTATCTGGATGATTCTGTCAAAACAACACGTTCTCACTCCCAACTCGTGAAATACAAACACTTGGTCAGTGGTCCTACAATTCTAACTAAGGCGCGTCATAAAAACCAAGATGTTGACGGCCAAAAAACAAAATGGCAACGACCAAGATGGCTAAGACCAAAAACCAAGACGGTGACGGCAAAAACCGAAATGGTTTCGGCCAAAAACCAAATGGCGACGGCCATAAACCAAGATGGTGGCGGCAAAAAAGCCAAACTCAAGACTTCAAAACAGAAGTCCACAAACCAACGGGTGACGTCACGGTGACTACAACCACTTCTTATTTACAGTCTGTGCATATATGAATATTTGTATCACTTTGGAGTTCTTTCAAGGAAATCCCACTGCAAAAACTACAAGACTATTATCTCTTTCCTCAATAAATAAGTCATTTCCAGGAAACTTTCAAAAACTTTTTAGGAAATTATTAGGAAATTACAGACACATAAAATAAACATGTTACACAAAAGTTTTCCCAGCTTGTATGTGGAAGAACTTGACTTCACAGAGCTCTGAAGAACTCCTCTAACATTAGATATCTCCTCCCTCTACATCAGGGGTGCACACACTTTTTCAGCATGCGAGCTACTTATAAAATGACCAAGTCAAAATGATCTACCTACTATAAAAATGCAAAACATATATTTATTTATAAATATATTGAGTATTCTTTATATGTACAATATATGTTGGTGTACCTTGCATAACTGCATGAACCCATATTGTACAATATAACTCTGTACATTTTTTGTCATTACCTTACTCTGATGACTTGCACTGAATGGAATCAGCCAGGGATGCATAGTCCGGACAGTAGCTGCTGATAGCCAGCCTCAAGCACACTTCCAAATGATCATCAGTCAAGGTGGAACGGTATTTGGACTTAATAATCTTCATGTGGGAAAAGGCTGACTCGCATAAATAAGTGGAGCCGAATAATGCAGTCAAGGAGGTAGCACATTTCCTCATGTTGAGGTACTTTTCCTCTGTGAGTAAGTTCCAGAACTGTCCATGAGCCCTGGACTTAAGCTGAATGTCAGCTTGTAGTGTCAAAATCTCATCCTCCACTCCAGATGAGTTCAGGTGAAACAGTGTTGCAATTTGTTGGCTGACGTCTATTTAAAAAAAAAAAAATTTTATTTATTTTTTTTAATGCCATGCGATCTACCCACACTACCTTTGCGATCGACCGGTAGATCGTGATCGACGTATTGGGCACCCCTGCTCTACATCATATCGCATGTCGTCTAATTCATCTCATTACAGTTAAATCCACCTGTGCGTGCGTCCTCGTGGGGCAGCGATGCTATCAGTGCTTCCTTAAATAGGAAAAAGCCTCTTCACTCGCCGCCCGCATCTCCACATCTATAGAGGTCGGAAGCCAATTGTTACATTAACTGCCGATGCCCACATCAATACCAAACTATCTTATCTGAGAGCAGAGCTAATTCATTATGTTCCCACAGATAAGAAACGCATTACAGAGCATAGACTCACAGCTGCTGCATCCCAACACACAAACACAGCAGAGCTGGAAGGCTTAATTTCTTCGATCAGAAAACGCTCAGATAAGTTGGTGGTTTTTAACAAACAATATATTGTGTCTTTAGTTTGGTTCATTTGCCTGCTGATCAACTTATAACCAAGAATAATCAACTTGACTGCGAACTTTAAATAACATATAACCAGGCAGAAACCTACAGGTCTGAGAAGTGAAGCCAATGCTGAAGTGCCTTTAACTTGCATTCTTTCTAACAGCCAGCAGGGGGCGACTCCTCTGGTTGCTAAAAGAAGTCTGATTGTATAGAAGTCTATGAGAAAATGAGCCTACTTCTCTCTTGATTTATTACCTCAGTAAACATTGTAAACATGAGTTTACGGTCTCAATCTCTAGTTTCAAGTCTTCTTCAATACAGCATGATGTTCCTTTAGTAAATGATGGTCCCATTTAGAGTCGGATAGACCATAAAGCAGGGGATGGTTTAGGGCGGGGCTACCTTGTGATTGACAGGTCGCTACCACGGCGTTGTCCGGTCTGGGAGTTGTCCGTGTTTTCGTTTTACAACTTTAAAGGTTTCACAATCTGTTTTCACTTCATCAAAGTTAATTATGACATTTTGGTCGCCTAAAAATGACTTATTCAGCGTTCAGTTGCACTTAACTCCACCGTCTCATGTCACTTCTGGTTGCAAAAAAACAAGATGGAGTCGTCCAAAAACAAAGAGGGCGTTGATCAAAAACCTAGTTGGCGACAAACAAAAACCAAGATGGCGACAAACAAAAACCAAGATGGCGACAACCAAAAACCAAGATGACGACAACAAAAACCAAGATGACGACAACCAAAAACCAAGATGGCGACCGCTAAAAACCAAGATGGTGATAAGAAAAAACCAAGATGGTCACGGCCAAAAACCAAGATGACGACGACCAAAAACCAAGATGACGACCGCTAAAAACCAAGATGGTGATAAGAAAAAACCAAGATGGTCACGGCCAAAAACCAAGATGACGACAACCAAAAACCAAGATGACGACCGCTAAAAACCAAGATGGTGATAAGAAAAAACCAAGATGGTCACGGCCAAAAACCAAGATGACGACGACCAAAAACCAAGATGGCTATCGCCAAAAATCAAGATGGCGACAACCAAAAACCAAGATGGCGATGGCCAAAAAACCGAACTCTGGTCGTAGTCCACCAACCAATGGTGGACTCTCCAAAAATAATTACTGCTATATTGTGATGAAATGAGATTTGTATCATCTGCAAAAATGTATTTTCATGGTGACCATGACCATGAGGAACCCCACATAGTATTATAACTGTGTCAGACTTGTGCTTTTTGAGAGAGTCATATCTAAATATATAAAGTTATTATAGCTGTGATGTAAATAATCCTAAAACCATTAATATATTTATAATATTTATCTGGATAATTGAAAGCTATCATGGTTGATTGAATTGAACGCCTTTAAAAGATGAATAAATATGCCAAGAGTATATTCTTTCAGAAAGGGCAGTTGATATTCTATCAGTGAGTTGTTATAAATATTGACATTGAAGTTGAAAGTAAAGGTGAAGGCAAACTCATACAACAAACACAATATAATCATAAAACACAAGGAAGATAAAAATAATGTTGAGCTTGGAAGAAAAAAGAGAAGAGACTCACTGAATCTATAAAAACGAACTAATATTTTCTATATAATATTACACAAGGTTAATATAATATAGTGGGAAATGAATTTTGAATTACATTCATATGCAGAGAGGCTGTAATTATTCATCTGCTGTGAATTTCCCATCAGAATAATACATGACTATTTCTGGAGGTGGATGTTGAATCATTAAAGAGACGCGTGTGTCTGTATAATGAAAAGAAAAATTGTACTATTATAGTTATACAGTTATATCATCACTCTGTGCTTCCAGACAGAAGGATGTATTTAACTGTAATGAGATGAATCCGATGAGACACGTTAGTGAAAGAGGAGGATCTGTAATGTTCTGCAGATGTTGGAGGTTAAACGCAGCAGAGAGATGAAACTGACTCGTCAGGTTTGTAGCTATCAATGTTTCAGGCTGGTGGAGAAACTAAACATCTGCAGTAGATCTTACTAAATAAAACATATACCTGTGTTTTAGTGGAACAGCAGAGGAGCCAAGAGTTTAGAAGGAGCATCAATAACCGCTGCCACGGAAAAGAAAAGTTTTTATTTTACTTAAATAGATCACCATGAAGAAAACCTGTAACTTTGAACAATACAATCTGTATCAACAGCATTGGAAAAAATCCAAATAATTGCTACCGATGAATCCATAAACCTTCACCTCTAGCAGCCACGGTTCAGCTCCCGACACTTACTGAAGTTTTCATTATACTAAAATTGTTCACCATGAAGAAAAACCTTTAACTTTTAACAATACAATCTGCAACAACAGCACCACAAAATCTAAATAATTGCTACCGATGAATCCATAAACCTTCACCTCCAGCAGCCAGGGTTCAGCTCCCGACACTGTTACTGAAGTTTATTTTACTAAAAAGGTTAAAAGTTTTCTTGAAGAAAACTTTTAACAATACAAAATCTAAAAATTGACTTTGATATTTGAAGTTTTTTTTTTAGTTTGGGGGCAGAAGAACATGCAGATGCGCAGCCCTGACATCTCATCATATATACTTCCACTGCAGACTCAGAGCAGCATGATCATCCCTTTGAGTGTTATTTGTGTCCACCTGAGACAAATATTCTCTCTCTCTTTTAGCTCTGATTTGGTCTCCACCACCACCTCCTGAGGGAAATAGCTGTCTCTTTAGATGCTAAACGCTCCACTATGTTCACCAGCTGGTTTCTAACTGAGTGTGTCTGCTGTCTGCTGCTGGGCAGGTAGTGGACCGTGTGTGTCAGAGCTCTCAGTTTCAATGTTTCCTGCTAAAAAAGAGTTGGTGACAGTCCTCCTGGAGTTTGTTACTGAGAGTGGAGTTATTATCAGTTTGAAAAAGTCACATTTTAGGGCAAGTTTGTGAGGAAAACTTTTACTTCGAGTTTACACTTCCAACTTAGACTTTAGTGTCTGTTGACTGAGCAGAAAGTGCAGCAGCAGTATGTCTTGAATCACGTCTAGTGACAGCTGACTGACAGCTGCAGGATTCTGCAGAAACTGCCTCGGACCTATACACACAGTGTGTGTGTGTGTGTGTGGTTTGGCAGTGTGGGTGATGCAGAGCGCAGGACACTAAGCTGGCAGGCAGCCACGACTCAGGCTGCGTCCAGCAGCACACCGACCTACAGCGAGCTGCACTCTGCAGCCACCCACAGGAGTTGGGGAAGGAAATTCAGGAGGTTTTGTGAGCAATATTTTAGTGTGCAAAAGGTTTTCCTAACATGCACGACCACCAATTCAATAAACTTCAAATCCCAATGTTGGTCAGTGGCCAACAGACGAGAGAGGTTTTTGTACAGGGTGAGGTCAGACAGCTCTCTCCAGAGGAAACTCAAAGTTTGCAGAGATAACTTGTCACTTTATTAAACACTTTGCAGGGTCTACTTCAGAGAATTCAAGTCCCCTTACAACCTCAAATCTTTTCAAACTGCTCCACATCTCTTCCCTGCTTCACCTGCCAGCTTACATCATCATCATCACCTCCATGTTCTCTGCTGATGGAGGCGGCGTAAACCTCCATCTGCAGAGGAAAAGACGGGTCAACTACGACCTCCAGTGCCAAAAAAATGTTTGTTTAAATATCAACTTGATTTTTTAATGTCTGGGCATGTTCAATCTGAAAACAGTGTTGCACCGTTTTGCTACAGTTTCCGGTTTCCTTGGTCAACCGTGTCTCCTGCAATATGACATTTCCATACACAACCCGGTCACAGGAAGGCGCGTAAATAGCACGACATTACACAGACATTTCGTGGGTCATGAGGACACCAAACAACAAAACTACGGTAACGTCTGCAGGCAACAAAACCACTCACTTAAGTTTAAGAAAAACATCATGGTTGGGCTTAAAATAAGTACGTAAAACATATCATAAAATGTCATTAACAAAAAACAGCGGTCTCCTGGTTGAAAGTCCTGTGTTCCCTCCCACCATCAGCAGTCTCTCTCTCTTTTTATTCTACATCACTAGCTCTGAGCGTAGCATATTTACGCAAATGCATTTGTAGTCAGTACAAACTACACGGCGTACAGATGTCACGCCAAAAACAAGAAAGGCGTTCTTTTTGCACATTAAATGCCTCGCGCATTATCGTGGCATTCATTCACCACTACCGTACAACTAAACTGCATTTTTAATTTTGTTTTTGAGGACTTTGAGGTATGTTTTTCTCTCGTATTAAACATATTAAAAAGGCATGTGCACAACAGATTCAACCAAAGTTGTTACACGACAGTGTTCAACGCACCAGGTTTCCCTCTAATATAATGTTTTGCTTCGTTTTGTCGGTGCCCATGACTGATACGTCCTGTTGATTTTGAGCACAAACGTAAAAGTCTCCTGATTCAACACCACGTCGAAAACGTGCTGGATGCAAGAAGTTGTGTGAATCAAAAGAAATCAAAGCGTCTGCATGTTTGTCTTCATTTCAAACATTCAATTTATACTCTAAGCTGTCAAACACAGAGGAGATAACCTCCCACAGAGGGCTGATACAAGACAACACTCCTCTCTGTAGGCGGCTAAACAATAGGCATATATCAGAGCATTATTTAAAAGAAATACTTATTGGAGTTGAATTTATTTATTAATTATTAATGCACGTAATAACACTAGGTAAAAAACTCTTTCAGTTTTGCTTCTAGGGCCAATGTAAGAATATAAAGTTATTTTTCTGCAGAAGGAATATGTGCGTTGCATCTGCATCATATTGTGCATAATACCTTCATTAATTATTCAAACCCTCCAACACAGAAACACTTATTGACCTTTTGTGCTTTTCTACTCACACATATTTCAAGTTTATTTACTTTCTCCTCTGGATAATCACTGTGTGTAGGTGGCTGGGTGCTTTTCTCACAGTATTTGTTGTGCTCATGTTTACTCTTGACTCATGCGACCTTTTTAATTAAGTGATTAAAAAAAACCATAGTTAACAGATGGTATTAATGGAAACAGGCTTTCAGATGTAGCCCTAATTGTTCTCTAACATAATGTTGTACACATCATGTAGCTACACACTGTCAGAAGACAAACGTCTGTATATTAATATTACAGACATCTACTAATATAGACTACTAGTGTATATTAATCAAAAACTCTCCTCTGAGCTCATTAAGCTGCTTTTAAAGGGTTAAACTGGACAAGAAGATGATGTGATTGTCTGTAACGTTATCAGTTTGTTTGATTCAGCCCAACTAGAGCTGGCACCGTGCACACTATTATGTAATACCATGTTTACTTCTGACATGCTTATCTCAGAAACAAACATACTGCAGAGAGAAACATAACACAGAAATATGAAGCAATAAATACAAAGCAAATGAAGAGAGATAAATGAGCTGAGACATAAACAACAGCAGCATCATCTGGCTCCGTTCACACATCAACCTGCATCTCCAGGATCTCCGTGAGTCATTTCTCACAAGCACATTTACTGTGAAAGGAAAACAATAAAGTTGAGTCATGACCCGCGGCTGAAAACTCTCCTGCTTCACAAACTCTTAAGTTCTCCGTTCAAGTTAGAGAGAGACAAATGGAATCACAGAGAGATTGGATCGTCCGTCCTCGGAGAGTCTCTGAGATCACTTCTTTGTCCCTCTGCTGTCCTTCACTGTGAAAACACCCTGACAGCTTAATGACATCATCTTTAATAACTCACTACGTCTTCTTCACTTATTGCTGCAGATACATCCTCATCATCATCAGTGTGCTGAGGCTGTTCCACCAACTACTTTAAGGTCCTGACATTAACAAGTTATATAAATTACATAAAGTGCACACATTTAAAGGACTAACCTTCTCCTTAAAGCTGCACTGGGAGCTCTTCCCGTGTGTTTTGAATTTAACGGTTCAGCCTCCATGTAAATCACTTGAACGAGCTGCACCGACCCTCTGAGCTGTGAGCTGTGAGAGGAAACGTCCTGAAGGCAGAGCTGCAGCTCCAGCATGTTCACGGTTTGTGGCACGAACGTAGCTTTTAGCTCGTAGCTTGTAAGTCAGATTTCATTTATATAAAATCTTGCAGAAAAATAAGAAGCTCTAAACAGAAAGAATACAAATACAGAGGACACAAATGAGAAGTTTGTTTTTAAGCCGTTAATGCACTCAGCTGATCTAACAGAGGTTGGGGGGTGGGTCAAATACCGCCGCTTGGTCAGCGCCCCTCGGCTTCGGAGAACGTCGCACGGAGGCACCCTTTAGCGACAGCATGTGACGAACCGGCAAACTCTACACTCAAAGGCCACAAGATACACACAACACTTAGTTACTTCACCTCATGGACGTTCTAATCCCGGACGAGCCCCCATTTGTTACGGCCCACCCTTTGGGCGGCCCTATTGAGGCGAACAACACTCCAACACTGACCCAAATCAACCACAGAAGACACTTTTAGAACACTCAAATCCATAGGATTTATTAACTAATAGATACGAACAAGACCATGCAAAAATCATAGGCTGAGAGGCAGCAAAACCAGCAGTCCCCACACCAGAAGCCTCTCCCTTCTGCTGCTGGCACCGGAGCTTTTAAGCACTTCATTCCCAACCTCGTTTAGCAAATGCAGCACACCAGAGCAGAGCTACTGGAGAGGGAAAAGGGACAACAGCACAGAAAACACATACAGCCGTAACAATCAGTGAAGTTAACGTCAACCTCGACCGTTTCCTAACCCCTAACTAAGTGGTTCCCGAAACCTACCTTTATTTTGTGAGGACACCATGCATGTAATGAGCGTATATTGACACGCCGTCCCTGGTCCGTCCAAAAGTAACGCAAGAGGGGTACCCCGTGTGTCGGTCTCCGATGCCGAGGGGCACTGACCAAGCGGCGGTATTTGACGAGTTTGGAGTGAGAACAGGTTGCCCGGTGTTTTGTTTGGTAAGTGACGTTAGTGACGTTTGTCACGTGACGACAGTCAGTTTTTTATTGACATTTGTGACGTGTTTTCTGTAGTTGTTTCCATATTTTACTTAATTTACTTACTTATTATGAGTTCAACCATGATGTTTTCCCTTACCCTAACTAAGTGGTTTTCTTATCTAAACCCAACTTGCGTGACGTACAAATGACCTGTGAAAAGTGGCGTACAACTGAGGCACGAAAACACTAAAATGCGTACTCCTAACACGCTTAATGTCCGCGTAATGTCGTGCTATTTATACGCCTTCCTGTGAGACCGGGTTGAATATTTTATGTAATTATTCCAGTAATACATATATCTATAAAATGCAGCCTTCTCTTAATATTCTATTGTAAACTTGAACAACTTTCTCCGGCAAAAAGTTCAAATATTTTTTATTTTAACTTTGGACGGCGCTGCTCTCTAATATTCTCTTCTGGCCTCGCCTAATATTTGATGATCTGAGTGGCCTAGAGGTGGTATGAGGATTTCGGAGATGTATGAAGGAGCATTGTGTGTGATGAGCAATGCCTGGAAGTCTATTCTGTACTTTATGGGGATGTGTGTGAAGGGATGTGAGGACTGGTGAGATGTGGGATCTACGCTTGGTTTTAGTTAACAGCTTGGCTGCAGGCGGGACCGGGCCACTCGACTGAGACTGAGAAAAGAGCATCGCAGTAGTCTGGGCGTGAAAAGACAAGGGTATGGATTAGTAAGTCGAGATCTGTGGCTGATGGCATCGTAGCAGCCAATTATACTTTGAGTTGTTTGACATTTTTTTGTGCTTTGCAGCAGATAGAAAACGCGTCTGCAGCTCGTCTGTGACGGATGTGATACTCTTCTTACTGAGCACACTCTCTGATAGCAGTGTTTTACATTTAGTATAAAAGAAATCAACATGAACTAAATGTAACACAGAGTAACATCCTGTCTCACATCAACCTCTCAGTCTGAATACAGGCAGTGAAGTACACATTAATATGTGTATTTGTGTTGTATTGTATCAAATAGAAACATATGCAACAACAACTAGAAACGCAACATGAAAAAAACTCGTCGCAGCAGCAGTTTAACTCGAACGTTCCTGCCATCTGCTTCTGTTATAAAGACAATGATGAGAGTTCATGTTTATTCATGAAATCTCGACAATAGCAAAGCAAAACAAACACTCGAGCAACTCGTGTGAGTGTTGCGACGTCTTTCAGATTCATATCCGTGGATGAAATCAGACAGTTTTTCATTTCCTCTGGATCTTATTGCACACTCAATAATACAAACTGTGTGTGTGTGTGTTATGTCACTGGAAGTGCTCCGCTGTACCACTATTAGTCGATACTGTAGTACCAATACCACCAACATCGCCAGTTGAGTTTCAGAGACTTGTCATTTGTACGCCATGCAAACGTCTGCAGTTATGTTCAGGCAAGAAAACCACTTAGTTAGGGTACGGGGAAACGTCATGGTTGGGCGTAAAATAAGTAATATAAGTAAAAAACATGTACGGAAACAACTATGGAAAACATATATGTCACATGACAAACTTCACTAACGTAACTTACAAAATACAGGTCAACAGCGGTCTCCTGGTTAAATGTCCGGCGTTTGTTGGACCCGCCCACCATAAGTTCTCTTTCTCGCTATTTATACTACGTCACTAACTCTTAGCGTAGCATTTTTACATGGATGCGTTTACATTGCAGTCTGTACAGGATTCATGGCGTTCAAATGACACGTGGAAATCAAGAAAAACGTTCTTATTGCACACTAAACACCTTACAGATTAACGTGGCATTTATACACCTTTTGGTGCTAACGGGCAGGTTAGTTGGACCCGTCCATCCTCCCCTTCCACCGCCCTACGTGCCACTCCTCACTCTTTAATCTACATCAGTTGCTCTGAACGTCTTCTACTGACGCGGATGGGTTTATATTTTAGCTCGGTGGGTTGGTATCAGACCTCGAGGGGCACGGACAAGTCGCGGTATTTGACATTTGGGAGTGAGAATGGGTTGGACGTGCAGGACAAGAGTCGACACAGATGAAGCAAGCTTCTCCCTCCGGCTCCGATCACCTTCCTACAGTATTAGTAACTTTATCGTAGTTAGCAAAGCTACCGAAAAGAAGCCTCCATCTGTCCCGTGACCCTCGTCTGGAGGTCATTAGTCTCGTTTAGTCTTCAAAGCTGCTTTGAACCACCGTCTGGACAGAAAGAAAACATATTGGGACACACCAACGTCTCATTTGTGTGTTGTTGAAAATGAGCAGAAACTTTAAAGGTAGTGAAGGTGACGGAGCTGCAGCTCGTCAGTATCTATCCAGGGAAGGTCTTTGATCCGTGAAGATAAATGCTCTAATCAACACCTCAAAGCAGCAGCGACGGTGCAAAGAACAGCAGGTGTGAGGTGACGAGAGAAAACAGCTTCTTAGTGCTTTTTCATTGAAAGAGTAAAGAACATCTGGGAATAGAAGATTAAAGACCGGATGACGGGAACGTCTTTAGTTCTGTGGGGCCGTCAAAGTTAACACGATATTAACGCAAATAAGTTTTAACGCCACTAATTTCTCTAACGCATTTAACTTTTTTAGATTTTTAGGTTGTTGCAATAAAGATGAAGACACTGGCATCATATGAAACTAGAAAATATGATGAATCCATCGGTACCCACCATGTCTTACTAGCTTGTCATACTAGCTTGTCTGCTCCTCACATCCTGTTTCATCCTTACAGTCAACGTTGGTTTATTTGAAACATTTAGTTTTTCTTTTTCAATTTGTTTTGCAGCACGACATCTTAAATTACATAAATAATAAACAATAAACTACTAACACAATAAGACACTTGAAGACATTACAAGTGCTGGCAATACAATGCAATACAGAACACAATAAGTGCCCTCGGAGAGCGCAGACCTCCATCACGTCCGCCATCCCACTAAATAACGTTCATCTCAGACTTAATGAAAGAGTCATATGCTAAATAACGAGGCTTCCTGCTGTTGTTTCTGAGCAGCGGACGGAGAGTGAAGTGTCTGTTTGTTTAGACGTGAGATGGCCATTGTAACCCACTCAGACACACTCCTCCCAACGCCGTCCACATTGTCTCTCCGTCTCTCTCTGTGAAATTGACCCACTACCGTGAAAAGACATTTCCCAGAGCGCACACTTCACCCTCCCATTCACTTTAATCACTGAATGCATCGAGTTGTTTTTCATCTCGCTGCTGCTTTCCTGTTTTGTTTCTCCAGCTTTTGTTGAGCTGATCATGTTTGTTTTCTCTTCTGTCTATTAATGGTGACACTCGGATAGAGCCGGCTTTGTTTTCTTTACAACCACTAACAGTTAAAAGAGATTGATTCAGAACACTTGTTAAAGGCAGGGTGGGTGAAGGAAACCCAGCCCGTTGTTGTCAACTCTTTTCCAATGAACGGAGCTCCAAAAGTCCCGAAATCTGGAGAGAAAGTCCCAAAGCCGGAAAGCCACTCCGCCAAAACTATCATTATGAACGTAAACAATGAACATGGCTTTAAAACTGAGTCCGCTACAACCTTAAGCTCAAAAGTTGCGTTAATATGTTAAAGAAATGAGTGGCGTTAAAACTAATTTCTGTTAACGTGTTGTTATCTTTGACAGCCCTAATTGATTGCTTTCAGGATGTGATGAGAGTTTACAACCCCGCCTTTAACTACATATTTGATGCGGATTAATGTTTGATGGCGGTGCATGCTGGGTAACATCATCATCATTTATACAGTATTTCATCTGCAGACACAACAACTAGTGCACAAATATGAAATTTTGGCTCCGGATTTCAGCATTTGGAGCCTAATAGAAATATGACAAGTTGACGCCTCGCTGCACCGCCGCCGCCACCTCAGGTGTCGATCGGTCTCAAACGTGCCTCTAAATGGGAGCTAGCAGCCCGCAAACTCCCAGGTGGCTTTGCAGGCTTCTTCCTCGGTGACAAAGGCAGCGGCTCTGAAGATTTATCATCAATGAGCTGAGGAGAAACTCCATTACAGACATCTGAATACACTCAGCCGTGGCAGCAGCTGCAGGTGTGTGTTTGTGTGCGTGTGTGTGTGTGTGTACTGAACAGACACACACAAGGAAATACAAGTATGAAAGTATATTTATACGTCTGACAATACACGCACACATTTAATCCACCGTCCAGATGCGTTGTGGCCCGGAGCTGCAGGTTCCTAAGAGGATCTTTGGAGAAACGCCAAACTGCCCGAACGCTGGCGGCAAATCAGAGCAAAGACAAATCAGCGGCAGCCAGACGGGAGAGAGCAGAGATGATCCGTGCTCTGGAATCAGCTCACTTTGCTGTCGGTTAACTTTTTTTATTTACTGTTTCTCGTCTTTGAGCGGCGAGGCAGTCAAGGTGAGATGCCTTCGGCTGCTTTTTCAACTTAATGACGCTAAACTGGAACCTGCAGCCGTTCTTCACCGAGCAGAATCTCATTAAGTTCATTGTGAAGAGTCATGTAATCCTCCTCGGTCCAATTTACCAACAAACAATATCAAATGACATCGCATCAGGTGAGCGCTCCAGACATTCAGAGGGTCAAACTTCAAAAAGACACAATCAATTGGCCACAGTTCTGCTCATCAACATTCAGTCTGATGTCATGTGAACACGGATGAAACTGAACTTATCAACATATATCAACATACAGTATATGTATGTCAGAGACCAACCCCGTCTCCTACAAAATGACCTTCTCAAGCAACTAAACAGCCTTCTCAATTATGTTTAGAGGGAAACATATTATCTCCCAGATTACAGTCGCAGTTTGAAGCAGCCTGTTCGCATGAAAAGGCATATAAATGCCACGTTGTTGGCCGTTGCCATTTTGGTCTTTGGTCGTCACCATCTTGGTTTTTGGCCGTCACCATTTTGGTCTTTGGTCGTCATTATCTTGGTTTTTGGTCGTCACCATCTTGGCTTTTGGCCGTCGCCGTCTGGTTTTTTTTGCAACCACAAGTGAGACGAGAGGGTGGAGTTAAGTACAACCAAACGCTGAATAAGACATTTAAGAAGAAGACGAAAACAGACCGGACGACGCCGCGGTAGCGACCTGTCAATCACAAGGTAGCCCCGCCCTAAAGCATCTCCTGCTTTATGGTCTATCTGACTCTAAATGGGACCATAATTTACTAAATGAACATCATGCTGTATTGAAGAAGACTTGAAACTAGAGATTGAGACCATAAACTCATGTTTACAATGTTTACTGAGGTAATAAATCAAGAGAGAAGTAGGCTCATTTTCTCATTGACTTCTCTACAATCAGACTTCTTTTAGCAACCAGAGGAGTCGCCCCCTGCTGGCTGTTAGAGAGAATGCAAGTTTAAGGTACTTCAGCATTGGCTTCATTTCTCAGATGCGGAGGTTGCTCACTGATCTAAATAGAAGTTGTGGATGAATCTTAGAGGAACCGTTGGATACTACTCGTTAAGTCTGTTAATTTACTTCATGGTTGCAGATTTATTTCAAAGTAAAACATGGAGGTCCAGCATGTGAAAAAGGGCTTTACGTGACACTTTCTTGACACCAAAGTTACACTACTACCAGACAAACTACGTCTTCCCTTCCAGTTCACTGCAGTGACGTCAGGTTCACTCACCGAAATACCAAACAGATGCAGTTGAGAGACGATAAAAAAGCTGCCTGCACCTGAGGGAGATCAACGTGGCCTTGGGTGTCAACAACACGAGTCAGATTCTCTCTCTGTTTGGGGTGAGAAGGTCTAATGAGCCCCTCTGAGTTTAATTTGTGGATGTAAACTATAAAGGATTTAGATGCATGTAGAAAGAAGAGAGAACATTATTCATGTTCTTTCTGTGGTCCAGTTCATGCGTGTACATCAGAAGGTCAGGAGGTCTGAGGAGAACACACAGAAGCACTCTGAGAAACACCGCTGACATTTCTACGAGTGTTTGTGTTGAGTTCAATCTTTACGTTTCAGCGGATGGCTGACCTGTGCAAAGTCCGCATGAGTGACATAATTGACCTTTTTCATATGTCTCTGGCAATCACCGAGCATCCGCCTGACAAGGTCAAACTCCTTGTTCATCGCTCGAACACGTAACGCATTTGATGTTTAAACATGATTCCGGATCAATTCTCCGTCCGTCTCGTTGTCTGTGTCCGTCCATTTCATCAGGAGACATTCGGAGGAAGCTTTTAGCATCCAGGTCCCGGTGGGAGTCGAACCTTTCCTCTTCTCAAGCTTGATTACAGTTTGTCCCCAAAAATAAGTGATCGTTAGTGTAACAGGATGGGTGTTTACTGTTTGCATCAGTTGTTATTTGGGCTTTTAACGAATCCTACGTCATGCGTGATGGATTTTAAAGCAGCGGTGAAAAATGTGAAGCCGTTTGTATCTCAGCATTTAACGGCTTTCTAGCTGCATTATTTCAACTATTAGCAAACTGACATCCGTAGGGGTTTAACAAGTTTAGTATCAGACAGATTGTGTCTGGATCTTTACAACATATTCTTTCTCCCAACTCGTCAAATACCGACGCTATGACGCTCTAGATACCCCTCTAGTGTCCGTTTTGGATGCGTCAGGGATGGCGTTTCAGCATATGCTCGTTACATGTATAGTGTCTTTTTAAAAGTGTCTTCACATGAAGTTAAGTTTAGGCAACACAACCACTTAGTTAGAGTTAGGAAAAGACTGTGGTTGACGTTAACTTCACTGACCAAAGACGGAAGTGACAAAATAAGTTAACGTTGACTTTTAGTTTCAGCGGTCTCCGGGGTCAACGTATCCTCATACAACGATTCATATGATATCTTAAGACACGTTATCCTGTGCGTTTTCCTACGAATGTCCAGCATCAATATCTGCTCGAGTCTTTTCAAAATAAACTTCTGTCTTCACAGGAAAGAATTTGGTTATGTTTGGACAACAAAACTGCTCAGTTAGGATCAGGAAAAAGATTGTAGTTAAGTTACGTCACACTGGAATGTGTTGTAACTTAAGTGTGGAAGTTCTCCGAGAAAAACGTCTTTGTTACGATCAGGACAAGATAATGATGGTTTGGGTTTAAACAACTCCAGAAGTTACGTGACAAATCAACACGGCGTTGGTATATGAGTAGTTCGGAGTAAGAACGGCTTGATCTTTACAAACCAACCCTGTCTTCTAAAAATCTACATTCATATACTACTAATATGCATCAGTAAATATGTTTGGAAAAAAATGTAATGCAACTACTGCTGCCAGGATAACTGGTCTCCTGACACCCAACCTCACAGAACTAAACAACAAAGCCATTGCACGCATTGCAATCTCAGTAGCACAGGACATCACACACCCACCTCAATCACCACCTCACCATAACGCACCGCTCCGGACACCGGTACAGAACACCGAGGTGCAAAAGGGCTCGCTTTGGGAAAAGCTTGATACAGTCATAGCCGCCTTACACAACAGGCGTCGCTGAATAGGCCTGAGTGTGTAATGCTCTCCGTCATTTTCTGTTGTTATTACTGTTGCTGTGTTACAAGTACAGTGCTGTGGAAAACCTTGTGGGACAATAAAGTCTAAAAAGTCTAAAAAGATCACTGAGAAGCAGGAGACAGGAGATCTTTCCTAAATCTTAACCAATGTGTTTTTGTAGCCTAAACTTCAGCACATGAAGCCAGACTCTGGTCTCACAGTCCTGCACGTTATACACCAAACATCCACCTCCACATCTCCCTACGACTTCGGAGCGTCTCAAGGACAAACATCCTGACTGGTGAAACCAATGCCAGTGAATATAATCCATGCGGTGCTCACCTTTCCTCCCAAAGTTATCCTCCCAAACTATTTAGAAAGTATAAAGAAACTCCATGTTCTCGTGTGACTTTGCAGGAAGCATTTTAAGATCTAGACTTGTGTTCTACATTAATACTGACAGTAATTTGGAATAAATATGAATTATTTTGTGCATTAAAATCAATTTTGTGCAGGTCAGGGTGTCGTGTTCACAGCCAAAGGGTTACATATTTTATCTGCAGTATGTTAAGCAAATGCATCCCGTTAACAACACAAAGCTCTCATAGTTGTAGTGGTTTGAGCAGCTCAGCCCAGTATGTCTCCCAGAATATAAAATGTAAATGATGCAGTAGTTAGCAGCTTTATCTTCCATCCCAGCTGATTATTTCTCATTGTTTCTTTTTTATCTCCGCTCGTCCAGATGGAGACGAGGAAGCGTCTGGCTAAGATCGTGTTGGTGTTCGTGGGCCTCTTCGCCCTGTGCTGGTTCCCCAACCACGTGCTCTACATGTACCGCTCCTTCCACTACCACCAGATGGACCTGTCGCTGGCTCACCTGGTCGTCACCCTGCTGGCCAGAGTCCTCAGCTTCTCCTCGTCCTGCGTCAACCCCTTCGCCCTCTACCTGCTCAGCGAGAGCTTCCGCCGCCACTTCAACAGGTTGGACCTCACGTCAGATAACCGTTTCTGGATCCTGACACTAAATCAAATATAAATGAATAAAAACATAAATATGTCATTAAATGTAGCAAAAATAATTAATTAATTGATAAAATGTGACATACATTGATATTTGTTTTAATTTGCTTCTTTATTTATTTAGTATTAATTCACTTACATATTTCCTCTGCTGATTATGCTTCTTTATTTTACCTTTTATTTATTTATGTTATTTTTTTAATTCATTTTTAAATTAATTCATTCATTTTTGAATTCATTTATTTTCTATTTACTTGTTCAATTATTTATTTTTTATATATATTTTTAAATTTATGTATTCATTGCATTTATTTATTTTGAGTTGTCACTAAATGTTTGTCATCATGGGGTCTAATGATAATTATTATTTATTTATTTATCCATTTATTTTTTATTTTGGCAGGTTCCGTCCTCCATACATTTCAGCCTCTAACTACAGTATGTCCAATAATCATAGGGACAATTCATGTCATTGGTTGAATATACATATAAACATTTCTTAAATTTCATTCAGGTTGAATGAAGTGATTGGACGGGTTTATTACAGTCCTGCGACAGCCACAGATATCGGCTATTTTTCTTCTTTTTTTTGGTCAGAGCATTTGATTTCTTGATTGCAATTAAAACATTCTAGCCCATAAGGATGTTGGGGAGTCGGGGGGGAGCTGCTGCTGCAGCCGTTTGATTGAATATGATTGGGCATCTCTTGTCAGCTGATGAATGAGCCAGTGATTGTGATTTAAGCATGAAACAGCAGATGCCAATCAGCTAATGCAATGCTCTGCCTGAACAAACACAATGCCCATATTCATGAGTCACAAAGCCTTCATCATTTCATATTTACAGTAACTGCACCCATTTCAAAAAGAGACTGCCAAGTTGATATATTAACTAGATGTTCTAAAGCCTGATAACAGAGCCATGAGGAGGAGCAGAAGTCTAATTTTCTCTCAGAACACTTGAAAGGTATGCTGAAAGGTTATTATGGGATTTTTACACAATGATGCCAAAAATATACTGACTACTGAAGCTTTAAGTACGGAAGTTACGTGAAAAAAAATTACTTAGTTTTTTTACCCACCCATCTACACTGACCTCCTCCCTACATGGTATTGATTGTATCTATAGAATGCAGATAATAAGATGTATTGATGACCCGAGGAGATAGATGAACAGGCAGCTGAGGCATGCTGCTGCTCAGTATTGGCCGGGTGCTGCTGCTGATGTTTTGCTCTCTGTGTACAGACCGTTGTAAATTGCAATTGTAGACTAATCAAAACTTTCCAGAAGGCTGAACATTTGTTGAGCTCCGAAAGAGATTCAGGAAAAAAAAAAAAAACAGCGAGCGAGTTCTTCCATTTTCACCGTAAATGGACTCCATAACCTCGACGCGAGATGAAGTAATCACGGCTCCGTCGTTCTCTAAATCTCCTTTTGAGTGCTCCCACTTCCACTGAACATCATTATTCTTCCTCAGCAAGATGGGAAACCCTTCTTTCAAAACTCTGGCACAATCCTCCCAAAAACCTGTGACAAGTCACAGAGAGCGGCAGCAACCCGGAGACGGGCTTCTGTGCGTTCATTGGGGGTCAGATTTGCAGGCAAAATCCTGACACCTAATGAAGCAGCAGAGAAAACGGAGGGAAATAAGACGCGCCTTCGGGAAGCAATTACGAAGGGGTTGTTGCATGAAGCACGCGCCGTAATTCACCGGTCTTTGGATTTATTTCTTATTATTCTAAAGGAAGTTTCAACCGAACTGTGTTATAAGACCAAATGTGAGGATTTCCATAAAGTACAGCAATGTTAAGCCTTCACATTCTGTACCCGGGGAGCCTGTTAACCATCTTTATTTCCTGCTTCTTTGGGACTCTGGGAGAAATAAAATCAGTCCACACACAGCCGGTACAGATTTCTATAAAGTCTGACTGCTGGAGGTGTTGTCAAATTATTTCATAGTGACTTGAGTTTTCTGTTATGCCTCTGCGCCGACGACACCCCGGACCAGATGCATTATGGTTTTGGGTTGTCCGTCCTTCTGTCCGTACCATTTTTGTGAATGAGATATCAGAGGAACGCCTGGAGGGATTTTTTTTCAAATTGGGCACAAACGTCTACTTCGACTCAAGGATGAAATGATGAGAATTTGGTGGTTAAAGGTCGTTGTGACCTCACAAACCAGCATTTTGGCCATAACTCATATGTTAACAAGAATGGCACTCGGAGAGCGCAGACCTCCGTCAAGGTGTCCGAGAACGATTGTATTGTATTGTGTATTTTTGTTTACTTCATTCAAACTGGACAGAAACAAACTAAAACTCACCTAAACCGTCGTCGTTACTCTTTCTAACAATCACCAAGTGTACTTTGGTTGAACTCAACTGTAATTTCAATTTCACGTTTAATGTGAAAAAACGCTGAATCTACAGTTGTCATCTCCCCCCCCCCCCCCCGCTCTCTCTCTGAAGGAAAGAGGCGGGGTCATGCGTCATCAACGCGTCATCAGCTACACTGTGCATGTGTTATACCCAGAGGTCTTAATGTTCTGGCTGAATCCTTAAAAAAATTCCTGAATCGCCACAAAAATCTAATGGATTGTTCATTGTGCCACACCCCACCCCTCCAAAAAATTTCATTCAAATCCATCGTGAACTTTTGGAGTAATCCTCCAAACGGACAAACCAACAAACCAACAAACAAACAAGCAAAGCAAACCAACGCCGGTGAAAAAATAACCTCCTTCCTAGGCTTTGAGCCTTGGCGGGGGTAATTATGACAATTTAACACAAATGTCTAACAGGATAAAATGATGAAGTGGTGACATTTTGGACAGATGTGGATGTAAACTGCAGCTGGACTGGTTGGCGGAGGCGTACAACCGAGACCTGGTAATTTTAGTTTAACATCCTTTGTAGCTGCTGTAATGTCGACTCTCCATTATAGCTGCAATTAATGTTTTCATCATCGAATAATCTGCAGATTATGTTCTTGATTTATCAATTAATTGCTTTGTCTATAAAATGTCAGAAAATAAAATTGCTTCTTTGTCTGACTGAAGAAACCAACAGATATTCAGTTTGCTATTACGAAAGGCTAAATAAATTGTCGAATTTTCAAATTTTGCAGTGCTGGAACAAGTGAGTCTAATTGACCAACCAGACCTCACGGGAAGTTGTATAAATACCGCGACATTACACGGACATTCCGCGTGTCATGAGTACGCATTTTCGTGTGTAATTTGTACGCCACGCTACAAAACTACAGTAACGTCCGCAGTTAGGTTCAGGCAACAAAACCACTTAGTTAGGATAAGGGAATACGTCATGTTTGGGCTTGAAATAACTATGTAAACTAAGTTAAACACGTACGGAAACAACATAACACAACTTCAGAAACCACGTTACAAGCGTCAATAAAAAACGTGACAATCGTCATAACATCGAACATAACTTACCAAACAACGGTCTCCTGGTTAAAAGTCTTGTGATTGTTGGACCCGTCCACCATTAGTGGTCTTTCTCTCTTTTTATACATCACTGACTCTTACTGTAGCATTTATACACAGATCCGTTTACATAGCAGTCAGTACAGGATACACGGCGCACAAATGAAGAAAGGCGTACTTATTGCACACTAAACGCCTTGTGCATTATGGTGGCATTTAGCCTTTTGGTGCAAACAGGCTGAACTGAAGTTAAATGCGTTGTTTGACTGTCCTGTAATAACAACATGTCACCTGCACCTCTTCTTGTGCAAATCCTCCTTTGCAATAATTAAAACCTATTTGCAAGAAAAAAAGTCTTAATTTTAGTAAAGACCAGTCTTTATCTAGCAAGAAGATTCTGATGTGAAGCAACAGGAAAGTTTGCTCTGCATCAGCAGCAGAAAGCTCCAACAACAACAACAACAACAACAACAACAACAACAACAGGGTGAAGGAGAGCAGACTGGAAAACAAATCACTACATGGAAAGTTAGAATTAGAAAAAAAAACTAAAAGACAATGCACCATTGTTACCAAACAACCGTCAGCTGTACATTGTGAGCCTTTTATATTCAAGCTTCCTCTTTAGTTATCTGCATCACCACATTGTGCCAGTCAGACAGTGTGTCCCATTCATATAACAGCAGCATCAGCTCCATTGTGGCTCCACAAAACAACATCCACGCTGCACATTTTCACTCATACACTTTTTTTTTTAATTATTATTTTGTCATAAATTAATTACTTAATTATTTAGTACAGCCGTTTGTCTCCTGTTTTTACTTGTGGTGCACCTTATTCTGGATGAATGCCTTATTCTGGTCCAGTCCTATCCGTCTATTTTCCATATTCCGTTCTATTAAATACCATTATCTATTTCTGATTAGGTCTGTTGTAGGAGCCATTTCTGAACAGAGTTATTAACCCCTTTATTAACCCTTTGCAGAGCAAAGTGTCGGAGCACAAAGAGCCCTTTTCTGATTGAATAAAGAAATGAAAGTCAGTTTACCAAAATGGGAACCAATAAAACATGTTTTCCCCATTTGTTTTAATATTATTATTAGGGCTGTTAATCAATTAAAATAGTTAATTGTGATTAATCGCACATTTTTTATCCATTCAAAATGTACCTTAAATTGAGATTTGTCAAGTATTTACTACTCTTATCAACATGGGAGTGGACAAATATGCAGCTTTATGTAAAATGTATGTATATATTTATTATTGGAAATCAATTAACAACACAAAACAATGACAGATATTGTCCAGAAACCCTCACAGGTACTGCATTTAGCATAAAACAATATGCTCAAATCATAACATGGCAAACTGCAGCCCAACAGACAACAACAGCTGTCAGTGTGTCAAGGGAAGCAAAGATCCTTTAGGACTCCGTTAACTCTTTCTTCTTCTTCTTCCTCAGCCAGCTGCGATGTGGTCAAGGTAACCGCCCCGAGCGCCAAGCCAGCTACCTGCACAGCACCTCCCACATCCGCCTCACCTCCATCAAGAAGACCACGCCCACCGCCGCCGTCATCGCCCCGGCGGCCAACGGCAACTCCAACAGACAGGAAGTGGCTCTGTGAAGCGGGAGGGAGGCTGCGACTCTTGTTTCTGTTTTCAGCTCCAGAGAGATCTGCAAACGTCGGACTCAAGCAGCTCTGAGACCAGCAGGGACTTTGGTAGACTGTGTGGATGGATGGATGGATGGATGGATGGATGGATGGATGGAACTCTATACAAGCCTCGATACCGGTTCAACGGATGCACCAGCCGGACTTCTTCATCTACATCCTCGACTCGGCAACCCAACAAAAAGTGCCTCTTTTTGAAAAAGGGAACGGCAAAAAGCCAAACTTTCTACAGCCACAGTGTTGGCTTAAAGCATAAATCCTACTGAAGGTGTCGGAGGAAGTTTACCAAACCACACGTCCGAGGCTGACAGACTTGTTGACAGCATGGCTACCACACTAGCATGTTTCTCTGTTGCTGGAATGCTCATCAGCGATTGATCTAAAAAGCCATTTTCATCTATTTGGTGACTCTGTATTGACCCACAGAGAGAGAGAGAGTCTTATTGTCTGCTGCCTCTTGATAAGGAGGGTCGGACACAGAGACATGAGACTTATCCAAGGACACCTTGGGGGAATGCATTGGAGGATTTGACTCTCCAGTTATACGGGATGGTCTCTCTCTGAACTCCTGCTACAACTATTCTGTAGCAGACAAAAACTACCCAAAGCCTTGTAAACCAAAATATCTCCCTGTGTGGAGCAGAAGCTGTCTGGTGGCTCTGTTAATCTCTGTGTTCACCAGGTACGACTCTGTTAGATTCTTGTGGAAGGTTTTGTGGACTTAAGGGGCCACCGCCTCTCGCCTTCTGGTCTTTGATATTTCGTATTCTTGGCAGGACATCGGGCTTATTCTCAGCGGGCGTCGGGCTCTGGCGGGGTTGTGCCTCGCTGACTCCGTTTCACGGACGGTGTCCAGCATGCTGACCTCAGGATCGTATCGCTGCTCTTTGCAGACGATGCCGGCGGTGACACTCCAGCACGCACTGGAATGGGACGCAGCTGAGCGTGAAGAAGTTCATGGTACGCTGCCAGAAAACTTTATAATTTTTTTAAATTACAGCAACTGAGGATTGCTCAGTTGCTGTAATTTGGTACTAATTCAGTCTGTTCTCATGAAAAGGCGTATAAATGCCACGATAATGCGTGAGGCTTTTAGCGTGCATTAAGTACGCCTTTCCTGGTTTCTGCGTGTCATTTGTACGCCATGTATCCTGCACTGACTGTAATGTAAACACATCCACGTATAAATGCTACGGTAAGAGTTACAGACGTAGAATAAAAATAGAGAAAGACTGCTTGTGCATACGTGCCAACCCTCCCCATTTTCCCTGCAGACTCACGTTTTTCATCGCCCTCTCCCGGTGTCCTCCCGGGGTCACATTCTCCCGTATTCCTCCTGATTTATGAAAAATGTTCACGCCTGTTTCTGGCGCTGTACAGCGTCTATATGCCTTACTGTTTCCACCCGGACACTGCCGTACATCACAACGTGCAGCGCCCGAAGTTGGGCTTCGCTCAACGCAGGCAAAAGTCGTTGTGGCGCGGCGCAAGCTGTTGGAAATAACGGGTTTCAGAGCGCAGTGGTGCCGTCGTCACGTTTTGTCTGAAAGGACCTTCAGTGAGTGAGAGACGGAGAGATAAATGGAGAGAACTAAGATAAAGAAATAAGTAGGGGCAAAAATTAATGAATGAATAAAAACTGTTAAATACAGATAAGTTCCACCAGAGGGGTGAATTATTTCAGTTTTATTTCCAGAGCATTAAAAGTAAAATTAAAAGTATTTAAGATGTAAAATGCTGCTGCAGTGTAGCTACTTATTATTTTTCTATTTCATTCTTTAAACGTCACCAGAATGCAGGAAACAAAGTCTTTGAAAAACCCGTGTTTTGTTTTGTAAGTTACGTTGCTTGTCACATGTTTTTATTGACTTTTGTGACGTGTTTTCCGTAGTTGTTTGCGTACATGGTTTACTTAGTTTACTTACTTATTTAAAGCACCCAACCATAACGTTTTCCCTTACCCTAACTAAGTGGTTTTCTTGCCTAAACCTAACTGGGAATGTTTGTGTGGCGTACAAATGACACTCAGAATGTCTGTGTAATGTCGTGGTATTTATTCGCCTTCCTGTGAGACTGGGTTTGTTCTCATCCCACGCTCGTAGCTATATACCTATGAAAAGTAATGCACTGTAATTCGTATATATCCCACAAAATCAGTTCGTATCTAATCCACGTAATTGTGAACCAGGAAGTATAAAGAGCGGCGAATGCCGTGTAGGGAGGAGGTCGGGGTGGATGGGTGGGTCAACAAACCAGGAGAGCGCTGTTCATGTCCCGTGTGAAACCAGAAGTCAACATTGATTTATTTGTCATATAACTTTCGTACTTTTGTGGCACCACTTCCGGAGTTATTTTATCCTAAACCACCATCTTTTCCTAAACCTAACTAAGTAACTTCCTGTGAAGATGGAAGTTTATTCGTAGGAAAACACCCGAAAAATTTGGCCGGTAATTTCAGGGAAAATAACAATTTGTCTTCTCCATTAAAACCAAGTAAACATTCATTCATTATTGATTTATTTATAGAAGACTTAATCTCCATACATATTGTATTGTATGCAGGGTATACACATTTTACATTCGAGCATGTCCTTTTGACGTGAACTAAAAAACTCTCCAGGTTACACCAGCAAGTAGCGTATTTGGATTTAATCCCGAGCCTATAATTAGTACCAAATTACATTATAAAAAGTTGGAAATTTGAAATGAAGACCTTCTCCAATCATAGATGATGTTACATCCATCAGTGATGAGTCACATATTCCACTAATCCTGCTACCTACAGTCAGTTTCAACCAAAGCAAAACCACTAGTGTGTCATGTGTCGGGATAATGTGTCCACCTCTGCTCTGACATCTGGTTCTGCGAGTGCCAAAAAAAACCTCCAAGCTCTGTAAACATGCTACACTTTCTATCCTATAAGAATGAGTCAGTGACGACGCTGAGCGGTTCCTGGCGGATGCGCAGACTAACAGCCCCGTGTTTACGATTATAGTGTCGGTGCTTTGTGTTGCTGCTTTGGCATGACGTGACAGATGGACGTGCTGTATATTGAAAAACAACCACAAAAAAAAAGATGATCATGTGACGTACGTTTTTGATTCCATCTTGATGTTTCCTCTTTAAAATGTTTGATGTGTTTTTTCAGTGCCGGGCATGTTTCACGTTTCTGTGTCGGAAAAATTGATGCTTGAGTCTCATAAACACAGAATAAATGTTCCTATGTGAGCGCACAAGTGGAGCAATTTCTCCTTATTTATATAGAAATGTGTGGTTTTTTTTAAGCAACATTAAAGGCTGAGACATGTTTCAGGGAAGTCTAACTACTGGTTGTCACTCCAGCAGTCTGAGCTCTTTATAAATAGACAATCAGGTGTAAGTGAAGCTGAAATTACGGTCGGTAAGTGGGTGTCAAAGTGTCTGATTGCACCTGTTGGTGGCTGTCAGAGCGGTGGAGGGGGGGCGCTGGAACAGCTGCTGGATCCGCAAAACTTCTGATGTGTCATTAGCTGGAGGGAAGTTGGATAACAAAGGAAGCTTTTCGGAGGACAGGGGTTCATGATTCAACCTGTGATGGTTTCAGCAGCGCCCCGGTCTCCAGCAGGAGCTGCTCGCTGTTATCAGCATTAAGGACGGGGCCGTGTCTTCATAAAGCTACTGGATGCTCTCTTTAAGGCGGGCGACAGGCTTTCACTCTCATTAACATACAGGGTTATTTTTCTGCTACTGCCTCAGTTGATGGTTTGTCAACTCATCATGTGACCATGGCAACCACGGACGGAAAACAAATACAGGAGCTAATTTATGGGTTCCCTGAATTATGCAGCTCCTCACCAGCAGATCAACAGAACAAACAGATCAATTAAAAAAGTGACATCAGTCCCTCCAGGAAACACAGCGTGGTTCCTCGGGTACTGATTGATTTATTTGTTTTAATTAACCTCAGTCAACATCACTGTGCATCCACATCACACACAAACTGTACAGTCAGTGTGTACGTGTAAATATGCACGACGAAACCTAGAACACAAACATACCGAGAGGGAATGAGCAACATCAAGTCTTCAAAACGGGCAGATCACCTTCAAACTGAAATCTTTAAACAGAGTATAAAACTGCCGCTTCACGTCTTCTAGGAGGAAACTACCACACTTAGGGCGTTTTCACACCTGTAGCTCGTTTGCTCTGGTCTGAATCAGGGATCAAATTGTTACAATGCTGCATATCGCCTCGGGTTTGGTTTGTGTTCACACGGCAGCATTTACAAGCGGACCGAAATTTTGATTCGCAAAGAAACTGCTCTCTAATTGGTCAGAGTTTCCATGCTGAAGTAAACAAAGAAGAGCAGGCTTCCAGAACGCATCAATGGAGGGACGACTACGTGACTTGATCTCGGCCCTGGTCATCTTTCTTTACCTCGTAGCAATTTTTCACTCAAGGCGATGATACAGTTTGAAAATGAGGCGACTGGAAAACAATGTGTTGATGCACTGGAGTCGCCGAAGACGCATATCAAGACGTACAGAGGACGGAGGAGGAGGAGGCGTGCCGCCGGAGCTCCACTACTAGCTTCAGCCTATTTACACTGCCGAGCAGCTAGTGGACTTTTCCTTACTCATAGCTCCTGATCTTACTTGATTTTACTGAATCTCCCGACAGAACAATACGGTTGAATTTCAGCCTGCATGCACGTTTTTTCAGACCAACATCATTGAAGCAGAGCAGCTGATGTTGGTAGCGAGAGCAACAAGTTAGTGGACTGACGTCTCTGGTCGGAACACACAAACACCAGAGGACAGGTGAGAAACTAGTGTGACAGCAGCCTAAATGACAGCAAAACACAGCAAAGACTCACACTGAGCTGACTTAAAATGAGAAGACATAAATTAAGTAAATTGAATATTCTGTTTCTTTTGTTTCCAGTGTTTTTTGACACCAGCCACTGCCGCCATTTTGGACTGAAAACGCTTATTGCATTTATGATATTTTATTGTTCAACAAAGGATATTTCGGTAGAGACATTAAATATGTCAATAGACTAGAAATAAGCGTAGCTCTGCTGCTGGGCGCTGACGTTGCAATGGAACGCACAACTGACTTACCTACAGTATATACGATATTTGATTCTGTGTTTATTTTACTTCTTTGTCTATTTGCGTCTGTAGATTTCTCCTAAATTCACCAACAGTTAACATTAGATAATGCCTCATTCGCATATTTAAACACAACATTTCTGAAAACTTGTAATACAAAACAATAATTGTCTTAATGTCATTAATTAACTGGGGAAGTTTCTATTAGTTAGAATGTTTACCCCATTCACCTGTAGGCCCTTTTTTCTCAGAAATCTGATCCAGAAATCTCCACTGCAGTAGCTCTCACATCCACCAAACTGTCCAGTTACAGTCCTCTCTATATTCTGAGGGTTTTTACAAAGAGGTTTGTTCATTTATACAACAATTTATTACTAAAAGCAAGAAGAAAATGATTTTTTTATGACCGTTGACAGTATTTTTATAGTATTTTTTAGTGATAAAAAGTAAAAACATTTGATTCTAATATGTCAAACAAATGAAACAAGAGTTTTGAACCTGGCTTTATCCAATGTTCACATTTCTGTTGTGGAAATGTAGAAGAGCAGCCGTTCCACTCTGTGCTGAACTTCCACTAACTGACAGTGAAAGTGAAAGGTAATTCGGATGGAGTGGAGACTACTGTGCATACATGTCATTAAAATGGGACAGGCAATAACCGCTATTCAATTTGGTCACCCAAGCATAGAATTAGCAGAGGACTTATTATGCTAAAAATGATAATTCTCTCTCCGATAATGGCGGCCTGTCGTGCATCCAATCACACCAATCTATCCGACTGTGTCCGTGAGAGGAATAATGAGACACCACGTTGTTCTTACCTCCTACCTCTTTGTTCTCCTCTCTCTTAGTTTTATATAATCTTCTCTTTCCTGCATGGGATCACTTCAACTGGGTCTTAATGACCGACAACGTTTGTCTGTTCAACACTGTATACGTGGTGGAGGATGGATTCTACTGATGTTGGTGACTTTTCATTGATCTCCACTAACAGTTCAACATCTCTGCTGATTCAGGTCTTCAGTTCATGACACGACACCTCTGAAGTTTCACTTTCACATTACGATCAGCTGTTCGTTCGTGTCCTTTGTCACAACGTCCAGTTTCATTTTCTCTAAACTGAACTATTGTGGTGTTTATTAAAGAATGACCATCAGCCGATATATCGCTACCAGATTGAACTCTTGTTTCCAGCAGCGTAACAGAATTGTGATTGGCCCCAGTGCAAACTTTGTCTCGCCCCAAACAAAAGCGCACACTCGTGCTCATACAAGCATTCCAGACAATAGCAAAGCAGACAATAGCTCTGCCACCATGAAGAGGATCACCATGCAACTCCTATCCTGCAAACCAGCCTGAGATCAGACCACGGACACGGAGCAGCCAGAGCGTCACATTTATCAATATAACAGCCGTGGACTCAGCAGCCCAATAGTAATCACAGACACAGATGTCCTGGTCGTGAGCGACGCAGCGCGACGTCGCACGCCGTTTTGAGCTGAACTTTTGTCAGACGCCCAGCTGTTTCTGTCGCTCGCCTTGAAATGGCCTCAACAGACCAGGAGAGGCTGATTGGCGAGGTTGAAATCTATACAATACCTCCTCATTTCACTACAAACACCTTAATGAGGTGTCGGCTGGCTGGAGGGAGGTCACCAGAGAGCTGGACGTTTCCTACTGCTGTTGGCTATATTGTCTGTCATTTCCAGTAATTATCACCATATCAAACATGTGTTTTCTGTTTAAAAGAACAAATGAAGGAAGGTAAGTGGTTACGTCTCCAGTCTGATCTTGAGCGCACAGTTGATAAGTAGCCTACGTGGTATGTCTACATGACGTAACAGAAGTACATATAATAACGGGTTTTAATGCAGAGAGCTGTTCCTGCTGTGTTCAGATGAAGCATCTTCAGCGCTGCTCGGAACGGAAAGAACAGAACAAATTATTACATTTGATTAAAATCATATTCTCACTATATTTTCTTGTGAACACTAGTTAGTTAAAGGAATAACAGGCCACTTTCCAGCTGCAGAGAGGAGAAAGGACACCAATGAGGAACAATTATACAGAGATAAATCCATCGGTTGAATTCAGCTACAAGTTACTTTGTATTTTACGTGATGGGGAGCAACTTTCAGTGTTTTTTCAGTCGGAAAAAAAATGATTTGCAAGTCTATTAATATTCTATATTTCTCTTATTGTGGTCTCGTATCTGGTTTTATTGTGAAACCAGAGGTCAATTGTTTGGACAACATACAGTTTGTTTACATATTCTGAAAGCTGGAGACTAATTTGTTTTGCAAAACGATATGGCATGCATATTCTATAAATAGATCATCTTCCATTGCAACTTTTTTGTAACTACGCAACAGGACACAACCTGTTTGGACCCGGTACCAGGTCCATCGGGGTTTAAGAGGTCAACCCAAACGATGATCTTTTCCTGAACCTACGTAAGTCGTTTTTGTTAGGGAACTTCCGCACTTAAGTTACGCCACTTCCGGTTTGGTGTAACTTAACTACAATCCTAACCAAGTTGTTTCCTGTAAAGACGGAAGTTTATTTTGAAAATACTGGAGCGGAAATTGATGCTGGACATTTGTAGAAACAGACACGAAAAATTAGGAAAAACTTTTCGTAACATACATGAAGCGTTGTATGAGAATACATCTCTCATCAACATCCTCATCCTTTAACCCTCAGCTGAATTACATGTCCTCTGATGAGATGCATTCTGGGAAATGTAGAAAAATAAACTATGAAGAAACTGAAAGGAGGAACAAGAAGTAAGAACTCTTGTATGTGAACATCACATACAAGAGTGTCATTTTATGAATCAGACTACATTGCCTGAAATGAGAGGTGGTGAATCAGGGCATATTGTCATTTGTGATTTTCAAACGGTCTCATCACTGAAGGGTTTAATTAAACCTGTCTCACCTCCAGAGGCTGAGCTGTCTAATAAAGAGAAGTGAAACAGGATCCACTCCTCCCTGAACAAATAAGATTAAGAGAATGCCTGTTAACTAGACAGACACGAGATGTATTGAGTCATCAGTGGACGGAGGTAAACTTTACTGTTACCGGTCTGTGAGTACAGGAGGGAGGGGGGGCGAGCCAACGGGACCAACATGCAACTAACACATTAAAGACTTTAATTAGCAGGACCAGAAGTTCTGGTCCTAAAGAAACGTACTTCAACGGGGAGAAGCTGACCTTTTACTGAAGTCAAACTGAGCAGCCCGGTCGCACAGCAGCTCGTGAAATATTTATGTCATTTAATGTATTGAGAGACACAAATTTCACATTTTTCGTGATGGTCAGTTCAAAATCAATTCATATGTAATCCATTTAATTGTGAAACAGGAAGTAGAGCGACAGATGCTGCGTAGGGAGGAGGTCGGGGTGGACGGGTGTGTCAAAAAACGTCAGACTTTCACCAGTAGACCGCTGTTGGTGCCCCGTGTGAGGCCAGAAGTCAACATTGATTTATTTGTCACCTAACTTCCGTACTGAAGTTACGCCATTTCTAGAGTTGTTTTAACACAAACTGCGATCTCATCCTAAACCTAAATAAGTCGTTTTTGTCACGTAACTTCCGTACTTAAGTATCGCCATTTCCGATGTTATTTTAACCCAAACCACGATCTTTTCCCTAACCTAACTAAGTAGTTTTATTTTGAAAAGACTAGAGTGGAATTTGACGTGTGCTTCACGTGTTGCTGGACATTCGTAGGAAAACGCACAAAAAATACGTTGTTGAAAGTCGTGTTGAGGGTCACAAGAAAAAGGGACATTTGTGTCTCTATGTACACGAATCAAGTAGATTACATTTCGTGACTATTTCATGAACTGCCGTGAGACTGTGTTGGACTGAGTGATTGTTCATATGGAGAGAAGTTCTTTGTGGAAACGTCGCTGACAAAACTAGGAACACAGCTTGGAAAACTTTCTGATGGAGCCTGAAAGTTTATTTTATTTGCACAGTTAAAAAAACAACAGAAAGAAAAAGGTTTAAATTAAAAAAACTAATGAAATCAATCTATACAACGACACAGCAAAATAAACTTGTGACATGATGAAATGAATGCATTGTTTGTGTAAATCTGTTATAATATGTTGGTTTTGGTTTAATAATGTCTGAATTAAGTTCTCTCTTGTATCTCTTGTATTATTTCATTACTGACATGCCAACAAGTGTTACGTTTCTGAATGTGTTGCCATCACATAGATGCATGTTGTAATGTGCCCTCATTAAAGTACAATCACAGGTTTCCAGCTGTGTGTATGTGTAGGTTGTATCACCAGACTCTGCAGTTTCATTCAGCTTTATGGAGCTTTATAGCTCTCAGCTCATTGTCTTGGTTTCCGGGTCTCGCTGCTCTCAGACAGCTGTTTTCATCAAACAAGCTGAGATAAAGCCACCGTTCACTACCTGCCCTGCAGCTCTACAGCAGACGGACACAGTTAGAGACTATAGCCGGGTGAACAGAGTGGAACATTTAACAGCTAAAGAGACGGATGTTTCCCTCAGGAGGTGGTGGAGACCAAAAACAGAGCTAAAAGAAAGAATATTGGACAGAACAGGCATATTTATATATATATGTATAGGCGTTTTTATTTATTGATTGATTGATCGGCTTTTTCTCTGCAACATGTTTTTTTTGGTTGTTTTTTTTAACCTTTATTTAACAAGGCAAGTCAATTAAGAACAAATTCTTATTTACAATGCCGGCCTGGTACTGGTCTGTATATGTTTAGCTCAATAATGGAGCTGGTTAATTATCAATGAATGACTTAAGGGGTGGGATTAAATTAGTTTATACTTCTTCTAACTCCTTTTGGAATATGTAAACCAAGGCATCAATTGTTTGACAATTTCTTTTGTTTATTCTTTTCATTGTATGTAAATATTACTTTTTTTCTGGCTGTCCACATGTTTGTATGATTATTCTCTTTTTTTAAATTTGTTTTATTTTACAAAAAAGAAATTGTTTGTTACCAGATTCAACATTATTGAACCCCAACCTGACGTGTGACAGTAAAGCCGTTACCAGGCAACAAAGAAAGGAGAGAAAAACAAAGGAATCTTGTTGATTATCAGTCAGAGAAAAACTGTGTTTAAAGAAGCTCATCGTTAAATCCCCCCGTGTGTTGCAGCCATACCGGGTGAAACGTGCTCCTAAATAACCTCCACTAATTGCTCACTGCAAATAAAACATGTTGCAGCATAAACATTTACACAGCACTAATCAACATTATTGATCCGCCATGTGGGGCCGTTCGCAGAGTGAGCGGAGAACTGGCACTCTTTTCATAATGGATTTCAGTTTCAAAGCCGTCGTGGTTATTTTCTGATCAATACGGCCTATTTAAACTGTCTCCCGTCTACGTATTTATCATTTGAGGTCAAACGGACCTACTCTATATTAAACTCCTCATGATCAGCACTTCTAAAGAGCGGAGATAAGAAGACGGATCGTGGATTTGTATACAAATACATCACAAATAAAGTGTTTTTCAGCAGCGTACGTACCTGTCGAGCCAAGGTTAGCTATCAGCGAGGACAACAAATACTGTTTCATTGATTAATACACACACCCACATACTGGAATAAAAAACATTTACCTTCATGATTAATTTAGAGAAAGATTTAATTACTAATCACTCTCATGTCTGGACGCTTAATATGAAGCTACAGCCAGCAGCTGGTTAGCTTGGCTTAAAATAAAGACTGGAAACAGATAGCACTTCAAGTTTATTTTATCGAGTATACTTAAGCAAAGTTCAAGCATATATTTCCCAAGTATACGTTATTTAGTGAGTATAATAATATCATTGTACTAGTAGTATAAGCGTACTGCTTTAATACTTCTTGGGACTAAATTGGCCCACTTTTAGTTTATAAAAGTATACTTTTAAGTATACGTTAAGTGTAAGAATAGTAAACTTTGAGTACACAACTAGTTTACATTTAACTCTTATTTTGTACTGCAACTAAACTATAAGTATACAGATAGTTTACTAGTTTTATACTTTTAAGTGTTCTACTTCAATACTTCTTGGGACTAAATAGGCCCACTTTTTAGCTTATAAAAGTACATTTTAAGTGTAAGTATTGTACTGATGGTTCACTAGTTTTATACTGGTAGCCCACTTTTTAGTTTATGTGTGCACTTTAAAGTATACTCTCAGTAAACTACTAGTTAAATAGTTTTTTATACTGCAAATATACTAACTTGTACTTTTCTATATACTTGTCAGTATGAGGCAAGTAGCCTATAATGAAGTGTACTTTTGTTAAATATAACTCTGATAAGGACATTCAAAATTAAACTGAAAGTATACTCTCTTACCGATACTGATAGCACACTTGATAAACTACCTTTGGGTCAGGGTTAGGGACAAAACAACATGGTTGGGTTTTAAATTACGACATTTTTTACAGTGCAAATGTGACGAACAGCTGATTGTAACGTGAAAGTGAAACTTAATGCATGGGACACGAACAGCGGTCTCCTCAATGAAAGCCTTGTGTTTGTTGTGTCTAACGATCTCACTGTGACAACAGTTAATAAGGAATTACTTACATCTCATGTTGTTGCTATAGTCCTTTTTCCACCGCAGGAACTCTTCCCTGGAACTATGGGAACCTTTTGAGGAAATCATTGCGTTTCTACTGCAGGGAGCCGGGTCTAAATTAACTTCTGGGGACAATATTTTAATATTTTTTTAATATTTTACTTTCCAAATGTTCAGGAACTTTGGGTTGGGGCTTATTTCTGATTGTTCGAGTACTCGCAATTAAATTTTTTGGGATTCTGGATAAAAGCTAGCTCAAAGCTGTTAATATGTCACCTGATTAAGTTTTAATATGTTTTCAGATGAGAAAGGAACCATTTAGATTCCCAACATGTGGTCAGTTTATCCAAATAACGCCTGTTTGGAAATGTCTTGCGACGTTTTCAGAGATGCACATTTTCTCTGCTGCCTGGTGTGAATTTGGTGTCAGGCAACTAAAACACTTGGTCACGGTTAAAGATTGTGTATACAGTTCATAAAAAACAAAAAAAACTAATATTGATTGTAGGTTTGTGACAGGGCATGAACTCAAGTCTCTCGCATGAAACTCTGACTCACTACACGTTCATCCACCTCGCCGTCTACGCTATAAAAAAGGGCACATTACTCCGAGTACTGGCAATGAATGTTGGGAATGGCCGTAAATCACGAGGGGCTAAATTGTCCCATGTGGACATAATTCCTACACTAGGCTGCTTTTAGGGGAGCTGATTTTATCTCTCTGAAAGTTGGTAGGGCACGTCCATAACAACGCCAGCTACTGCACCTTATTTATCACCACAATGCGGCAGAGAAAAGTTTAACATTGTGGAAAAGCAGGTGTAACAACCTGCAGAGCGACTGAAGGCAGGATTAAACACAGAGAGAGAGAGAGAAAACATATAGCACCATAAATGCTTCCAGACTCCAGAGGTCAGAGTTGTTACTCCAGCAGGGTGAGTTACAGTCGTGGTGGTCTGAACCAGGGTCGACGTTACAGCCCACAACTATGGTGCCACGTGTGAGGCAGAAGACAAGCGTTGAAAAGTCACGTTACCTCCCTGCAATTGACAACCTCCCTGTTCCCTTTTTTTTAAAACAGTCCTGACATATTAAACTCCACCCACCTGGGCCTCTAAACAGGACAAAACAAACATTGCAAAGTCCGACCTCTGCTCGTCACACAAACCCGCTGTGACAGATTAGCATTCAGAGAGGCCAGACGCTGTCTGCCCACGTCCGCCTCTCTTCATGGCCCGTAGTGGCTGCTCGGATTAGAGGAGCCAAATATGCAAAAGAATATTGAAAATGATAATACGACAAAAGACAAATAAGAGCAGTGAAGATGAGCAGAGGAGAGAGGAGGACAGAGAGGTAGTTCGTCTGTGTGTGTGAGAAAAAGAGATTTGAGAGTTCTTGGTGTATTTATTGGTTTCTGATGATAAAATGATGGATTACATAACTGGACTTTGTTTTTAAGAATTGCTGTTGAGCAAAGGAAAGCTCACTGAACAGTAAGAGTGGGGAAAAAAAGATTCATGTAAGAATTGAGATTATCTTCTGAATTGATTCACAACTTCAAAAAAAAATTGATTTTTCAAAAACATTTTTCTACAAAAGAAGCTCGATATTGCTGCTGATGGACAGAAGTCCAACACACCTAGGGCTGTGAACGAATATTACAAATTCAAATACATATTCAATTTGTAAAATAAAAAAACAGATATTCAGATATGAAAATTAATATTCGATTGTGAAAGGAAAAAAAAAATGATTTTGAATCAGGAACCATTTTGAATCGGAATCGTTTTGAATCTGGAATAGTTTTGAATCAAGAATCGATTTTGAATCGGGAATCGATTTTGAATCAGGAATCGATTTTGAATCGGGAATCAATTTGAATCAGGCATCGATTTTGAATCAGGAATCGATTTTGAATCCCGAATCGATTTTGAATCAGTAATCGATTTTAAATCAAGAATTGATTTTGAATCTGGAATCGTTTTGAATCGATTCGTGAGATATGCAAAGATTCACACCCCTACTGAACAGGAATCATTTGTGATTCTCATTCACACGATCGATAAGCAGTATCGGTAGTAGTAGTAGTAGAACTGTTAAAATCTTAATGATACACATCCCTAAACATAACATATCAAACATTGTGAATAACGGCCAAAACATCGATCTTGAGGCTTCAACATGGCAGTCCACAAACCAATGGGTGACGTCACCGTGACTACGTCCACGTGTTATATATCCAGTCTATGTGCTCATCCAGCTATGTGAGAATCTCGTGTAAGATTTCCATTACTGCCGAGCTCTTAACCGGCTGGTTCCTTTGATTAAACCTGCGTGCGGCTGCATCTCGGTGGCCCATGGTTGGGTGGGCGTATACGAGAGGTAAACAAAGACATAAGTGAAATACATTGATGGAAAAATGTGTGAAAAAGGGGCCAGACCTATGAAGCAATCTGGAATCTGCCTGCTCGGGCTTACATCTATTGAAGCAAAGTGATGCCTGCGGGCGGGAAACCATTTCCTGCTTTAGATTTGGAGCGATAGGATGTGGCTGTGAGTCAGCCGCGCTTCACAATTGCCTGGATGACACATTTAAGAATCACTGGGTGGAAGATGATGTTCATTACATACCAGGGGAAAGCCTTATTGATCTGTCCGCAGCCTTTAGGAAGCAGAATGGGACTTAAATCAGCGGCCCAGCTCCACGAGCCAGATGATTACTGTGTTTCTGTCTGTCCACGTCCATCTTTCTCTCTCGCTCTTCTTCTGTTCTTCCACTCTGTACAGCTCAGAGACCACATATACCCGTCTTCTTTGTGTGTTTCATTGTTTATTTGTCTCGGTTATTATTAGCTTCTAAATATATCGGTTTAATTCAAACACCTTATTGGCTTATTGATTTTTAATTGCCAGAATCAATATATTTGCTTCATCTGAGTCGATGTGGAGGTAGAAGGAAGTTACTGCTTTTATTGTTGTAGTCAGATTAACGTGACGTCATATCCGTTCCGTATCCGTCAACCAAAACAAACCGCAGCATCAGCGTGGATACGACCTGCACCCTCCTTGCTGCGGTGGTCTTTTTTTTCTGAATAGTTTCTAAAAGACGAGGCCTTAACGCTACTAAAACAACACTCCCAAGTGTATTTAGTCCAAACAATGTTTGTTTGGCAATGATTTCAATAATTTAGTTACAAAATCAACACACGAGAAATTGTATTTTTACTTTATAATATTTTGTTTTATATTGAATGTACATACCTGGCTTTGGATTCTTTTTTGTTATCTTATTTACATTGTTATTGATCTCATATTGTGATTTTATATTGTGCACAATGGTAGAGTGTGATGATGCACAATGGTAGAGTGTGATGATGCACAATGGTAGAGTGTGATGATGCACAATGGTAGAGTGTGATGATGCACAGGGTAAAGGTCATGACCAAAGGCTCCATTGTGTGCGCATAGCCTCCTGTAGTGGATATCAGGAGTATTTTAGAGCCAGATTCCCTTTCAAGAGGTAGATCAAGAGGTAGTATCCAGGTGTGCCGAATGGAGAGTCCTCCTGGTCCTATCATTACTAAAGCCTTTGTAGAATCTATGTGCTTTGTGTTATTTCTATCTGCTTTGGCTCAGTTGTAGTCGAGGAGTTGCTGAATGAATTCAGTGGCATCTCTGTGCACGGCATCATTGTTATAATGCTGTTATCCACTGTCTAATCTAGGAAACATTTTAGGCGAGGATAAAAATGTAAATGTTTCCTTTGGTTCATCAGAATGTACTCAGGCATAGTGACAGTCACAATGTTACTGACACTGGGGATGAATTCTCTGAGGTCTTACCTATCTATAGAGACCAAGATCATGCAGATAGACCTGCTAGTTGTGGAGCTATTCTTGATTTATTTTGGGTCTGTCTGTCTAGCCCAGGGGTCAGCAACTTTTACTATCAAAAGAGACATTTTAGGCAAAGAAAAAGAAAAAAATCTGCCTGGAGCATTTAGACCTGCTAGTTGTGGAGCTATTCCCGATGGGAAATCTTCCGGATTTTCGGAATAATGTGCTGTTGGACATGGCACCCTGGTAACATTAGTCCCGTGTGAATACGGCTAAAGATGTATTATGAATATTTACTGTTTGGATTTATCTTAATAAAACAGTTCTTCCTTTAAACAAAAATGCCAGAAGACAGGAGTTAGTGAGATCTCTCTCTGTCTGCAGAATCTGAATAGGACGTGGTTCTGATTCACTTAACGCCATTGTCACGCCTCATCAGTCACTCACTAAAGCATCCGATTGTCCGTCCGCACCAGGACGCTTTGCCTTGCTTCAGCTCAGGCAGCTCAAAACAGATATCACAGAGTGAGAGCGACTATCTTCACTCTACACCTGAGCACTTTAGAATTAATGGAAGACTTGTGCTGAAAAGGGAATTTACATGCTTCCTGGATGATGTGAAATGACTCAATGTTCAAGTTTGCAAGCCCACAATGTCCGTAACCAGAGGCAACATCAGCAGTACGTAACAACGCTGAATGAGCCATGAGATAGAGTGCATACCATTTAGTATTTCATCATTTTAATAAACAGTAGCAGTATATATATATATATATATTTATACTGTATATATATATATATATATATATATATATATATATATATATATATGCTGTATATATTTATTTATACTGTATATATATATATATTTATATATACATACACATATATATTTATACTGTATATATATATATTTATATATAAATATATATATTTATTTATTTATACTGTATATATATAAAAAATATATAAATATATATATATATATATATTTATACTGTATATATATATATGTATTAATTAATTAATTAATTAATTATAATTTGTAATGCTGATGTTTTCTTTTTTATACATCTTGTTTTGTCTCTGTTCGTTTGTAAGATCATACATTCAAAGTTTGTTTCTTAACTTTTGTAAGTATGAATATATGTAAATTGCATGTATGAAAGCAATCTAAAAAACTAAATAAAGTATATACAATGAAGAATAGCACATACAGTAGTACAAATGTTTGAATTTGAGGACGTCACCTTGTATTTTTCGCTATTTTCTGACATTAAAGTCGGCAGATTATGACTATTCACGACTCATCCTGGTATGGTTTTATAGGTGAGGTAGTTCTCTGTGACGTACCTGTGTTTAGTCGTCTTCCTGTCCTCTCTTGTCTGTGTGAAGTCGGCCTCTTCCTCCTCCTCCTCCTCCTCCTCCTCCTCCAGCTGACTGCTATCAGAGCTGAACAGGACATCTTGAAGCCGGCAGGAGACTCGACCTCCATCATTCAGTGTTATTTCCTCAGCTTGTACCGACCCTCCTGCTGCACCACGCTTTCAACCTTTCAACCCTTTATTTCCATCTTCTTTCTGTAATACAGAAATTATTGCTTGTTAAAATCATCAAAAAATAATCTTTACAAATAAATCATTCATTCTGAATAGCAGCTTTATTCATCTGACGAGTTGAGGTCAAACAAAATAAATGATTAAACGAGGTCACTGATTAATGTTTTTCATTAAAACCTCCACAGGATGAATCTCCTTTAGCCACTACTCCCTTTATTTCATATTTCTATACACAACAGTGATTCAACACATCACTGCAGCCTTGCTTTACTTTGCTGCTCATACAAACTCCCCAAATTCTCTCCAGCTCTGTGACGGCCGTGGCCGCCTGATTTATTCATGATTGCTGCTTTTTTTTTTACGCATATTTGCCAAATGGTAATAATCTGCTGGAGGTTATAGCTCACACACATCAGCCACTGAGAGTAGTCATGTTTCAGCGAGAGACCAAGACATGACGGACGGGACCTGCCAAAATCCAAAATGAATAAATAAATGAATAAATAAATGAATAAATTAATTAATTAATTAATAAATAAATAAATAAATAAAGGAAAAAATATGCCATTAAAAGTAGCAAAAATTATGTTAAAAATAAATGTAGTCATTAATTAATGGATAAAATGTGACAAATTGATATTTGTGTTTTAATTTATTTAAATGCATGAAATGCACTCATGCATAAATAAATAAATAAATGCTTAGACACATACATAAATACATACATTTAAAAATAAATATAAAATAAATGCAAAAATAAATAAATAAACAAATGCAAAATAAATACATAAATAACAATAAATGCAAAAATTAATATAACATTAAAGAAAATCATAAAAATAAATACATAAATAAAAATAAATGCAAAAATAAGTGATACATTTTAGAAATAATTACAATAAATACATAAATGAAAATAAATTAAAAAATAAATAATACATTTAAAAAATCATAAATAAATAAAATTAGAAGTTAAACAGAAGAGTAAAAAATAAGTGAACAGGTTCAGACCTCCATACCAAGAAACAGACTATCAGGAAAATACATCAATCATCTTCTGACCAGTGACACACGCACACACAACACAACACAACACAACACAACACAACACAACACAACACAACACAACACAACACAACACAACCACACACACACACACACACACACACACACACCTCCATCATCCACTCCTATTTCACAGGACTCCCATTAGAGGCTCCGATTGTAACGTGACAGTTATGAATAAATTAGCATGTCATTGTTGAAAAAAAAAAAATTCACACGCATTCAGTTGGGCACGGATTCAGGAAATTATGTGCGGTCTGTGTGTGTGTGTGTGTGTGTGTGTGTGGTGGGGGGGGGGGTGTGTGTGTGTGTGTATGTGTGTTTCCTCTTTGTCCACACGGCGACACAAAGTGTGTGAATTCACCACGAGCGATGACTTTGATGGAGGCTGCAAAACAACTCTCACTCTTTGGCTCAGTGAATAAGAAGAAAAGATGTCCGTTGGTGTTTGTGATGTTGTTCATCTGTGCGAGGATGAAGAGGCAGAGGATGTGTTTGAGTTAGAGTTAAAGGAACATTCCACCAAAAAATCTGTCTTTTAGACTTTACCGTGTAAAATTCACAGCAACGCCTCACAAGTTTCCAGAACTGCACGATTGCAGTTGACAACAATGGTGGAAAATTAGCCATCGAAAATTCATAGCCATTATTTTCAACAATAGGTCCTTGATTTCAAACAGAAGTAAACAAAAGCAGGTTTCATTTCGAGCCGGCAAACGTTGATTTGTTTATCTGAAAAGACGACTGTCGCTGGCAGATTTTACCAGCTCGATAAGCACGGACAGGATCCCACCAGATATGACAATATTCAACATAAACTCAGAGAAGTTGGAAGACTTTTGCTCACACTGCACAGAGAACTTTTACTTGTGAGGATGCTGTAAGACCTGTCACCATCTTGGTATTTGGCCATTTCGCCAAAGGGACACAGCAGCCCTACACGAGGATGTTGCCGTTGGCCTTTTCAAAGTTTGAACAAAAACAAAAGAAGAGGATGTGAAGTTGCCGTGTTGCTATCACCACATGGTTGATACTGTCCTGATCTATGTAAAAAAAAAAAAAAAGGGAAAACCTGAAAATATGTGGTACGAATCATATTCATCTCGAAAACAAACAAACAAAAAAAGGTTCTTGAGAAAGGTTATCTTTATTGTTTAACAAAAATATATCTGTTTACATATATACTGAACAAAGCGTAGTGGCAACAGCAGTTTATCACCTACGGAACCATGAACAAATCCATAGTAATGTTGGTGAGAATGTGTCTACGGGGTGCCTTTAATAAATAGTAGGACTAGGACTTCTAGGCTGCATTCTAAATCTCTTTTTTTTTTACTGTTAGTACGCACTGCAGCTATCAGCTCCCCTTAGCGCCCTTTAGCGACAGTATGTGACGAACCCTGGCTTTCAACTAACTCCAATGTAAACCCGACCGCGGCGTTATTCAAAGGTCGGAGCAAGTGACGTAGTATTAATAACGTGAGAGTATCAGAATCAGGTTTATTCCGCCATGTATATACTTACATGTAGGACATCCTGGTGTGTTTGGCATACTGTATTTGATATACTATTTATTGGGACCTACTAAATCTATTTCTGGCATAATAAATAGTACGGTAGTTTGGGTATTGGAACGCACAGTCAGTGAAAAAGAAAAGGTTTTGGATGCATATCATCTGTGCTCATTATGTCCAACTGCAGAGTCTCAACAGTCTCTTTGTCCTCCTGCAGGTTTAAACTGGATGTATCATGTTGGGTTTAATGAGCGAACAGAGACTGGCCTTCCCTGCTCCTTTATCTGACCAGTAAACCTAACACTGGCCTTTTCAGACGCCTAATTAAACTGATTAAAAGTCAAGGAGTCTTAATCACACTGACACACCACTGGATGTGTGTGAGTGTGTGTGTGTGTGACTGTATCTGGTATTCTGAGACAGTTTGACTCGACTACTTTGACAAGGCGTTACAGGTTAATGCAACACCAGCACCAGTTCTCTCTTCACAGCTCTCATCTGGCCTCTGGGTCAGTCCACACAGTGTGTGTGTCTGTGTCTGTGTGTGTGTGAGTGTGTGTGTGTGTGTGTGTGTGTCAGAGCCTTCACCATATGTACTGGTGATTTTCAAGCTGTGGGTCTGAACCTGAGATATCCCCACAGCTTTGATGCAGCTGGTTTGATTACATTTTAATATGTGTGTCGATGTAATTGATGTAATTGTTATCTACCTGGGCTTTATAACGGAGAACATGATTTATGATTTTTGAAGCAAGAATGCAATCGCCAGAAGTAAAAAGCAAACGTCTTGGTATTTGCCCTTCGCTATACTAGTTTTTGGCCATCGCCATCTCGGTATTTGGCCGTCGCCATCTCGGTATTTGGCCGTCGCCATCTCGGTATTTGGCTGTCAACATTTAGGTTTTTCGCCGTCAATATATCGGTATTCGGCCGTCGCCATCTAGGTTTTTGGAAAAAGCTTAAAAAGCGAACGTTTGGCTATAAACAAACTACACCACATCATTAGCCACTTGTTAGCAAACGTCTTTTAAGACACGTAAAGGCTTCAAAATTCATCAGTGGGGTAGTTATTGACGTATTTTATATCATAAAACAAAACAAAGTCTCTTCAGCCCGGGACACACTGTGAACGTGAGCAGTGCGGCTCGGCTGCGTGTTCAAGGTTATTTGTGAAAAAGTTTTTGGCAAACAGTGTGGCGAACTAAGTTAGTCAGGAAATGACTCAAATAAATATGGAATATCATAGAAATGCCAAAATAAACTGGAGAGGGGCTTTAAAAAAATACATTTTCATTGTTTTCTTCTGCAGCTTATCTTTAGTAAATTTAAACAGCTGTAGGTTTAGTTTTACCAGATTGTCAGAGGCGATCCTCTCTCCTTCCTCACTCTGTCTTGTTGGTGTTTAGTGTGTCAGGAAATGAGGCAGAAAGTCCATTAAAATCCCCTCCAAGAAAAGGAGAGTGTTTTAGGGCCGTCAGAGTTCATTGGCCAGTTGAGCTATTAGCTACAGTGAGGAAAGAAGAAGTCACTCAGGAAAATGCATGCTTAAACACACACACACATCTGCATTCACAGAACTTCAAGTATGCAAACAAGGACTCATTTTAGACATTAAAAAGAAAACAAAAGTTTCAAAAAAATAAAATAAATATAAAATAAAACAATATAAATAATATAATATAATAATAATATAACATATCATATAATTCATAATTTAATATAAATAAAATTCAGAGGAATAAAAAGAAAAAAATATAGAAAATAATAAATTAAAAATATTTAAAAGTAAAATGTATTTATTGTTCTCAAAATCTCAAAATAAAACGTAAACCAGTGCACTTCACCATCAGCTGGCTTCATGTGAAAATATATGAATGAGGAGATTGTAATAAAGGAGTGACTGTGGTTCATGGTGGTATTTCATTGCTGCCTCCCACCTAATGTGTGTCATTTTAATGAATGAATGTCTGTTCTGATTCACCTGTACCCTGTGGTGCTTTTATCAGTTTCTATGGTGACGGAGAGGGCGATGACATGCAACATGTACTCAAACTGGTGACGTTGAGGTTATGTAGACCACAGTGAGTGACATTATGGATCCACCACTTACAAGGTGAGGTGTCACCATGCTGCCGCAAGACTACGTCAATGGCACCTCTCCAGTGGGGAGGAAGCTGGAGATGACGTCAACTCATCTCTCACTCTCCGGTTGGTAACCTTAGACTTGCGAAAACTCACACCTCACTCACGGCAGTTCGTGAAATAGTCATGAAATTGTATCTATTTGGTTCGTGTACGTAGACACAAATTTCCTTTTTTATTTGTGACGCTCAGCACGACTTTCAACAACAGATTTTTCGTGTGGTTTCCTACAAATGTCCAGCAACACATCATGCATGTGTCAATTTCTGCTATAGTCTTTACAAAATAAAACTACTTGGTTAGGTTTAGGAAAAGATGGTGGTTTGGGTTAAATTAACACCGGTGTAACTTGTAACTTAAATACGGAAGTTACGTGACAAATAAATCAACGTTGACTTCTAGTTTCATACGGGACATGAACAGCGGTGTCCTGGTGAAAAGTCCGGTGTTTTTGGACCAGACCTCCTCCCTACACGGCGTTCGCCGCTTCACAATTACGTGGATTACATACGAATTGATGCATCTCCAGTCTACACGTAGGTGAACATGCACAGGGTCAATTCGAATAGTTTCTTTTAGTACGTTTACATTAGCTTTTGTCTCAGTTTCCGAATCAACCAATCAAAAGTGTGCGACCTTCTCTGCGTAAGTTCGTAGAGATTTTTACGTGTATCTTTGGAAAGGCATAATTCCCAACATGTTATCATCCCAACTCGTCACATACTGATGCTTTGTCAGGACCCCTTGCCGTTACTTTCTAACACACTGGGTAGGCCAGCTCGACACACTATGACGCTCCTCTACGTTTGCAGTAAACATGTTTTAAAGTTGTGAATTAAAGAAAAAACACTTGCTTAGGTTTAGGCAACAAAATGATTTTAGTAAAAAAGATTGTGGTTTGGCTTAAAATGACTACGTTTCTAAAGTGAAAATGAAACTTAACGTGGTGAACACAAGACAAACGACACGTTGTTGGTTTCACATGGGATACAAACAGTCACAGATGGGTTTACACTTTAGTTAATGGAAAGCCTGGGGCGTTTCATACAGACGCTAAAGGGTATTTTGTGCGTCGCTATCATGCGTGACAAAGTGACAGTATTTGACGCCCTGGGAATGAGAACGGGCTGAGATTATAATCAGTGATCTTTAGAGGTGTTGGCAGCTGTATCTTTGAACGTTGGACGGAGACAGGCTAGCTGTTTCCCCCTGCTTCCAGTCTTTATGCCATGCTAAGCTAACCACATCCTGACTCCAGCTCTGCAATGAACACATAAACATTAAATTGACATTCATCTCATTCTTTGCAAAAAAACAAAAACGGAACTATCCAGAAGTTTGAGATATTGATTTACCTTGAAGCTGCAGACTAAAAGAACAGCTTCTGATTTTCTTGTGTTTATTCAGATGTTTCCTGAGAGGACGGTTGAGTCAGAACTATTGTGAATGATTGCCATAATGTGTCAGACCCTCGAAGAGAAGCAGAAAATAAGACAGAAGTGACAAATTGACTGAGTCACGTAACAATCTGAGAGAAAGGTGCAGAGAGCAATCACAGATCCACCCTGAAGAACCAGGAGTATACTGTACTGTATACTGTACTGTAGGAGCAGGATGAAGCTCTGCACCGCCGACGAGCTGCTACAGAGACAATCAGGGACGCATCTATTGTTCAAAGTGTGACCACAAATCACAAGACAGCGTGAATGATGAAAGCAGAGAGAGGGAGTACAGACGTCAGGAGAGAGGCTTCATTCGTCCAAGTGGCGGGCAACGCAGAGCCAAAGGGACAGAAGACAGTACCACACAATCACCTCTGCATCTGTGCTTAACTTGCAGCCGGATTATGTGTCACGTAACTAGCAAAAGCAAAGGTGGAAACGCCCTAAATGCACTTTAGACAATGCACTGTAGATCGTTTAAATAGGGCCCATTGTGTCTATGGAGAATTGTTGTGTACTGAACTATCAGTCATGTAGTCATAAATGATTCTATTATGTTTCCGTGGTATTTTTATTGCAGCATTGTCGGACAATAGCGGTTATAATGTGGTTTAGAGAGCTCTGACAAGAACGGAGGGAGCACATCACAAACCACCTGTTCTGTTCTTCAGGCTGGAGGACTTGCTGCCAAGAAAAACAAAAATGTAAAATTGCCACCAGACAAGCGTGTCAACATTTAGCCCTAGATCTCGTTCAGTGATGAAGTTTTTATACGTCCAGTGCCAGCGATTTTACAATGTTTGCATGTCAACCAGCATCCTGGCTGAGTCGACAGACTGGCTACACTCAAATGAAAGAAGCAGCCATAGGTGACAGTATAGATTGAAGTTCTTGCCAGTACGACTTCCCCAACCTTCATCACTTCACATTGTTCTCCTCTTCATGCAGCCCTGAGTGCCACAGAATATTTTATCATATGATTTGTAAATCATAACAATTTTGTTTTGTTTTAAATTAGAAGAACTAAATTCATAATTTGTTTGTTTAAGAAGTAAAGATGTGCCAGCAGAGTTACAGAAGTCGCCGCTTGTTTGACCTGCTGAAAAACTGAACATCATGAAACATCACAACTCATTTTGTCATTTTACTTCCCAGATTTTTTGCAAATAACGACAACCTGACACATTGAAATCTAGAACGGCGTACTTATTGCATGTTAAATGCCTTGTTGTGGCATTTATACGCTTTTTTCATGCGAACCAGCTGGTTGTACATAAACTAGCCGAGCGTTTGCAGAGATGCATGCCCACGAGAAAAGCCTACATTTCTGGTTGGAAGGAGAAACACGTCTACTTTTAAACATCATGAAAGACTAGGATATCATCACGTTTTTTGGGATATGCACAAATATCACAACGTCGACCTTTTCAAGAAGGAGGTTGAAGGAATGAAAGAGGGAGGCTGTGGTTACCACCGGTTACGTTAACGGGAGAATGCAAGGCTGCATGTAAACGGGAATATTAGTGGGATATTCATTTTTATTATCCATGTAAACAGCTTAGTAGGAATATTGTCTTTTTCGGAGTAAGGGCAAAAACCTGAATATTTTGTGCAGGTACACATAGTAAATGTTTGTATCTCCAACAGCTACCATCATTAATTAACTACGTCTGTACGAGGGACTACCAACACTTAGTGACAAAGTGGCAGCCTGGAGAATAACACTTCTCAGTCACTGCCAAAGACATCAAGAGCTCCCAGCAAGCATGCTGATGCTGCAGGAACCAACGCACGGGCATCGATCACAGGGACGTCCCACACCAACACACATGGACATACTGAGGAGAGATGCTGGACAGTGCTGGCGAGCTAGCCAGATGTATGGTGGACTGAGACAGCTGGAAGCTCCGCTTGAAAGCCCGTCTGGGGACGACCCAATGATATCATTTCCGATAGTTGTATTATCACTCTTTCCATCCACCACTATTGGTTTTGTGTTATCAGTCCTACTTGTATTAGCTATTACAGCTGCTAGGCTATTATTGTGGCTGCTTCTCTTGTGGCCTCTCTCTCTCTCTCCCTATCCCTCTCTCTCTCTCTCTCTCTCTCTCTCTATCTCTCTCTCTATCTATCTATCTATCCCCCTAGCCGGTCTCGGCAGATGGCCGCCCGCCCTGCGCCCGGTTCTGCTCCAGGTTTCTTCCCAGTAATCGGGGAGTGTTTCCTGGCCACAGTGCGCTTGGTGGATCCTGTTGGGTATCTAAATGATAGTGTACGGTCATAGACCTGCTCTATATATAAAGCGTCTCGAGATAACTTCTGTTGTGATTTGACGCTATACAAAATAAATTGAATTGAATTGAATTGAATCTCCAAGGTCAGGGGTCAGCAACCTGCGGCTCTGGAGCCTCATGCAGCTCTTTAGCTCCTCTCCAGTGGCTCCCTGTGGAGTTTTAAAAATGGACATAAATAACTGTTTTTTGTTCATTTTTATTTATCATTATTGTAGGACTATGGTACGACGGTACGACGGAGTATTAGGGCCTCACTGAGGAAAAAAAATACATCTGAGATTTCGAGAAAAAAAGTCATAATATTATAAAGTTGTAATTTTACGTGTTATTTTCTTTTTTTCATAAAGTTATGACTTCTTTCTCGTAATATTACGAGTTTTTTTTCTCGTAAAGTTATGACTTTATGACTCAATGTGTCCCTAATACTCTGTAGTACATTGTCTTATTGGCCCTCACTGCATTAGATTTATATACTACATACTTAGACTATAAACTGTGTTACCTTCATCATCAGATGTTTTGCGGCTCCAGACAGATGTTTTTTGTTGTTTTAACCTAAAATGTCTCTTTTGATAGTAAAGGCTGCTGACCCCTGTCCAAGATAATCGTGGTGTCACGATTTGCAGAAAGAGAAGGAACTAAACGGGGTTTGGACACATTTTTTTTAAAACAAATAAAATCTTTACAACAAAGATGCCGGCCGGTATGACTTCAAACTACTTTATCTACGTTAGTGATGGGTCAATAAGAGTCAGAATGACGGTACAGAGGGTTTTTTCGTTGCTATCCAATCATGAGGTTCATCAACATATTCGATAATTAACCCCCGATGGAGGCAACGCTGAAGAAACCTTTATATTTTACCAACAATCCTTTTCGTATTGATAAACTATGAGGACGAGAGGGAACCAGGACTGAGCAACAAACCGAAGACTTTAGCGTGTTGCTCACAGCTCCGTTACAGCAACACATGTTAGAACATGAAATCCATTATATGTGTGAGTGAAGCCCGGAGCCACCAGAGCAGAGCATCACACAGCAAACAGACGAGCTGTGCTCATTCTGGGAGACTGAAACATGCCGGAGATGGATCCATCATCGCAACATCAGATTACACACAAACGGTTAAATTCCAATTATAGTGGCGGCAGATAAGAGCCAGCTCTCATCTGTGTGGATGAAATTGGTCTTTGTCTGCAGCGGAGACAGAAAGGACTCAGAGACATGTCAACAGAAATGAATTTCCCAAAAGGATTACAGAGGGCGATGACGTCACCGGAGGTAAATCCGCGTGAGTCTCTTCGTAGTAACATGGGGGGAGAGTAATTATTTGAAGGGCAGTAATATAAATATACTGCAGGAAGATCAGTATACAAAATGAAATGAGATTCTGTGGAGCTTCACAGAAAGATTTAGTAACAAAAAAATGAGCTCCCGCTGTCTGAGAATGATTCAGTCGGAATCATTTTTCGAGCAAGTGATGATTTATTTTTTTTATCTGAATGATTCACATGAATCCAAGGTTGAAATAAACTGCTCATGGAGAAAACTTGTTTCATCAGTTAGCTGGTATACATTTAAATTCTGATATTTTGCAGATTAATTGTTGTTTATTTTAAGATTTTCTGTCCATCATTCCTGCCAGTAATAATAACTATAACTGTAACTTAAGGTACATTGAGTTAATCAATAAGTCAACGGTTCACCTGACCCACAGCTGCCTCTTGGGTGAAAGTCCTGCGTTTGTTCAACCCAATCTCACAGGAAGGCGTAAGAATGACACAACATTACAAGATGCATTAAAGGTCCCATATTGTAAAAAGTGAGATTTTCATGTCTTTTATATTATAAAGCAGGTTTAAGTGATTATGTAAATACTGTGAAAGTATCAAAACGCTCAATCTTTGGAGAAATACACTCAGCCCGTATTCAGAAATTGTGCCGTTAAGATTTCTGTCCATTTGTGATGTCACAAATATACAATATTTAGACCTTTACACGGTTTTGAACGTAAATATTCTAAATGTGTCCCAGTTTGTTTCCTGTTGCAGTGTATGTAAATAACATCAGCTGACAGGAAGTAAACATGGACCCAAGTTGTTGCCTAGCAACGCAATTCCGTTGAAATGCGCTAAAACAGAGCGTTTCAGACAGAGGGTGAATACAGGTATATTCAGGCAGACAGTATGAGGAAAATAATGTGGTTTTTGAACATTTAAGCATGGAAACATGTTCTAATAGCCAAAATACAAACATGAAGCTGAAAATAAGACTGTAATTTTTACGCGTTGTGTCAAAAATTGCTCCTGAAATTTGCATGAAAAACACTGCTGGTGAGGACTGTACTGAACTTTTATAAAGAACGGATAGGACGAGATGGTGAGAAATAAACAAACTACTACTGAGCCTCATATTGTGTTTTCCTTCTCAGTTTTTCTTCTAATTGTTGCAGCAGAGACTCAGTTTTGACACCAGATCAATAAGGTTTCATCTCACTTTTTCTAAATTAAAAAAGTCTCCGCTGACGCAAACATAGTTTTTTTTTTATTTGCAGGCAAAAACAGCTCGACTCAGAAGCTGTCTGAAAAACCAACCGGCCAAAACAAAACGAATCAATACGGCACTTTGAGCATCTTTCATTAGTCCTATATAGCTCACATACAGCCGTCATCAGGTCTGCATGAGCAAACAGCCCTTTCATCCTTCCTCAGCCTGGAAACAACCAACTCAGTCTCACAGCAGCTTGTGAAATAATCATGAAATTGTATTTATCTGTTTCATGTACATAGACACAAACTTCCCTCTTTTTTCATGACACTCAGCAACGTATTTTTCGTGCGTTTTCCTACGAATGTCCAGCAACATGAGACGCACATGTCAATTTCTGCTCTAGTCAGGTTTAGGAATAGATGGTGCTTTGGGTTAAAATAACACCAGAAGGGCTGGAACTTAAAGGGACTGTTTGTAACTTTTTACGTATAAGGGTGGCCGGCGTCCCCGCTCCGCTGCCTGCTTGCCTTCACTCACATCGCGCACGTTCTCGCTGTCTCGCTCCACCTCTAGACGTGAACGCGCGCTCACTCCACACTGCACAAGAGTTAGTAGCTCTGAGAATATCTAGTGAATGTTCAGTGGACGTTCGTGCAGAAATAACTGCTGCAGCTCCTCCAGACCAACAGAGGTTTCCTGTGTCTTGTGAAGTGGACGGTATCAGACAGCAAAGTGTCGGTATTTGACGCCCTGGGAATGCGAACGGGGTGATGGTTTCCTCCAGTGTAACATGGAGGTTCAGTCATTCTCAGTGTGTGTGGAGTCACGTCGGTCATCTTTCCTTCAGTAATGAGCTCCTCTCTTTCTGCTCTCCACTGATATCTATCTCCTCTCTTTTCATGTCTCTCCCTCCTCAACTTCCACTTCTGTCCCCGCTGTCTCTTTCTTCCCTTCATCGCCGTGTCTCTTTGTTGCTTTTTGCCTCTGTCTAGCCGCATGATTTCAAATGTGCTAAAAGACTGAAGATGACACTGACAGAGGACCTGAAAGAGAGCAGTTTCCACAAGAATAGTCTGCTTTTGATGATTACGCTGTTGGACAAGTGCACCGGGCTCATAAAGGGGGCGGCATCAGCAACAAAAACCTACAAGGAGCAGAACAACGGGAGGGAGCTGGTGATGGAGAAGATGCTTCACCCATATTTAACATTCAGGTGTTGACTTGTTGAGCAGCGGAACAGCTGGTTGACAGAAAGATGGTTCATTAGAACAAACTTCAACAATGAAACTTTTACTCCCAAATCTTAACCTGCGGCTACAAAACAAAGCAGGTTTCAGAGCAGACGGATCAAACACATAGTACATCCCTGGTCAACCCTGTCGCCCACACAATGACATTCTCATACAACTAAACTGTATAACAAGAATATGTTTTGAGGGAAACCTATTTTCTCCCAGATTACAGTCGCAGTTTTAAACAGTTTTATACATGTGATCAACAATGTAAGTTAGGTTTAGTTAAAGATAGGGCTGTCAAAGTTAACGCTATAATAACACGTTCATTCAAATTTGTTTTAATGCCACTAATTTCACATTAACACAACTTGTGATTTTAAGGGTTGTAGCGGCTCAGTTTTAAAGCTAGAGTGAAGATACTGGTATCATATGGAACTAGAAAACCTGATGAATCCATCGGTACCAAACATGTCAGACTAGCTGTCGCCAAGGAGAGGAAATAACGCTCCACACTTATGCTAAATTTTGGCGAGGAAAAGATTTCATGTCCATTTTCAAAGGGGTCCGTTGACCTCTGACCTCCAGATCAGTGAATGTAAATGGGTTCTATGGGTACCCACGAGTCTCCCCTTTACAGACATGCCCACTTTATGATAATCACATGCAGTTTGGGGCAAGTCATAGTCAAGTCAGCACACTGACACACTGACAGCTGTTGTTGCCTGTTGGGCTGCAGTTTGCCATGTTATGATTGGAGCATATTGTTTTATGCTAAATGCAGTACCTGTGAGGGTTTCTGGATCAATATCTGTCATTGTTTTGTGTTGTTAATTGATTTACAATAATAAATATGTACATACATTTATATAAAGCAGCATATTTGTCCACTCCCATGTTGATAAGAGTATTAAATACTTGATAAATCTCCCTTTACGGTACATTTTGAACGGATAAAAATGTATTTGATTTGCAATTAATCGTGATTAAGTATGGAGAATCATGAGATTAATTGCAATTCAATATTTCGACTGACGGCCCTAGTAAAAAAACATCGTGGTTTGGTTTAAAGTGACTACGACATTGAAACAAAAAAAAACAAAAACTACTTAGGTTTAAGCAACTGGGTTAGGTTTAGTAAAAAAACTATTTTCATTCAGGGTCACTCAGTATACTGCGTCACCTACTCTGCACGTCGCTCGTTGTACTATCACTCCCTGCGTTCGCCCACAGACTTACAACGGTATTTTTGATTCGTAAAAGACAAACATAATCCGCAACATAATAGGTTTCCTTCCAAACGTAACTGAGAATGCACTTTAGTTGTATGGGAATATCATTTTCAGGAGCCAGAGCGGCCCTGGTGTATGACTTCATAACGTCAACACTGTTTTTCTACTATTTACTTTGCGACTGTTGCCATTATAAGTGTGAGATGAAATCAGCGCTTGTATTAGTTTTATGGTCGGTCGAATCTCAACTGGAAACGCAGCCCTTCCTTTCACATTACTCGTCAAAGTGAAAAGAGCCAGTCCTGTCAACAGCAGCATCCACAGAGAGGTCGTATCAGCTTGAAATGGTTCTATGTTATTATCATGTCACGGCCCAGACAACATGATCAGTAAAGACACTTTGCAGGCGGAGAAGTCTGAAGCAGCGGCTCAATCAGCGAGCTTCAGGGTGGCCGGTACGAACAGCAAACAAACTGGAACTAAACCGAAGCCCCGAACGCCACCAGATTACATCTAAATAGGACGAGCAGCAGGACGGAGGGGCCGGTCCAAAGTCACAGTTTTATTATTCTGTTCATTTCAAAAAGCTTCAGGGAGTGAAATGCCAAAATAGACTGGAGCTGCAGCAGAAAGGAAATCAAAATACCAGCTGCTGAGACGACTCCCCGCTGCAACAAACAACTAAACACTGCTCTGTGTTTACTTTCAGTTAAATGATCTCTATTATCCAACATCATACAATCTTTTTAATGTTTGAGCATTGTGTCTGTTACCTCAGTAGAATAAAACTCACCATTTAAAGATGTATTTTATGAACTCTTATGAATAAATGTCCTCCTTCCTCTCCTCTAAGATGGGGAACTGCTGCAGCAGCAGAAGACTTTGGGTGTGATGCTGAAGACGTCTGCAGACTCATCTTCTTTCTGATGCCGACACCAAAGTAATGGAGGCATTTCACGCTACATTGCTTTTGTTTGGAGGAGCTCAACCTAAACCCAAACTCTGGCCGGTCGAATGAGGTTTCTTTTTGCCTCTGGGACTTTTCCAGAGTTTTTACTTTAAAGAAAAGAGAGTTACTTTTCAGCAGAATGTTTTATGTTAAAGAGGTCTCATGATATAACTACATGCACCACTGGAATACAAATAAACAGAAGTTGACGAATAACGATGATAATAATGCTGCTTCAACATTCAACTTGTTTTCTCTAATGCCGGGAGAAACACTACACGAGAATCAGGACGATTTTGTGACCGATCCCCCCGACGATCGTCAGCAAAGCCCTGATTGTTTGGTAGTTCTAAAGATGATCTTTCCAGATGTTCCTGTGGTGTGAGGTATGTTAAGAGTGTTTTTTTACATCCCCCGATCGGCTTTGAAGTCCATCCTGGATGCACCGATATCAAATATTAAACATGTTCAACGTGGGAGTCACGTGGGAAAGAACGACAGCCAATAGAGAACCGAGCTGACTGAAGAAGGAAGGACAACCACCGCCGTCGTCATGGCGGGCGCGGCTAACACATGAGCTAATGCTAAACGTGAAGCATAAAGTAGTAGTGAGATGGAGCTCAGAAATGGAGGACCAACTTGTTGATTTGTGCCGACAACACAAGTGTTTATTTAACGTGTCTCCATGACTTCATCCATCCATCCTGACCCCGACCCCTACGTGATCACCCTGAGGGGATTCTTTCTCAACAATGACCCGCTAGCTGTACATGATCCCACTTATCACACGGCTACTTACTGAAGAAATCAATAATTTGATACAAAAACTGTAACAAATGATCAGCTGATTGTAAAGTTAAAGTGAAACTTAACACACGGGACATCAACAGCTGTCTCCTGGATGAAAGCCCCGTGTTTGTTGGACCCATCCACCTCCCCTCCCACCGTGCCGTGTGTCTCTTTCACTCTCTAAACTCCGTCACCACAGAACTTTATGTGCGTTTACTTTTGCCACGGATTACAGTGTAATTAATGGAAAGCCTGGTCCATCTCCTACCGCTGTGAAAAGGTTCCTTATGCGGTAAACGAGCTGTCTTTTCACAGCAGATGTCAAATATGGTCTGAAAAATCTACCAAGACGTTACCTATGCTGATAATAAACAATCGGCCACACGCCTCCAATTTATGATCAAGTGGGATTCATCTTTCAGCTCATCTGGTAGGAGCAGATTTAAGAACACATCTGGAGTTGACTTCTCTTGAGAGAAATTTAGGAGAATATTGCTGCCTGAAGCCCAATGTGACTTTTGTAATGCTTTAAACTGACATTTGATACAGTTCCTCTGGCATTACTTCAGTACACTGACTGTTGGAGAGGAGCTTGGAGAGGAAGGCAAAGCGATCCACATCATTCGTTTTAAATGAGGTTGATGACAGAACACTAAAGAGGGTGGAGGTCCACCATCTGTCTGCCTCTTTGACTCAGATGGGTGGAGGTTCCCCTCCATTTAATACGACACATGAAATGTCACCTGCTGCTCGTACTGACCAGAGTCAATGGCTCGAGCTGCAAGTGATGGATAGACATACATTACAACAAAGGGCCAAACTATACTATAAGGAACTGTCCATGCCTTTAGAGTAAAGATATGTTCAGATGATGCAGATGTTTCCTCTCTGTGGATGTCAACATCTGTTCAAATATAAAAAGGAACAAGTGGGGAACTGAGCGGAGAGGACAGCTGCTCTCTCATCTCCTGCAGCTAATTAGATACCTGATGTGAGCTGCAACAGCTTTGTTCTTGGAAATCCCACATGCCATCATCGTGTGCTGTTTATCTTCCCCGACATAATGATGTTTATAATGAAGCTTCGTTTGCATCACACCTCTATTTTCAGATTGTATCTGACACTATTTTCCTGACATATGGTACTGAGCGCAGCAGCTAAATGAGATTTAAATCTGATCGTTTCGATGTGATTACTCAGGTGACCAGCGGCCATATTGGAGGTCAGATTGGCTGGATTTCGACGTGAGGAGTGAGAACTCGAGTCACATGACTTCAAGAGTCATGAATCTGATTCCTTCAGACTGAAAGGAGAAGTCTTGTTACTCGTGACTTCACTTGGACTTTGACTTTGAATGACTGCTGCAGCAGTTATTTCTGCACAAACGTCCACTAGATATTCTCAGAGCTACGAAGTCTTCTACAGTGTGGAGTGTGTGAGAGTGGAGCGAGCTGAGTGAAGGCAAGCAGACAGGCAGAGGAGCAGAGACTCCGGCCCTGGAGACCAAAGCTACGATCTTCCCCGCGTCCTCCGACCGCAGCCAACACTGTTTTGCAAGACGGGCTTCACTAGATACAACCAAGAGGTTTTGGTGCTTCCGTGTAGTTTGTGTTGGAGTCTTGTCTGGCATATGCACGCGAGTGTGTGTGACTCTAGTCAGTACAAGCAGCAGCAGTAACAACGTAAAATAACAACGTAAAATAACAACGTAAAATAACAACGTAAAATAACAACGTAACGTAACAACATTACGTAACAAAGTAACATAACGTAATGTAACAACGTAACATAACGTAATGTAATAACGTAACATAACAACATTATGTAACAACGTAACATAACGTAATGTAACAACGTAACATAGTATAATGTAACAACGTAACATAACGTAATGTAACAACGTAACATAACGTAATGTAACAACGTAACATAACGTAGTGTAACAACGTAGCAACGTAAAGTCACAACGTAACATAACAACGTAAACCTAAAAAATAAATCCTAAACCTAACTACCTAGTTTTGTTGATTAATCCTAACCAGTTCGATCTATTCCTAAACCTAAGTACTTTTATTTTGAAAAGACTGGAGCGGAAATTGTAAATTCATGTCAATCTACACGAATCAAATAGATTAAATTTCGTGACTTTGATTTCATGAGAACGCATTTTTGCATTTCCACGTGTCATTTGTACACCACACAATAATACCACAGTAACGGCAGCAGTTCAGGCAACAAAACCAGTTAGGGTTAGGTTTAGGAAAAACGTCCTGGTTGGGCTCAAAATAAGAACATAAACTCAGCAAATTCATGTGTAAACAACGTGGACTACATCCTGAAAAAAAGATAAATTTGTGTCGATGTACACAAATGAATACATTAAACAGCCGTGTGACTGGGCTGTATTATACCACGTAACTTCCAATAACAGTCGCTCGTCGTACTACGTCATTCTGACCAAATGCAAAAATGTCCATATTCAGAGTATCCGTGGTTTGCAGAAATGTACAATGCCAACATTTTCTTCCTGGCGACTGGGCGGGGAACCTTTACCCAGTGAGCAGTTCCACTGGAGCAGCTCGGGTTAATCGGCCGATCTACAGACTCAAACTCTGGGACGGAAGTAGAGATACAAAAAGGCAGCCAGCGACACTCCGGGGGAAAGTTAGGAAAAGCTCAACTTTATACAAACGACCTCTGGTGCGATGGAAACGACAACCTGGCAAGAGCCAATCAGGCTCGTTTTAAAGCTGCAGAAACAGAAGCACAATAATTTGGGTTTGTTTTACCTTTAGGAGAGTGTCGAGTAAAATAAAAGATAATTGTGCTGAAAGTATTTCCTGCACTGGTACAGAACAAGGCATTATCGTTGGAGCGAAATCAAACATCCCCCATTAGTATCGGGGAGCCATTTAATGAACCTGTTGTCTGTTCCTGCTGTTACTGACGGACTGTAAAGAATCTCCTTCCTGTTTAGATGCCGACTCCTTAACTAAATTACAGGCATCACAGCAGATTAAATCAACACACAGGAGGGAGAGCTGTATGTCAAAGTCAAATTACTCTTAAATGTGGATATAATTGGTGCAGAGTAATTCGATACAAATTGAAAGTGATATTTGGTTCAATATTTACTACAGGAATCAAATGATATGCATCTTCATAAACGGGAGAATTAATTGCATTCACGGCGACGCAACGCTGAGCTCTAATTGGAACACCTCGTCTCCGCGGCGTAATGCATTTATCTGAAAATTGATTAGACTTAAAACTGCTCATGTTTCTAAACGATACGACGGCAAATGATGCGTTCAAATGCGTCCGGGGGAACGCTGTAAAGGAGGAGGCAGATTATTGAATGAAGGAAGACAATTACATCCAATTATCAACTGTTGCAATAAAATGCTCCTCCTGATGGAGCTGTGAATGAATGAAAAGCCTCATTTGTTTAATGTTTGGGTGTAGTACAACGTGATGCAGTCAAACAATCCATCCCTCTGTCCATTAACCGGCCGCCAAATGACTCACAACAACCACCACGGTCCACATGTTTATCCACCCACATGTTTCAGCGACCCAACAACAATCCAGCAGGTTCGAAATTAACAGCGAGATGAGAACTGCCCTTTAAAGTTCACAGAGCACACCTGATGATGAGGAGGAAAAATACGCTCAGCCATATTAAATTCTGTTCATATTAAATTCAGTAAAATATAAAGGTGATTAACAGGAGCTGCAGACCATGATGCTTTTACAGAGCGGGTGAGAGAAACCGGAGCATTGTTAGATCAGAAACAACATTTGAATCCAACTGTGGCTGCCGACAGATAAACAGAAAGCACTTTGAATCCTCAATCAGCATCTGTGGTTGTAGAGGTGACGTAGAGGTGCTAGTCGGTCCCTTAAGGCTTTCTATTTCTCTGTACTGGGTCGTTTACTTCCCCCGGCACCTGTCAGGATTGTGCATCATTTCATTCAAGTTGACAAAGTCGTTTATCGAGACAAGGAAAGTGACATTTACTTGAGTTAAGTCAAAGGATATTCCTTAGAAAGCACTAGAAAAAAGGGTCGTCAACCTTTACTATCAAAAGAGCCCCTAAAATGCGAAACATATTTGAGCCTTATAATGAAGGGAACACGGCCTATTAAGACTAAACAAGCCCATAAACATTACTAACAGGCAGGGTCTGAAATAAGCACCTGCCAAATGCGGATAAATTGTTGGAAGTGGCGGGTGAAATCATCAGGACATCCGCCACTTTGGCAGGCAGGGAAAACGCTAGCGATGGGAATAGAGAACCGTAGTTGTCTGATTTCTTGGTATCTCATGCCTCCGTGACTATGGATTCCTCTTATTGATGCTTTCCCACAGTTACGCTGCACAGTGACGCATACGCACGCTGTATCATGTTTCAGTTCGATTGGGACCGGAGCCACGGCGGAGAGAAAAAAAGTGCTCAACAGCGTGGCGCTACTAAACCTGAAGGGACGCACCCTGTTTTTCCCTGATAAATCTGTGTTGAAATCAGCAGGAGGATAGTTAGTAACGTTAGCTGTTAGCAGCCGTTAGCAGCACAGTCCTGACTGGATAAATAACGGAGCTACTAACGTTAACGGAGGTGCCATTGAGTTATTATTATGAGGCGTTCACCGTCTGCTCAGCAAAATGACTATTGGGTGAAGGTAAATTACAACGTTATCATGATGCGTTCAAATGTTATCTAGTAAAATCATGTTTTTGCCAAGAAAGGAGATGTTTTTACAGCAATATAAAATAAATAAAGCTGCAAGCAGCGATGAACGGGCCCTCGCCCCCGCGGGCACGTCTGGGGAACGCGCACGTCGGGGTACCCGCTGTCGTGGCACGTATATGTCTTCAGGCCAGGAATATTATCAAGCATGAGAAGTTTGGGGCAGCTGGGACTAGGTAAAGGCAAGTAACAACAGCCTCCTGTGTTAAGGCGAACTTTCAAAATTCACGTATGACATCACCGTTCGAGCGATCAAAAAATCCTTCTCAATTTAGTATCACTATAGTTTGAGGGTTATACCACCCAAATTTCACGCGAATCCGATGAAGTCTCTAGGAGTAGTTTGTAAAAGTATGCATGAAATACATAAATTACATGAAAAGCAAAAATTCCAATATGGCCGACTTCCGGGTGGGCGGAGCTAATGAAACCCAATTAGGAATATGTTTCAAATAATGAGTGGGATATGCATACCAAATCTGGGGAAGATTGAACAATGTATAGTCAATTTACAAAAATTTCCTGTTTCCTGTAGGGGGCGCTATGATTTTCACTTTTAATGTCACACATATGTCTTCAGGCCTGGATTATTATCGAGCTTGTGAAGTTTGGGGCAGATGGGACTAGGTAAAGTCAAGTAAAAACAGCCTACTGTGTCATGGCGAACCACAAAAATTCACGTACGACATCACCGTTCGAGCGATCAAAAATTCCTTCGCAATTTAGAATCACAGTAGTTTGAGGGTTGTACCACCCAAATTTCACACGATACCGATGAACTCTCTAGGAGGAGTTCGTAAAAGTATGCATAAAATACATAAATGACATGAAAAAAGACAAATTTCAATATGGCCGACTTCGTGAAGGGCGGAGCTAATGAAACCCAATTAGGAATATGTCTGGAATAATGAGCAGGATGTGCATACGTAATTTGGGGAAGATTGGATAATGTATAATCATTTTACAAGAATTTCCTTTTTCCTGTAGGGGGCGCTATGATTTTCACTTTTAATGTCACATATATGTCTTCAGGCCTGGTCTCTTATCCAGCTTGAGTAGTTTGGGGCAGATGGGACTAGGTAAAGTCAAGTAACAACAGCCTTTTGTGTCATGGCGAACAATCAAAATTCCCGTACGACATCATCGTTTGAGCGATCAAAATTTCCTTCGCAATTTAGAATCACAGTAGATCCAGGGTTATACCACCCAAATTTCACGCGTATCCGATGAACTCTCTAGGAGGAGTTCGTAAAAGTATGCATAAAATACATAAATGACATGAAAAACACAAAATTCAATATGGCCGACTTCCGGTTGGGCGGAGCTAATGAAACCCAATTAGGAATATGTTTCAAATAATGAGTGGGATATGCATACCAAGTTTCATGAATATCGGATCAACTTTGACCAAACTACGGCCTTCCACGCGTTAGGGGGCGCTAGAGAGCCCGTTAAACACACTGAACCTAATGGCTGTACATTTACATAAAGTTCACAGGTGTCCATCATATTGCCAACTTTCATGAGTTTCCGAGTACCTAAAGGTATGTTCCATATCTAAAAGACATAAGGGGGCACTAGAGAGCCAACGTGCCACGCCCAAGCAAAATTTCACCACTAAAATAAAGTAATTACGAGTTTGGATGTGCGTGTAAAGTTTCATAATTTTTTGTGCATCCTAAAGTCTTCAAACATGTGTTCGTATATTTTAAAATCACGCAGGAAGTCCAACATGGCTGACTTCCTGTTGGCCGAAAAAAATCAAAAAAATATTTAATCCAGGTATGAGGGCGTGAGTTATGACATACTTGAATTTCGTGAAGATCGAAGAAACTTTCTCTGAAAAACTGCCTACATTAGGGGGCGCTATGGAGCCCCCTGGAGACACCCGAGCCGGGTCACTGCAGAACATTGAATTTCCCACCAGTTCTGACGCATATTCCACTTTTGGTGAGTTTTTGGGGATGGCTAAGGTTCCAAAAACGCGATCTCCCGGCGGAAAAATAATAATAACAATAATCTTTAGAAAAACAATAGGTTTCCTCGCACGAAAATTCGTGCCAGGACGCCGTTGGGTCCTGGCACTTTCGTGCTCGGGCCCTAATAATAGAGAGGAAATTATGACCTGTTTAACTACATAACGACTTACCTCAACTAAACTACTTGGTTGGATTAAAATAACTTTGTTTGCTACATCACATATGTTACGTACATATGTCGTAGCCTACTTCGCATTGGACACCAACACCGGTACCCGGGTGAAAGTCCTGTGTTTGTTTGACCCATCCATCCACCTCCTGTTTTTTTTTGCGGACTTTGTCACTTTTTATACTACGTAACCGTACTTCCGGAGCGGTTGCTCTGAGCGTCTAATATGTGTCCAACACAATCTCACAGCAGTTCTCGAAATAGTCATAATCTATTTGCTTCGTGTACTAATTTTCGTGACACTTTCAACGACATATTTTTCTTGCGTTTTCCTACGAATGTCCAGCAACACGTGACGCACGTGTCAATTTCAATACATTAAAAGGTAATTGATTTTGGTGCAAACAATTTTAGGGTTTTGCGGCGATATAGCGCCACGCTACTTCTGCCTTTAACTGGCCAGGAAAATGTAAATCATTTTTAAAGTGTCTGACATCGTGACAGGACTGTGATGTCAGTGATCAAACTTTTTAAAATGTCACCTGAACTCTTCCTCAACTGTTCAGGTTTACTTCACCCCCACGAGTGAGTAAGATTTTACTGGGACTTGAGAGAAAACTTGAGTTTGTGATGGAAAGAAATGGACCGTCAGCAGATAAAAGACACCATCATCAGTCTCACCTGAGCCCCATCAATCACCTGGGAGACGGCGGTTGGTGTAGAACATCTAATTCAGCTACACCTTCACATTTTGACAACTGTAGTAACTCTGACCAGAAGAATAAAATGATCTACCTGTCTTCCTCCTCCTCTCTCTCTGTTTTATTGACCTGACAGGATTTAAAACCTCAGTCTGAGTTCATCAGGTGTTCGCTGACTCGTCTCTCAGGCCGGGAGCAGGTGTCTTTGCTCAAATGTCACTTTATTTAATAGGAGGTGATTACCATGTGGTTACAGACCTGTCACCATGCTGGAGCGTCCCTGTTACTGCAGGCTGGACGTACTGGACGGTATTAAAGCTTTTAAATATGCTCTGAAATTATGATTAGGTTGGACAATATGAGATGGAAGTCACAGCTGAGGCTGATGGGAACGCCGTTCACGTACCTGGTTACAACATCCACAGTATTGGACAGCAACAAAGAAATACATGTATATGGAAAAAAACATTTTTATTGTCTGTTTTTTATGGGCTTTAATTTCAAACATGTTCTGTTAGATCTATTTTTTGTAATGTATGGAGGAGTGTGTTATTTTCTTCCCTTAAAAGTAAAAATGACTCCAGAAATGTGTTTTGTGGTGCTGCTGTTTCCATATGCTCCCTGATACGTGACAAACACACTAATGAAGTGTGTATATATGAAGAAGCATAATCTCAGATAAACTCATATACGCTCTCAACCATCTGTCTGCTGCGAGTGACAAACACTCAAGATGCACATACAAGGATGAATACATTTTGATAATTAATATCTAAAATATGTCTGACCACAGATCTGAATCATAAACATCCATAAGAACCATCTGTGCTGCTGTTGAAAAGAGGATCTTCATCACTTGAAGACGTTCGATGCTCCGGCATGTTCAAATAACAGGCCCGTTCTCATTCCCAGGGCGCCAAATACTGATGCTTTGTCACGGCCGTCGGCGTGTGATACCGGCACTCAAGACACCCTTCAGCGTCTGCATGAGAAGCACCGAGCTTTCAAGTAACTACAATGTAAACACATTCACGTCATTATTAGAAGCTCAGAAAAAATGGTCGGGGTGGTGACGTAGTTTACAGAGAGGAAACGGAAGCGGAGGTGGACGGGTCCAACAAACACAGGACTTTACACTGAGGAGACCGCTGTTAGTATCCCGTGTGAAACCAACTACATGCTGTTTGTCCTTGTTCACAATGTTAAGTTTCATTTTCACTTCACAAATATAATAATATAAACCCAAACCATGATGTTTTTCCCTAAATAATAGTAGAATAGTCTTGAAGTCGTCGTGGTTTTCACACTACATGACTGACCGGAGACAGGAGGTCACACACTACAAGATCTTTCATCAGGAGGAATCAGCGATGAGGTCTCCAGACTACGTTTTGTCACGGAAACATACGTGAGAAATAGACGGTAAATTGTTGGCACATGGTTCACAAAATAGTCTGTTTCTACCGGTTTCCACCAAGCCCCCCAACAACAACTTTGCTCTGCGTTGCAAATGCAACAATGTTCGCACAGTCCAACAAGTCCATCTCCGGTTACATTAATTGGAGTATGCACGGCTGCATGTAAACAGAAATATTAGTGGAATATTCATTTTCATTAGCTTTGCAAGCAGCTTAGTAGGAATATTGTCTTTTGTTGGAATAAAGGGAAAAAAACCTGAATATTTTGTGTATTTAAACATAGTCAATGTGAAAGGCAACGTGAAGTCTTTTTACGCTATGTGCTGTAAATTGTGATATTATGAGTTTATTAATAAAATTATTCTGTCAGAAGAGGTGGAAGAACATTTTTCAGAAACCTCAACTTCAGATCAATCATCTCAAATAGACTGAAACTCAGACATCTCCTCAGTCTGATAGTCTGACAGTCTGCACCTTTAATGGACTCATATTACCTATATTTGTGTACTCATATTCTGCACTTTTTATCGTTGATATGTGTGTGCCTTTTAAATATGTGTGAAGTCTTTGAATGCACCATTTGAGGTTAACGCAACTGCAATTTCATTATGCTTGCATCATGAAAATAAAGTTCTTATTGTTCTCCACCAATCAGATGGCGTGGACGGCCTGAACGACTGCAGCCGGACACTTTAGAGAGATTTTAGTGAGGACATTAAACTGAAACTGCTCAGGTGGGAGAGAGAGAGAGAGAGAGAGAGAGAGAGAGAGAGAGAGAAAGAGAGGGAGAGAAAGAGAGAGAGAGAGAGAGAGAGAGAGAGAGAGGGAGAGAAAGAGAGGGAGAGAAAGAGAGAGAGGAAATTTAGGTTGAAATTGAAGTGAAAGTTTGGTTTTATGTGCATAATAAAACTCCATTTGATAAGCACATATTTAGTGTCTATAAGTCTACATTCAGTATGAAGACCTGAGCTGAAGCTGCACATCATCATCAAGTGTTCACTGAAAGTGTTAAAACGCTTCTTCTTCTTCTCTTCTTCTCGTCTGTCTCCGTCCATCATTTCACCCGTCACTCTTTAGCTGCCAAGAGCTGTTAGACTAACAGCTCACACACACACACACACACACACACACACACACACACACACACACACTTCCCATTATGCCTCCACCTTGTTTGTCTCACAGCGTGTTTTAACGGCACATTCATTGACTGTCACAGCGGGGACAGAAATGACCCATAATGCACTGGGGCGGGTTGATGTTCAGAAATAAAACTCCTCTCAGCTCCTCTCTGACGTCAGACAGAGGGAAACGAGAACGAGAACAAAAGCTCGACATGTTAATGTCCAGAGCTTTAGAACTATTATTACAGCTGTTAAAACCTCCGACAACGGTTCATATCAGATCTTATGAAATACCTATTCCTCATTTTTCGTTCATTTTCCTACAAATGTCCATCAACATTTTCGCTCGTTACATACATAGTCTTTTCAAAATAAACTTCTGTCTACATTTTAAGGCAACTTGTGATTTTGAGGTTGTAGCGGCTCAGTTTTAAAGCTAGAGAGAAGACACAGATATCATATGAAACTAGAAAACCTAAAGAATCCATCAGTACCAACCAAACCTCCAAACTTACGCTACATTTTGGCGAGGAAAAACTTGTCGTGGCCATTTTCAAAGGGGTCCCTTGACCTCTGACCTCCAGATCAGTGAATGTAAATGGGTTCTATGGGTACCCACGAGTCTCCCCTTTACAGACATGCCCACTTTATGATAATCACATGCAGTTTGGGGCAAGTCATAGTCAAGTCAGCACACTGACACACTGACAGCTGTTGTTGCCTGTTGGGCTGCAGTTTGCCATGTTATGATTGGAGCATATTATTTTATGCTAAATGCAGTACCTGTGAGGGTTTCTGGACAATATCTGTCATTGTTTTGTGTTGTTAATTGATTTACAATAATAAATATATACATACATTTGCATAAAGCAGCATATTTGTTCACTCCCATGTTGATAAGAGGATTAAATACTTGACAAATCTCCCTTTAAGATAAAAAATGTGCGATTAATTTGCGATTAACTATGAACAATCATGCTATTAAATATTTTAATTGATCCACAGCTCTAATGTATGTGTGTATATAGTCAGTATATAGTGTGTGTTTGTGTATGCAGTATGAAGCCGTTGGATAAGTGTGAATTCTTTCACTCAAGCTGAAACATGTTGGACTCGTGTGGATGCATCTTCGCCTCAGTTCACACCACCGCTGGTAAATTGACATCTATACAGGTCTGTTACTATTCTGGTCCAACTGAAGTCCTGAAATACATTTCATCATGATTTAGTCTTCCTGTATTTTGCATGAAAAAAAAAAGATATAAAAGCACAATAAATTGTCCCCAAATCGCTGCTTCCTGTTGCTGTTGTTTTTTAATACGTCCAGCAGAGTTTGAAAGGTGTAATTTCCCTTAAAATAAGTGACATTTTAACCCTTGATGACATTTTTCCAAGCTCACATTATTACTTATTCACTTCTAAGGTGTTGTTCCAGGAAAGCTGAATGCTTTTGTGTTTAAAGGTGCAATTTATCAGAAACCAGAAGAGGCTGTGAAACCTGTTTTATCCACAGACAACGTGCGGATGCTCTTTGTTACCGAGAGGAAGAAATAAACTGAATATTCAGCACAGCTGGTGAAGTCTGACAGAAGCCCAACAGGAAGTAGAGAAGAAGCAACAGAATGTAATTTATTAAGGTGGAACTATAGAACCACATGTGGTTGTTTTCTTCAGGTAATTGTTTGGTGGAGAAATTCACTTTAACTTCTACACCAGCTTCTCCTCCTGAATCGTTTCTGCTCTTCTTTGTTTGTTCTTTTGTTTCAATTGTTGTCTTTGCTGTTCTTATTTCCTCCTCCTCTCTTCGCTGCTTCTCTCTCTGCCATCATCCTTTTCTCTCAATCTCATTCTTACACTCCTCTTCTTCATCCTCTCCAGTGTTTTGTCTTTTACTTTTGCTCTCCACAAATCGGATTTTCTTCTACCTCCTTTCTTTATCCTCTTTTCTTTGTCTGTCTTTGCTCCTCACCCTCCTCTTCCTCCCTTTCTTGAACACATCTTTGTGTTCTCACCTCAAACCTTGTACAGTTTGTTCTGTGAGGTTTGCTTGTACAAGTTGGATTCAACAAACCGTTAACTTGAGAAAACCTCTTGTTTCAGTCTGATGAATGCCACCTGTGAGCGAGCAGGTGCTACATTCACAAAGATGTTACAGAAGAGTAAAGAGACTGTCTGTTCGTGACTATTAAGACAGGCCTGAACATTTCCTTCGTATCTGAGTAATTAACCATCACCGTCTTTATCTTCATCTACCTCTCACTCTTCATCTGCTCTCTTTGTTTTCCTCTTTTTACACCACCATTTCTTCTTAATTAATCTCTCCGTCTTTCCCTCCTTCGCACTTCCTCCCTCCGCCCCGTCAGCTGGAAACAAGTCACAGTAGGTAAAGTCATTAGACAAGACGAATGTGTTTGGAAGTGGATGAGAGGCCGTCTGTTGCGATGGCTCGAGGGCCGTCGAGCCAAAACACCAGCGTGACTCATCCGTCCGTCTTTATCTCTATAAAGTTCAGCTGCAGGGACGAAAACACGACGGGACTAAGAGCCTGTTAGTGACTCCTGGAGGAGAAGATGCTCATCACACACAACAATTATATATATAATATATAAATAAAGGCCTTAATATACCAACCCGGTCTCATGGGAGGGCGGATGAATACCACGATATTACAGAGACATTCTACGTGTCATGAGTAAAAATTTTAGCCAATTTCACGTGTCATTTGTACGCCACACAAACGTCCCCAGTAAGGTCCAGGCAAGAAAACCACTTACTTAAGTTAAGGGAAAACGTCATGGTTGGGCTTAAAATAAGTATGTAAACTAAGTGAAACATACTATAGAAAACACAAATGTGACAAACACCACTAAACCAACGTAACATCACCAACTCACTAACATAATGTAATGCCACTAATGGTGCCTAACTCCACTTACTCCACTAACGTAACGTAACGTAACTCCACTAACGTAACGTAACGTAACGTAACTCCACTAACGTAACGTAACGTAACTCCACTAACGTAACGTAACGTAACGTAACGTAACGTAACGTAACGTAACGTAACGTAACGTAACGTAACGTAACGTAACGTAACGTAACGTAACTCGCCATCTTGGTCTTCGGCCGTCGCCATCCTGTTTTTTTGCAACCAGAAGTGACTCTACAGGGTGGAGTTAAGTACAACCGAACGCTGAATAAGACATTTTCTAGGCGACAAAAATGTCATAATTAACTTTGATGAAGTGAAAACACAACTCCCAGACCGGACAACGCCGTGGTAGCGACCTGTCAATCACAAGGTAGCCCCGCCCTAAAGCATCCCCTGCTTTATGGTCTATCTGACTCTAAATGGGACCATCATTTACTAAATGAACATCATGCTGTATTGAAGAAGACTTGAAACTAGTGATTGAGACCATAAACTCATGTTCACAATGTTTACTGAGGTAATAAATCAAGAGAGAAGTAGACTCATTTTCTCATAGACTTCTATACAATCAGACTTCTTTTAGCAACCAGAGGAGTCGCCCCCTGCTGGCTGATAGAGTGCAGGTTGAGGGCACTTCAGCATTGGCTTGTTTACAATGTTTACTTTTTGCACATTCAAAATATATCTCATATATCTGTTCTCTGAGATTTCAAGAATAGTCGTAATATTTTGAGAAAAAAATATATAATTACAGGAATAAAGTTAAATTTAATGAGAATAAAGTCACAATAATTCAAGATAAAGTCCAGCTGCCCTGTAGCCTGCTGTGCATGACTGACACACACAGAAACCCCCTTTGGGACTTTTGATCGGTTTTATCTTAGATGATACTGATCCATTAAAATCTTCTCAGATTGGCTGCCAGCTCTCTAGATACAATCACTTCAACAGGTGGAGAGAAGGAACATGTCGAAGTTAACAAGTGAGGACAGACGAGCACCCAAAGAATGGCACTGGAAAGATGCAGAAACAAAGCACACAAGACTAGATACATGTTTATTTTCTAACAATTGCCCCTCAGGGCTTCTTCGTTAGCGGATATTGAGCTCCACAATTTGTAACGACTGGAAACCTTTTTGAAGTTGAAATGTATTTAACAGAGTTTGATTGTTATCCACATGTTTATTTTTTGCTTTTTTTGCACAATACCTCATTTTCAAGCAGCACTCCTTGATTATCCCCACACCTACTAAAGTAATAGTGTTTATTGATCCCATCAGTCACAGCTGCTGCTGAACTATCACACATGTAAGCTTGTGTTAAAGAGGTCCAAAAAAGCCTCATCTGAATATGCTGTGAAATGAATTAAAGGTCACATATTATGCTCATTTCCAGGTTCATAGATGTATTTTAATGTTGCACTAGAACATGTTTACATGCTGCAATGTTCAAAAAACCCTTTATTCTTCTCATACTGCAGCCTGAGTCTGCCTGCCTCAGAGCCTAATTCAGCCTCTGTCTGAAAACCACTGATTCACAGCCTGTCTCCTCCCACTCTGCTCTGATTGGTCAGCGTTTTCTGTCAATCAAACTTCCTCAACAACAGCGTCACCCTCCCCCTCCCTCCCGGAGCAGCTCTGGAGAGAGACGAGTGGAGAGATAGCAGCTAGAATAGAGCTTATAAACCACTTTAAAGTTTATAAACCAGAAACTTCACCCAGCGCACGTTACCGGAGGAATCTGATCAGAAATCGGCGACACATGATGAACATCTGCGGTCCAGATTCCAGGTTTTCCTGACGGTTTCTCTCAGGTAAATAATGCTATTTATAGCTCTGTTAGTTAGCTCAGTGTTTACATTATGCATCAACTCTGTAAACCGTAAACATACACTCTGTTTTACGTCTGTCTTTACAGATCCATCTGTGAGAAATGACCGACAGAATCATCCCAGAGGAGAGCAGACAGCTGTGGGCAGATGGGAGATACAGAGCTAACCCGTTAGCATGTAGCTACATGCTAACGGGTTAGCTACATGCTACCGCTATGACACGGTGTGTAAACACAGCGACCATCAGGGTGGAAAATAGAAGATGTGAAACAGTAGTCAGTTCATTATTTCTGCTAAAAGATAAATGTATGGAAGATCAGAGTAATGGTATATTATTTACAGTAGTAGCTGTCTCTGTGTTACCATGACTACAGACCACCGGAGCTTAGCTTACCATAGTTTACCGGAGCTGAAGACTTTCTCCTGTACCATGTTAACATAACTAACTAACAGGTGAGATGATTACAAATGCTGTGAATAATTAATATTGTCATCTGTCAACTCAAATAAAGTTTGACTGTGAAACAGAAATGTGTTGTGTTGCTTACAAGTCACTATTTACTACCTGTACTCTGCTACATGCATGACATCAAATATATATAATATATAAATATCATCTGTTTAAACAGTGTAATTACATAAAGCCTTTGTGAAAGAACATGTTATATTTAGATGATGGGAGTACATGAAGCCTGTTCTGCTGGTTCTTGCAGACTAACAGTAGGAGCTACTTTGCTCAAGTTCGGTTGAGGAGGAGAGACAGTGACGCGCTGTGGGGCGGGGTCAGCTACTGAAGGTTCTCTCTGGTTCGACCAGGAAACCCTTACATGGCTTGCATTTCTCTAATGACGTCAGAAGAGAAGGAAAAAAAGCGATTTTTTTTTCTGCACCCATTTCCGGACAAACGGAGGAGGAGAAAAAGAGAGAGGATGGTCTTTTATGATACTATGGTGGCCTGTAGACACACTGGGGACAGATATTGATGTTTAAAAGACATGGAAAAGTGCATTTTGCATAATAGGTGACCTTTAAGAGAAACATGCATCAGTCTCATCACATCCTGTGTGCTCTGGCAGATAACACTTGATATTCCCTTCAGGCACAAAAGGAAACATCTGTTTTTTGGTGAATTGTGCAGAAGCTACAGTTATAGCATGTCAAAATGTGTAGAGCAGAAGAAGAAGAGCCTCGATGAGACCTTGGCTATCCTGTCTGCTGTGTGTAGAAATCATTTGGGATTTTGTGTTGCAGGAACTCCTTTCTTGAGCATGGTATGTAGGCTATTTTTGAAAGCAACACTCAAATCAGATCAACCTGCTCTCTTGATTCCTAAGAGTCAAAAGCCTGATTGTATTTCTTCCCTTCTTTCCAACCGAGTGGCTCTCGACGGCGCAACTAAAGTACGACCAAGGGCAAAGAGACTACAACCACACGATGAGAGGCTGCCAGCGGAGCAATGAACTATGGCTCAGCTGAGGTTGGAGCGATCAATTAATCTAATGGGCAGTCGTCGTGACTCCACCACGTCTCTGTAGCAGTTATGAGTTTCAATCATCAGAGGCTGCAAAGTCAAATAAAAGACGTGTCTGATGATAAACATTCATCTTCATCAAGATGAATCAAGAAGCAAAAGATGAGTTTATTTCCCGAGAGATGGAATATCAGCTCAAACAACAGTACAAGAAACGAAGACAAAAGGTGGTGTAATCTTTCAACACTGTGGGAGCAGAGAACGGTGCAGATCGTGTAAGAGGGAAGATGAATATGGATGAAGTTATCGGTAAGAAGGTATCTCTGTATGTTTAAGAGAAGTCAGAGAACAGGTGGATGTGTGCGTTTCCAGTGGCCGTACAGTTTGTCCTCCCGGCACTTGAAGTTAAAAGTGACGCTCGGGTGTGTTTGCTGCCGTCAGTGGGATTAACGGGAGCAGCTCGAGCGTTAATATGAATCCACTCTGACATCTTGTAAGGTCGTTGCCGCTGTCTGGAGACGGGAGGAGTGGTATATGTTAAAAGGTCTCAGCGCCGAGCCGGCTCCCAGGGGCACGATGGTGAAACAAAACCCAGACATGCATTTATACATGCCCACGCGTGTATTCCCACAAGTCATACATACATTAAAGGAGGATGGACTGAAACGATACTTCTACACAAACGGCTTTTAATTTAGTTTCAAACCATCACTTCCATTTTGTGTTCACTCCACCGGAGCTCGACTGAGTAAATATTTGACTTTTCTTCACTGTTGCGCTTCGTATGCTTGACAAGATTCACACCTGGGAGCTGCTGGGTGAAACCGCCGCGATCCGTCTGACACTATTTAAAGAGTGTCTCTCTCTGCTGCCGGCTTTTAGGCTCTTGAAGGGCAACACCAGCGAGCAGGACTGTGAAACCAAAGATGCTGAAAGATTCAATAAGAAGAAGGTAAAATAAAGACTTGTTCCTCTTTACTCACAGTGTTTTCTCACATCCCTGCTGCTGTCTTCAGTGAACAGATACGAGTCCACCACTTTGGTCCAGACTGAAATATTTTGTAGAGCAATTCATGGTGCCCAGATGATGAACGCTCCTGGGTTTGGTGATCAAGCGCCACTGTGTCTTTGGCATTTTTGGTTTTCAGCGAAAAGACTCAACAACTATCGGATGGATTGTGATGAAATGTGGTTCATCATCCATGTTCCTCTCAGGGTAATAACTTTGTTGATCCTCTGACTTTCCATCTAGCGCCACCGTCAGGTCAACATTTTACTTTGGTTTATGACCAAATACCTGCAGAACTAAAGACATTCCCATCAGCCTCAGCTCGTTACATGCATACAGTCTTTTCAAAATAAACTTAAAGGAACATCTTCCTTTGGCAATAAAACGACTTAGGTTTAGGAAAAGATCGACTTATTTAGGATTAAGCTACAAAACTACTTAGTTAGGTTTTGGAAAAGATGGTGGTTTGGGTTAAAATAACTACGGAAGTGACGTAACTCCAGTATAGAAGTTATGTAACAAATAAATCAACGACTTCCGGTTTCACACGGGACATGAACGCCGGTCTCCTGGGCAAAAGTCCGGTGTTTTTTGACCCACCCATCCACCCCGATCTCCTCCTCTTTATACTTCCCGGTTCACAATTACATGGATTACACAAAAAATGTATTTCATGGGATATACACGAAATACGGTGGATTACTTTTTGTAGGTATAGCTACGAACTGTATGTAATGTATGTTAAAAAATGACATGTATGGGAGCTTTATTTATTTATTTTTCATGACACAACTGTCACTGCATCCCAAAATAAAGGAGTTTGAGCAGACACCCCTTGTGCTTCAGTTCCAGCCAGATTACACATCATTGACTAATTTCTTGCTGTAAACTGGTGTTGGATCTGCCGTAAATAATCCAATCTAATACCTGCTGAGATCTGCAGGAGCCAGCCACTCACAACCTCTTATAATATCTTTGCGGAGGCAACGTTGGTTTGGTTTATGATACAACAACACTGAGGAGTGGATTCACAAAAGTACTACTAGTACGGCTTTGCTGCAGCTAAACCTGCACAAATACGACAAGAAGAAACGGTGCTATACCAACAGCACCTAAACGGTGAAATGCACCTCTAACTGAGCTGCTAAGCAAACATTAAACAGCAAACAGCGTCTCGGTGCTCCTGCACTATTTGCACGTATTTAATGAGGTAATATGGAGACATTAACACATCAACATCAACCCGTTTTCTATGCAAATGAGCCTCATTGCAAAAACAGTCCAATTCAGAAAGACCAGAAATGGTAGCCACACGCAGTTACAGTGAAATTATTGCTATTATGACATTATGAAATTATCGTATTATGATCTTATTCATACAGCAATACAGGTGGGACTTTAACTACTGTTTATTTTCATCATCAATCATTCATTATCTACTAATCAAATGTGGTTTAGTCTATAAAATATCAGATGCTAAAGGTGACATCCTCAAATTGTTTGTTTTATTGGACCAACCGTGCAAAATCCAAAAGATATTCAGTTTACAATTATTTTAATTTCATGGTTTATTTGATAGGGACGAATTCAATGTACATAGACAACTTAAAAATGGCCATCTGATGCAAGTATCATAGTGCTTATAGCGGATGCTAATTTGCAACACCCATCCCTAGAAGGGCTTTTTGTGAAAATAAGAGATTAAAAGTGGAATGAGTACAGGAAAAATAAATAAATACAATAAAGCAACACATTTAAAAACATTACATTTAAAAACTAGACCTAAGTACAGGTTTGTCGCTGAATTAAACAGGATTTGGTTGCTCTCTTAAAGGTACTATATGTAACAATTTACATGTATTAATCGCTTTGTATTGCCATTGTGTGAACAGATTGTAATGTAACTTAAAACCTGAGACCTTCAGTGATTTTCTCGGTTGCCTATAACAGCCTGTGGACTGATTTCTATGTACTCAGGATTTCTATGTACTAAAGACTCTGGACGGTTTTGCTTCGTAACGATAGCTGATGAAGTAATTTGCAAATTGTAAGCTAGTTAGTATCATGGAGATTGGACATTAACGGTGATCTATGATTGTAATGTCACGTCACTGTTTTGGCGGATGCCCAGGATGATCACTCGCGCCTACGGAGTGCGAGCACGAGCAACAGGACGCTGGCTGCAGTTCACTTAACGGCCACTGGTGTCATTAATAACAAGGACTTTCTAAAAGTTACATATAGTCCCTTTAAAAGTGGTAAAATTCGCAGCAAATTTCAAGTGATCAGGTAGCGAGTTCCAAGACTTCGCTCCTTTCACAGAAAAAGCTGTCTGAGCAGAAGATGTTTTGCAGAATGGAAATTTACAATTGCCACTAGAAGCTGCTCTGGTGGATCTGCTACAGCTCTGTATAGTCTCATGACGTATTTGCAGAAAGGCCGAAGAGCAAATCCGTTCAAACAATTAATTATATTATATATTATCTCTCATCTATATTAATTATATGAAATGGAAACACAGAACGGCAGCAAAATTCTCACATCAAAGGAAGAAACTGGAACCAGAGCAGATTGACATTTCTTGATGAATGACTTCATTAATAAATCATCAAGGTGTTTTGTTGATTGATGGTTTAACTGACCCTATAAACAACAGGACTTTTATACAATTCATCATTTTGCCCCTGAGCCCTTCTCTTCAATCATCAATAGCCCACACGATCGTGTCTTACATCTAAAAGATGAGATGAGATGTGAAATAGAACTGAGATTCTGTAAGAAATATGTCAGATCATAAACTGGCTCTGGCTCTGGCTCTGTAAAAAGCTTTTTTTCTTTCTTTTATTGATTTCTGCCTCCCTCCATGTTCCTCTGCGCCACCATCCAACCTCCCTGAAATACCAATCAGCCGTGGTCAGAATCTTTATCTTTTCATCTTTCACTTTAAGGTAATTTCAGTCGGCTAGTTGTGTAAAAACCTGAACGGAGGTTATGTGAAACACTGCAGGTCACGCAGTGCAGATAGACTCAGAAAAATTAAAGGACTTTGTTTTGGACTTTCTGGCTCAACGTGAAACAGAAATATGAAACTTTTTCAAGTGTTTCAGACGCCTGTCGGTTCTGTTCTCAAAGCACACTTTTAAAACCAAAGTGCAACACAATCATGTGAAATAAATAAGAGCACTTCAGTGAGCAACAAACAGACAGTCTTTGTTCAGACGAGAGTCCGGACTGTGTTGTTGTCCGAGGTCTCTCATGTGGACGATGAAGGATTAAAAGTCCACTCCGCCAGACAGACGGAGAGCCGGTGGATTAGCAGAGATGTTCAGTGAACGCGACTACAGACACGTCTTCTGTTTCATGTTTTGATTTCACACTTAATAAAGCCAGACTGGTAAAGCTTTAAATTTATGCAATATGTGGGGGGTGAAATATGTTCTGTGTATGAAATTGAAATGTATAACTGCATAAATTTAAAGCTTTACCATCACCAAACTGCACCTTATGCAATCAAAATGCATTAGGTACTTTTTTCCATATGGTTTGGGGGTGTCCAAGGGTTGCAGAGTTCTGGAAAAAGGTTGCAGAGATGCTATCAAACATATTGTCAAATACAATTCCTTATTCACCTGAAGTCCTGTTACTTAATGACAGCTCCAACCTGGAACTCTGTGTTAAGCAGAGACGTCTCTGGTTAGCTGGCCTTACAGCTGCAAAACGACTAATAGCTTGCAGATGGAAAGCTCCACATTCTGTCAATATACAAAGATGGCTTCTTGACTTCTTAGATATAGCAGGTATGGAACACTGGGCTGCAAACATGCATTTGGCAAAAAGGGAAAATATATCACATTGGAAACAAGCAATCACTACAATTAAATCCTTCATATAATTGTTCTCCGTGTCCCAAAGGTCTAGGGTGGGTGGGATGGGAGGGAACCAAAAGGGAGGGATTCGGGGGTGGAGGGAGGGGGGCGCAGAAGTTTTTATTTTAAATGACTTTTTGTTGTTGTTTGTTGTTATTTTCCTTCTTCCTGTTTGTTTGTTTTTTTGTTTTTGTTTTTTCATTTTCTTTTTTCTGTAGCTGCTTGCCAATTCTGTATTGATTAGTACATGGAAATTTGTGATTATATATATATATATTTTTTACTCTATTGGTGATCTATCAATTTGTAACCCCACCCTATGTAATTTTGCTTAAATACCAATAAAAAATTGATCACAAAAAAAAATAAAGCCAGACTGAGCTGTAATTATGTTGATACACTTTACTTTCATCAGATTTCACACTGTGCAGAACAAAAGCAGACTAACATTAACCTCAGCCGCGATGCCGGTAAGTGCGTTTCTCTTTTCCAGGAATTTAACGAGTAAAAAGGGAAAAAGTAAACCTGTTTCTGAGCTTTACATTTTGAAATGAGTCACTTTTATGTGTCATTGGATCATTTTCTTTTTCATTTGACATGGACTACTGCTGGAAAATATTCTCATATCGCTGCTAAATATGTTGAAAGCTTTGATATTTGTCTGTTGCTGCTAAATACAGTGTGTCTTATGAGATACGTTACAAACTTGGCTCAGTAATACCACTTGGACAGGAGTTATACTCTCTCTTCATGTCATGATAGGAGGCAGAAAGAAGTCAGAATCATAGTCAGCATGCACAGCGAAGGAGTGTGACAGCATCCAGTGAAGCTTTTGCACATTGCCATTGAACTGTCCCTGTTCAAGCAATTAAAAGACCACTAGCTGGGACGTGTCCCCGTGAACCAGAACTATCTCTGTTAAAGTGTGTATATACTGTATATCTGTGAAATGTGTGCGTCACAGTGTGTTTGTGTGAGTGAGTGAGAGAGTGTGCAAGAAGTGTGTTAGTAGCAAGCGTGAAGCGACACGTCGCAGTGTTCATGCTGGGTCTGGATCGGTGATGAAGACTGATAAGTGTCTGTACTAAGTTGCATGTTTCAGGACACCCCTTGGACCTCAGCATGTGCATGCAACATGCTGAGGTCAACATGCTATAAAAAAGGTTGTCAGAAGCAGTATTTCAAACATACATATGAAAAAGGTACAGACCAGGGCTAAATATAGGGACAAAACCAGGAATCAAATATCTGTGAAGGCCAGGCTAAAATGTGTGTATATTGGCCCAAACCAGGGCTAAAACCCAAGAAACCTGGTCCAGGGTCCAGCACCGCTAAAATACTAGTGAATAGTGGACCAATCTGTGACAAAAATAATAGTAAATATTGAACCAAGCTGTAGCAAAAATACTAGTGAATGTTGGATCAAAGTGGAGATAAAACACCACAGAATATTGGACTAAACAAGTATTAAAACCTTAGTGAATATTGGACCACCAAGGGTTAAACACTAGTAAAAATTGGACCTAACTGGGGCTAAAACACTACAGATTATTGATCCAAACTAGGGTTCAAACACAAGCAAATATTAGACCAAACCATAAATGACCAAATAATTGGACCCAAACCATGGCTAAGAAACAGAAAATATTTGACCAAACAACACTAAATAAAGTCCTGTTAGAGAAATAAACGAATCACAGTGCAGCTGAGGAAAGAGCAGCCGGTGCACCTCCAAAACATCCCGAAACTGCATATCAAACAGCGGACCTCGCCAACATGTCTATCCGTCCTCCGGTACACTGTGGCCGGCGCACAGCAGTGCGGCTCCTCGGTGCAGCAGGAGGAGACGGTGAAGAATGGTAAATGATAAATGGACTTGCATTTATACAGCGCTTTTCTAGTCTTCCGACCTTTACACTACATGTCATCATTCACCCACTCACACACACATTCATACACTGATGGCAGCTGATACCAACTTTGCCCATCAGGATCTAATCTAAATACACACATCACACACGTTAGTAAAAAGGGCTTCAACACACAAAGGGGCTTTAAATCAAGCTTGTTAATTATAAAGTCCACCTGGCTCATTAGCTAAACGGATTATCTACACACAGTTTTTAAAGCAAAAAGTTATTTTATCCAACATTTAACGTTATATTATCACTATCATTTAAACACTAAATGTGAAACACTGATCAAATAATCATAATAATTGAGGCGTTTCAATAAAGGAAATTGAGATTTTCATTGTGAATAATCTTCTCTCCGAAACGATAACAATGTCTAATATTATCAGCATGTGCAACAGTTATTTAAAGAACAAACTGTTCATGTTGGGAGCGATGCTCTGTGATTACAGGCCAGGTGTGAAGAGATGGAGAGGGATTAAGTGCTTACTGCTCGTGTTTCCAGATGAATAATGTTTACTCCTCCGCTACGTCCTCTCTAAGTCTTCAATGATCCGGTGTTTGTTTGTACTGATGCACCCTAAAGTGGAAACATAACGACTCTTCCATTACAGTTTTTTTTGCCACATACTGTAGGAGCTCTAAAAGGTACATAACTTCGGTTTTGCAAGGCGAACCCTATTTTCCCATTTGTTTGTGTCTAAGTGACAAATGGGGGCAACAATTTTTTAAATTGCTCCGGCATGATTGAGCGTCTCGGCAGCTTCAGGCTAAGACCGTTATTATAAGTGTCTGACAACATTATGGAGAGAACCCTACAGACGAAATAAAAGCTTTTTCCTTACCTTACCTTTTGCTTTCTGCCGTCTGCAGCGCTCTCGCTAAACACTCGACCAATTTCTAGTGGAAAAGTAACAGCTACAAATTCGGTCTGCTACTTCAGCACCACGGACAGCGCCATGGATTTACCAATACACAGCACGGTTAGGCTAGAGAGTCATGGTCGGGGCCATATCCTAACTTACTGATATTTCAGAGTCATGGTCGGGGCCATATCCTAACTTACTGATATTTCAGAGTCATGGTCGGGACCATAGATTCTAACGTACTGATATTTCAGAGTCATGGTCGGGGCCATAGATTCTAACTTATTGATATTTCAGAGTCATGGTCGGGACCATAGATTCTAACGTACTGATATTTCAGAGTCATGGTCGGGGCCATAGATTCTAACGTACTGATATTTCAGAGTCATGGTCGGGGCCGTAGATTCTAACTTATTGATATTTCAGAGTCATGGTCGGGGCCATAGATTCTAACGTACTGATATTTCAGAGTCATGGTCGGGGCCATAGATTCTAACGTACTGATATTTCAGAGTCATGGTCGGGGCCATAGATTCTAACTTATTGATATTTCAGAGCCGTGGTCGGGGCTATAGATTCTAACTCTGAGATGTTTTCATTGGGCCTCCTATTAGTTAGAAAACAGTGTTCCATTACAGTTTGTGGAGAAACAGAGGTTAACTAAGCCCTTTCTGTCCCTCTGGACACTGTGGACAGGGTCATTGATAAGGAAAGAGTGTCCACTCTGACATTTATTTAGCGCTCGTCCCTCAGCGTTTTTTTCCTATCAATGGTGTGTCCTGAGAAGAAGAAAATGTTTCAACCCCGAGGAGTCAGCCGCTGCTGTCTGACCCTTGTGATGTCTTAAATATTTAATAGACTGCACCTGCAATATTTTCTCCTGCTTTTGAAACAGTTTTCATGAATTGTTCATTTTATGTGGAGAAGCTGAAGGACAGATTAAACGTGTTTCTCTCTTTTGCAGTGTAGATGCAACAACTAACCTATTACAGACTCACATCCTGATGAATGCATGCAGAATCTTCTCTTTCACAGCACAGGTCTACAGCGAGAAAAGGAAGTTCAAAAGTCAGAAATGGTGACGTATGAAATTTTGTGAATGACGGAAGCTCTGACCGGCTGAAGCTTTATGAATGAATATAATATATTTTGCAACTAGAGAAGAGGTAAAACACGTCAGAAGTGTCTTTCAGATTGCGACCTGGTTTCACGGGAAGGCTTAGAAATACCACGACATTCAGCGTGTCATGAGTACGCATTTTTGCGCGTCATTTGTCAGCACATAAACGTCCACAGTTAGGTTGAGGCGAGAAAACTACCAACTAACGTATTTATTTTAACTCTGATCACGATTTTTCTTGAACCTAAACAAGTAGTTTTGTTGCATAAGTAAACCTAAAAACTAAGTAAACCTACGTTGGAAATTTATTTTGAAAAGACACTGTATGCATGTAGCAGCGGAAACTGTATGTATCCTCTGACCACGGAAGTTTATTTTGAAAAGACGCTATGCTACGAGCGAAAACTGACGCTAGAGGGGTACCTCAACCCGGTCTCATGGGAAGGCGAATAAATAACACATTACACGGACATTCTGCGTGTCATGAGGACTCATTTTAGCCTTTTGGCGGGCCATTTGTACACCGTTTTTTCGCATGTTATTTGTACGCCAAACTACTTAGGGTTATGGAAAACGTCATGGTTGGGCTTGAAATAAGTAAACTAAGTAAAACATGTACGGAAACAACGTAACACAAATTCAGAAAACACGTGACAAACGTCACTAACGAAACTTATAAAACGCCGGACATGAACACGGGTCTCCTGGTTAAAAGGAGACCCATCAACCTCACCGCCCTGCCAACATAAATGATCTTTCTCTCTTTTTATTCTCCGTCTCTAACTCTCACCGCAGCATTTATACGCGGATGTGTTTACATTGCAGTCATTACAGGATACATGGCGTACAAATGACATGCGGAAATCACGCTAAACGTCTTGCACATTATTATTGTCATGCAAACAGGCGTCTTCAACGAGGTAGGTGATGCAAACTAAATGAAAAATAAAGTAAAATGCATGCAAAGCAATTTCTATTGTATATTTTGTCAACCAGGAAGAAGGCCTTTCTGTACTGAAGTTCCAGGCAACAGAAAAGCTCAAATTTCTCCACCAATCTTTACTTTTTGCTCATCTTGTGTCCTGAATATAAACGTTTTCACTGCTTCTTTTCCACAGTGTAATGTAGGCAACCTCTCACATCAGCTGGTCCCCCAGTGGACACACACACACACACACACAAGCCTCAGTAGTGATGAAGTGTTTGGACAGACTGCTGCAGAGATCCATACTACAGTTTATTTACTTGGGCCAGCAGCCCAAATATTAACAGCACGCCACGTCAATACTTGTTTTGGACTCGTTTCAGATGCTGTAAAGCCTTCTGGTTCTCCCCGGTGAGGTCCTCAACAGATGGAAGTACAATGTACAAATTATATTACTAAACCATCGCTACTCGACTATGACTTTACAGCCTGGAAAAATTTATAATAATATCATAATTGAAATGTCATTACACCTCCACCAACGATTTCACACTAGCAAATTTACTCAGGCGAATTTTAGAGAAACTTTTGATACGTCTCAAAAAAATAAATCAACACGTTCTCCTCTCAACTCGTCACATACTGACGCTTTGTCAGACCCCTCGGCGCCACTTTTCGGTCGCAGTAAACACGTACTTTATGTTGTGAATTAAACAAATACGGATGCTTAGGTTTAGGAAAAACAACATGGTTGGGCTTAAAACATAAGTTTTACAGTGAAAATGTTGTGAACACGGGACAAGAACGAAGAGCTGATCGTAAAGTGAAAGTAAAACGTAACACCCCTCATGCCCGTCCGGTGTGTCTCTTTTGCTCTTTAAACTACGTCACCGCAGCACTTCACCTCAGCTTTTACTGCTGCCGTGGATGGGTTTACATTAGAAAGCCCGGTGCGTCTCATACCGCCGCTAAAGGGTACCTTGTGCGATTTTGAAATAGATTTTGAAATGCCAGTATAATTTTTTTTGCTTCATTGAGTCTATGCAGAGGAAGAAGGAAGTCACCGCTTTTATTGTTGTAGTCTGAGTGACGTGACGTGACGTCATATCCGTTCCGATTCCTTGTTCCTATTTTATATTTCATTCCATTTAAATTGTTCATATATTGTTTCACTTTTGTTTTGCTTTTTTTTACTGTGTTGTATCTTGCCTTTTTGTTTTTATTGATTGTGTGAGAGGATGTGTGTGTTCTTATAAATCAGTAGGTGTGGCAGCGAACGCTTCAGGGTGTCGGGTCAGGACACTATTTCATGCTCAGGTGTGATTGTAGAAGAATAAGATGCGGAGTCCACGTGTATGGTTACGACTATTTATCTCAGCAGATAAAGCAAACAAAACAACGGTGTGTGGTTCTGTAACAACAAAACACAACAGTAGAGTGATTAGAACGAATAGTGAATAAACATTAGCAACAAAAAGTGAGCCTAAAATAATACAGGCATCAACATAGAAAAAGGCTTACATACAGAGTTACTAATTATTAATGCTAGTCTAATATATATACATTAAACATAAACTCACATTTTGCATGGACGCACACTGAAAGAAATGTCCAAAGTTCAGCCGTCCTCTCCTTAATTGTGTTTCACTCTCAGTGCTGTATTGGGGAGCCTGTTCAGTGCAGGCACACTGGTGGCACATGCACAGCGCATGATCGGGCACAGGTGATTGGGGGAGGAGACATGCACACCGGTGGCACATGTACAGCGCATGCTAAAGAACAGGAGTTAGTAGGAGGAGGCATGCGCAGAGGCATGGCCTTTTTTACACTGATGCTTCTTGTTTCTGCACTATCACCTTTTGCTGCAAATTTCCCCGTAGTAGGACTAATAAAGAAATATCTTATCTTATCTTATCTTCAACCAAAACAAACAGCAAGCGGCCGCCGCGAGCCAAAACGAGAAAGTAGAAACCGTTGGAGGGTCGTCGTGGATACGACCTGCACCCTCACATGTTAAATCCAGCGTGGTAAACACTACACATCCAGTAAAGGATGGAAACACTTTGGGTTTCACACATTGACAGGAAAAGCAGAGCTAGACATCACGGACAGGAAACGTTATCGTATCGCGGTAACGTGGCGATCAAGCTGAGCGTATGGAAAGGAGGAGCAGCGGGTTCATTACTGTCGACTATCTCTTCTGGTGCTCAGCTGGCTGATGGAAACTGTGTTGTTCTACTTGTAGTAAACAGCTTCTCAGAAAGGCAAAGTGAGAAATCTCAAGCAGCATGTTGTCAATAGATGATGCTTACTGTTGCTCCCGTCTGCTCAGACCACCTCACAGAAAAAGAGCAGTTTGTATTCTTTGTAGGCCGATGCTCACTCTCATCACATAAGTCTGACACTTTACAGATGCATCGCACATACTCATGCATACCTCGCACGTCTTCCAACATTTCATTTGACCTTCTGCGCTTTAAGTGCACAACTTGAAAGCCGTCGAGACGGATTCTAAGTTCATGCAGAAGGATCATCATTTGAACTACGGCCGGCTTTAATCTCCCGACCTGACTTCCATTAGACATTCAAAATACCTTCTCTGGTGTCAGCGGGTTTATTGTGGGGAGTTCTTATTGTATATAACGGCCAGACAATCGCTCTCCTCGTGGCAGCTGTGACATAACTGTGCTCATGCTAATGAACCCTGACATGTGAGTTCAGTCTCTCCTGAATGTAAATTCAACATCAAATAACCTTGAAAGCAGATTTGGGAGAAAAAGGTTCCCTGCTCATTTAACTGTCTGCTGATTTTAAAGGGTTGATGATGGGATGTGATTGGCTGTTATTTGACCTCATCTCCAACCGGCCAAGTCTCACGGCAAAGTGTGTAATAGACCCGCATGTCCACCGGAAAGACCTGACTGCTATTCCATCTTTCAGAGGTTGTAGCAGACCCTGGAGTGAAGATACTGGAATCATATGAAACTAGAAAACCTAAAGAATCCATCGGTACCAACCATGTCATACTAGCTTGTAGGGAACGAGGCTAAATAACGCTCCAAAGTTAGGCAAAAGTTTGGCAAGGAAAAACTGGAATGGTCATTTTGACAGGGGTCCCTTGACCTCTGACCTCCAGATGTGTGAATGTAAATGGGTTCTATGGGTACCCACGAGTCTCCCCTTTACAGACATGCCCACTTTATGATAATCACATGCAGTTTGGGGGAAAATCATGTAGTTTTTTTTTGCATGCAGTATACATTTGTTGTTTTTGCCTAGTCTAACATGGTGTAAATTTTTTAAAAATCACATTACATCGTTTGCTTTAAGTATCGCAATATATTGAATCGTTACCCCTGTATCATGATGTGTGTCGTATCGCCAGATTCTTGCCAATACACAGGCCTAGACCGACGAGCTGTCCTCTCCTGGACAGGCAGTTCTATCAACAAAACAGAGGACTTTCAACCGGGAGAACCGTGTTTGAGATCACTGTTTTGTTTTGTAAGTTACGTTAATGACGGTACGTTGATTCCGTACGTTTTTTACTTAGTTTACGTACTTATTTTAAGCCCAACCATGACGTTTTCCCTTAACCTAACTAAGTGGTTTTCTTGCCTGATCCTAAGTCTGTGGCTTTGTTGCCTCCTGCTGGTTCTGCATATTAATACAGGCGTGTAATATTCACATCTCTGCAAGGCAAAATGTGACACTGACACGCCGTCGTGACAGACGGGTCTATCAAACAAACACAGGACTTTCAACCGGGAGACCCGTGATTTGTTTTTTAAGTTACGTTAATGACGTTTGTCACGTGTTTTGTAGTGACGTTACGTTGTTTCTGTACATTTTTTACTTAGTTTACGTACTTAATTTATGCCCAACCGTGATGTTTTCCCTTAATCTAACTAAGTGGTATTCTTGCCTGATCCTAAGTCCGTTACGTCAAATGTGACGTTGCATTACGTCGTGTTACGTGACGTTGCGTTGCGTGACGTTGCGTGACGTTGCGTTGCATGACGGTGCGTTGCGTGACGTTGCGTTACGTGACGTTGCGTTACGTGACGTTGCGTTACGTGACGTTGCATTGTTTCCGTACCCTTTTTTTTTTACATGATATCGGGTTGCTCCAACTGCTGCAGTTTTTATTATTAATAAAATGTAGCATCTTATAAATCAATCTATAGGGCAACATCTTGGTTAAGGCAGAATCGGGTAAAACTACCTCACATTTTGAATCCATGGAGCTACATTTGCAGAGCTCAACTTTAATAAATGTTTGTTTGTTTGTGTTTCTTGGCTCAGTTTAAGATAAACAGCATCTCTTCCACTCATTATCACTGTTTTTCTGCAGATGAACAACTTGAATGAGACAACAGACTGACGGAGGGGTCGTAATTAACACCAGGGAGCAGGAGTTTCTGAAGTCATTTGTTTTTCTGTATTTTTTACATTTTCAGTTAAATGAGTATTTCTTCTCAGTGAGACGGAGGTCCACTGATTGCTGTTTGTTTTTCATGTTTAGCAGCTAAATAACAATCTTGAAATCTTCACAGGAGCGAGACGAACTTCACAGCCACGATGATGCTTTTTTTCCTCTCAACATGTTCGGTGTTATTGCAACGACTCAGAGATACACGAGCACCATCTGTGACGGCTGCTGCCGTGACGACGGGGAGTCTCGCGGTTATGAAGATATGTTGACTCGGAGCATGTTTGTGTGTGAAATCCAAACTCGTCTAGAGATTTATGAACTCTCCGGCTGTTGACTCAGCTGTATTATCAACACGCAGGAAGAAAACAACAAGCCCAGTAATGATGATGCCGTCGTAGTAGAGAGCAGAATTCAGAGTGAGATGAGTTTACAGGGACGACGTGGCATTATTACAAGCACAGTTTAGATTACATTTCAAATAAATGATGTTCAAATGAAGAGAATGATGTGGCTCAATGCTGAAGAGATTAAACCGGCTGCTCCTCCTTATATAAATGGTATATTTACATAGTTGAAATTTCCATTTCAGATCAATGTGTTTTGACACTACAGTTCCCATGATGCTTTGGGCAAAGCAAACACGAAGTTTAATGTTGCCAGTGAGCTTTGGGCTCAACGTATTTTCATACGGTTCGTAAGTTATTTCTCCTTTTTCGTTCATTTATCTACTAAATGTCCAGCAACACGTGTCAATTTCTGCTCGTTACATACATAGTCTTTTCAAAATAAACTTCCGTCTTCACAGGAAGAAAACTACCTTAGGTTTAGGCAACAAAACTACTTAGTTAGGTTTAACAAAGATTGTGCTTTGGTTTCAAATAACTATGGAAGTGGCGTAACTTAAGTACAGAAGTTACATGACAAATAAATCAACTTTGACTTTTGGCCTCACACGGGGCACCAATAGTGGTCTCCTGGTGAAAGTCTGGTGTTATTTGACCCACCCATCCACCCCGACCTCCTCCCTACGCGATGTTTGTAGCTCTTTATAGGTCCTGGTTCGTAATTATGAGGTTTGAATACCAATTGATTTCATTGGATATATACGGATTACAGTGTATTTACTCTTTGTAGGTATAGCTTGCTACCAAATGCTACTTACAGCTTAAAATGGAAGATGACTCGGTGGAGGAATAACTCGCATCACTGTGCTCTTTGCCTCGGCTTCATCTGTTATTTTCATACATGAAGTATGATCGCTTCCATAATAACAGTCAATTCTCTGCAGCACAGTCTCACAGCAGTTTGTGACAATTTATCGATTCGATTTATGCACATAAACACAAATTTCCCTTTTTTTTCGTGACGCTCAGCACGACTTTCAACAACGTGTTTTTTGTCTATTTTCCTTCAAATGTCCAGCGACATGTGACGCACGTGTCAATTTCCGCCCCAGTCTTTTCAAAATAAAACCCTGATCTCTTCCCTACACGGTGTTCACCGCTCTTTATACTTTCCACTTCATGTGGATTACATAAAAATTGAACACATGTACACAAATCAATACATTAAATTAAGTGACTATTTCAGGAACTGCTGTGCGACTGGGCTTTCCTCTCCGTCACTGCTCCAACATGCTGCAGTAAAAGCTGCATTCAAACTCTGTTCAAAGTGTTGTTTTGTTTATGTGGAGACTCATTTCCTTTCTACCTCGCTCTCCGCTGACCCTCTCCTACAGCAACTGTCCTGGGAGCAGCTGAAGGACGGACCTTCTCCGCCTCTCTCTCTCTCCTGGGCTAATATGCACTCAGAAAACAAATCGGTGAAGGACTGAAGAAGGCCTGCATCGCAATTGAAATTTCACACCTTTTGGCTTCCATCAAAAGCTCAGAGAGGGCGGGGGGGGGGATCTGAAATCGCTGTAACCAAGAAGACCTTGGAGAAAGGGAACAATAATAATCTCTCAGACGGTTTCAGAGTAATGTTATTATTTCCTGCTATTGTGTTAAAAAACATATTCTCTATTGAGAGCCCCTAAATCTATATTTATTGATCTGCAGCTCAAAGGATGTCTAGACTCTGAAAACTGGTCTAAATGTGGTTGAAAGTTGATGACGTCAACGTTACAGAGAAGGTGACTCAACAGATTTCAAATGACTATGTTTCAACAAGTTATGACCTGAAATACAGTCATTTAAATATGGAGGACGAGGTCTCTCTGCTCATCATTTCATCTCTCCACCAGCACCAGAGGCTCGACTTCATCAGAGGATACTCCTATAACATAAGGAGATGATGTAATGGTGTAATGTTGGACAGCCTTTTATAACTATGCAGTTCCACACCCAAAGAGATGCAAGCTCTGTGAACATTTTAAAATGACAATTGAAAATGTGTTTATTGAGTATTGCCTTGTCACTCTTCCTTTGTTTTATTACTTTGTTTTGTTCTTCTGCCTCCGTTTTGTTTTATTGTGCAGTATTTACACGTTTTAATCCGTCTGTTTTTATTAATTCTCTTGTTACTTCACTTTGTTGTAAAGCTCTTTGAACTACTCTCCCCGTATGAAAGGAACTATATAAATAAAGTTTATTATAAAGTTAAATAAAGTTTATTACTTCAAGAACCCCAGATCACAAAACTACATAGTTAGCTTTAGAAAAAGATGGTGGTTTGGGTTTAAATAACTCCAGAAGTGCTGTAACTTAAGTACGTAAGTTACGTGAAAAATAAATCAACGTTGACTTCTGGCCTCACACGGGGCACCAAAGTGGTCTCCTGGTGAATGTCTGTTGTTTTTTGACCCACCCATCCACCCCAACCTCCTCCCTACACAGCGTCCGTACACGAATCAATACATTAAATTCTGATATACAGTATATATACTGTATATATGTATATTAATATCAGGGAAGAAGGGTTGAAGCTGCCTTAAACTTGAACAGTGTGTTTCAAACTACACTTCGCCAGGCTGCTCTCTGCTACCCAAACAGACTTCTCAGAAGTTGAATCATTCAGTCCAGTCAAAATTAATAATTCTCAAAGAGCTGCACCAGTACATTTTTATCAATCATATGCCCAGTGAGCTCTCACAGCTCTCTTTATGCATTTATGCAGCGAGCATGAAATAAATGTCTGACTGTCTTGTTACACTGGTTTAGTTTGTGAATGATTTCAGTTACCACATGTAGAGCCACAAACCAGAGACGAGAACACACACATAGGTAGGCAAATCTAGTGAGCATGAAGTCAAAACTCACCCTCAGTCTCATGATAAGGACTGTGGGCCCTTTAAAGACATCTGTATTAGCACATTGAGAACTACTGCAGTGACATTTCCTCTAAAACAGGCCGTCGAGAGGCGACCGGTAAAACAACAGAACAGGCTGATAAAACCTGATCCAGGGCTGTAAGAGAGCATCACCTGGTCTGAGCTGAAAATAGACCAGAGACACAATGAGGCAGGTCAGCACACGCACTCACACACACAAACACACACACACGCACACTACCGTTCAACAGTGTCAATTCTAATATTGACAAAGTGAAGCGTCCCGCTGTACAAACGGACTCCTCCAGTCTTTGTTGTGGAGTAACCGAGAGGTTAAGAACAATCTTCAAGGAGCCGCTGGGCTGATTGGTTCGTCCTCAGTTGCTCTCTGGATGACTGTTGAAAAGGTCTCCAGCAAATGAATCACTTCAAAGCTTCTTAAGAACACGGCATGCTGGAGATGTAACAGTGGCTCCGGTAGAAATGAGCTGAAAGGGCTCTCTGCTCTTAAAGGAATACTTCACCCACAAAATCATTTTGCTTAAAACACTTACGGCGAGTAGCACACAAGAGGGGAAGTGGTTTAAATCAGCCTGTTTGCATGAATGACACCGTAATGTGCAAGGCATCTAACGGGCAACAAGAGCGCCTTTCTTGCTTTTGGCGTGCAACCCGTTCTCTGTCAAAACTCGTCAAATACCGCCGTTTGGTCAGCGCCCCTCGGCATCGGAGACCGACGCACTGAGGCACCCTTTAGCGATGACGAACCGGGCTTTCAACTAACTCCAATGTAAACCCACCCACAGCGTTATTCAACGGTCGGAGCAAGTGATGTAGTATTATTAGCGCGAGAGTCCGTTCAGAGAGGAGGGTCAAACAGACAAGACATTCAACCAGGAGACCGCTGTTCATTTCCAGTGTGAAACTAAAAGTAACTTATTTTGTCACGTCAGTCTTTAGTCACGTGACACCGTCAACCCCGTGAGTCAATAGTCAGTGAAGTTAACCTCAACCACGACCGTTTCCTAACCCTAATTTAGTGGTTGTGTTGCCTAAACCTAACTTTCCGTGAAAACAGAAGTTTATTTTGAAAGGACACTATGCATGTAACGAGCATATATTGACACGCCGTCCCTGGTCCGTCCAAAAGTAACGCTAGAGGGTATACCGTGGTCGGTCGGTCTCCGATGCAGAGGGGCACTGACCAAACGGCGGTATTTGACGAGTTGAGAGTGAGAACGTGTTGGAAAATCTGCAGTTTAGCAGACATACAGATAACTATGGTTCCAGTTAACCAGTTTTTGTTGGGACAATCTCTACTTGAGAACTTGAAAACTGTTGACAGGGAAGTCCTTGTTCGTGTCCCGTGTGAAACTAAAAGTAACGTTGACTTATTTTGTCACGTGAGTCGTTAGTCAATGAAGTTAACGCCAACCACGACCGTTTCCTAACCCTAACTAAGTGGTTGTGTTGCCTAAACCTAACTTCCTGTGAAAACGGAAGTTTATTTTGAAAGGAGTCTATGCATGTAACAAGCGTATATTGACACGCCGTGCCTGGTCCGTCCAAAAGTAACGCAAGAGGCGTACCCCGTGCGTTGGTCTACGATGCCGAGGGGCACTGACCAAGCTTTCGTATTTGATGATTTGGGAGTGAGAATATGTGGCAATAAACAACACGAAAATGTGAAACAGTCCCTTGTGAATATTATATATCTAGGGCTTTTATTGTGAAAGGTAAGAGCAGAAGGAGTGGATCTGGTTTGCGCTGCCTTTGTCAAGATTGAGTGTTGTTGTTTCATATTCACCGCGGTTCCACACAAAGTGATTGGTCGATGTCTTTATTTAGGGTGCGAAAGATCAGAAAACGACCTTGTTACGTAAATTACGTCAGTTTTTTCAACGCATAATATTTGCATTCTGTGTGAAAGTACTCATGACAAAAACAAGAGTTTGAAAAAATATATTGACGTGTGAATTAATCGCACGAAAAAAAGCCTCAAAACTTTGGCTTTTTTTGCACATACGAGCGTTCAAAGTCTAATTCACCGAACACACTTAACTGCACAAAGTTTTCTTAAAGTTCCCCTTTAATAAATCTCTGTACATCAGCATTAGAAGTGGATCTGTCTGTGTTGCCCTTCAGGATCTTGTGCATGATGAGGAGTCAGTTTTAATGTTGTGTCTTCAGTGAGTTCTGTGTTGTGTGACGCTGCTGTGCTTTTGTAATTGATTATTATTTCTATGACATGTACCAACATTTGGAGCTCATATCGGAGCGGATAATGGCGGCGACGACCTCGCCAAGCGGGGACGACCGCACGCTGAGATTTGACACTAAATGAGAAAACGAGTCCACCGCTGAGTCGCTGAGACAGATTGACCTCAATCTGAGAGTAACGGGGACAAGATTGATGTGAGACGAGGCGAGACGGACGCTCCTCTAGTGCCGGGTGGAAATGCTGATGAACTAATGAAAACACAAACACACAACATCATATGAAGGGAGGTGAGAAGCAGGCTGGTCTAGTGACAGAAACATGCTGGTATTTCTAGATTAGTGAGGACCTTCATTGAGTAAGGTCAAACAAAACTCATCAAAACCATCTTTGTTATTCGTGTTATTGTTTCAACAATCACCAACTCTGGTTTGGTTGAAATAAACTTTTAATTCACAGAGTTAGATGTGAAAAGAAACAGCCGTTATGTGTTCTCCTCAAAGCCACCAGACTCCATTGAAAGAAACAGTCATTTTACCTCGCAACAAAATAAAACTCTGTTCCAACAATCACCAACTCTAGTTTGAGAGTTTGAAAGAGAGACTGAATAAGTAACAGATATAAAAAAGAAGAAGTAACCACCGTAACAGTTTCTCTGTTTACAAACCCTGCTTACCGGCGTGTTCGTGATGTTGAACGTCACACCAGAAAAAAAACCCAGAAAGGCTACTCGTCTACTGGCAATGGGAAAGGAGTCGTCTAACTTTTATATTATCTGTTTTATATTTGTGAATGCAAAGGAATGTGGTTTTGTGATTCTTACGTGTAAGTGAAATGAGCATTGGCACAATATGTTCTACTCAAAGCTACCAGACTCCAGTCAGACAACAGTTTTACTTCACCGATCAACGAAATCATTCAAATGAGACAGAAATAATATAAACTCATTAAAAGCGTCTTGGTTAGTCTTTCCACTGTTCCAACAATCCCCAACTCTGGTTTGAGAGTTTGAAAAGAGAGACTGAATAAGTAACAGATATAAAAAAAAGATAACCACCGTAGCAGTTTCTCTGTTTACGAACCCTGCTTACCGGCGTGTTCGTGATGTTGAACGTCACACCAGAAAAACAAGACAGAAAGGCTACTTGTGTACTGGCAATGGGAAAGGAGTCTATCGCCTGTTTTTAGCGGGTTTTCCTTTGTTTAAAAAAACCTGCATATATGCACCAAATTTTGTGGAAAAAGGGGTATAAAAGAAATACATAGAGTTGCTTTAGATCGTAGGTCATTTGGCTCAATGTTCACACTGAGTTGATGTTAATGATCTCATGTTAGCTGTTCTCTAAACCTTGACTCTTGCTGTTTAACAGGCCCTTTTCACAGCGGTCATGTTTACATGTCACTGCAGGGTAATCACAGGTCTAATTAATAACGTTAGTTGTGGCCCTGATCCATTCCTCACTGGAATATTTTTAAGCTGCTATGACATGCTGTGAAACGGGCCCATATGGAGGCTCTCTCTCATTGGACCTTTTGTCCTGTATAATGTCACCATATAGTCTTCAGCCGAGGACTCATACGTCCTGATACTTCCTCCTCATGAGATGACAAAATAATGAATGTTGTGTGAGAACAGATGGATGTCTTTATTCTGCCAAGTGAGCGGCGGTTAAACTGAGCGGCTGGGCTGATTTATATGAAGATGTTCCTCACTGCAGTTAAGAGAACGGCGCCTGTCACCTCGCTTTATGTCCACCGTACTTAAGAAGATTCAGTTTGGAAGACGGTCGGCGCTGTTATCTACAGGACTGGAAGATCAGAGAGGTGATAAAACAACTAAATGTTAACTGAGCTGTCAAATAAGTTATTACAATTAATACTTTCATTTTCAGATTCATTCCAGGAAGATCTTTAATGTTTTCTGACACAGTCGCACGGCAGTTTATGAAATAGTCATGAAATTTAACGTATTGATTCGTCAAAAAATACCAGACTTTTACCAGGAGACTGCTATTGGTGCCCCGTGTGAGGCCAGAATTCAACGTTGATTTATTTGTCACGTAACTTCCAGACTTAAGTTACAGCACTTCCAAAGTTATTTGAACCCAAACTGTGATCTTTTCCTAAGCCTAACTAAGTAGTTTTATTTTGAAAAGACTGGAATGGAAATTGACACGTGCGTCACGTGTTGCTGGACATTCGTAGGAAAACGCAGAAAAATAAGTTGTTGAAAGTCGTGCTGAGCGTCACAAAAAAAAAAGGGAAATTCGTGTCTATGTACACGAATCTAACAGATTACATTTCGTGACTATTTCACAAACTGCCGTGAGACTGTGTTGGGCGTACACATGACACGCCAAAAGCCAGAAAGGCGTTCTTAATGCACGCTAAATGCCTTGCACCATATTGTGTCATTCATGCAAACAGGCTGATTTAAAACAGTTACCCATAAACAATCTCACGTTGGAGTTCTTTTAACCCAAACTACGATCTTTTCCTAATCCTAACTAAGTAGTTTGTTGCATAAGCCTAACCAAGTCAATCTATTCATAAACCTAACTAAGTAGTTTTATTTTGAAAAGACTGGAATGGAAATTGACACGTGCGTCACGTGTTGCTGGACATTCGTAGGAAAACGCCCCAAAACTACGTAGTCGTGCTGAGCGTCATGAAAAAAAAAAAAAGGGAAATTTGTGTCTATGTAAACGAATCATAAATATTGTGACTATTTCCCGAACTGCTGTGAGACTGTGTTGGATGGACAGAAGGTTCCAATCATAACAGAAGAACTTTTACTGGTTTTATGTTAATATTTCAGAGGAAAACATGGACGTCAAAGAAACATAAAAACAAAACCAAACATTTGAGATAATCCGGACATTTCTGCTTCGTATGACGTCAGGGAGTCTTTGATTGTAAGAGCTGTTGTGTGTTTTTGGTTTACTGTATGTGAAGGCTGCTTTAACATGTCAACAAAGGCAGCCGTGTTTCCTTTTCCCTTCATGTATAAGAGATGACGCTGGCAGGTGGTTAAACACTGAAACCCAAACAGCAGCAAGGACCAGCTGACAACCAGCTGAGGACTGAAATATTCAGCGCTGCTCGGAGACGTTGGACGTTTGTACGGATGAAGATGTTTAAGTGCTGCTTGAATAATGTAAAGAACAGCGGAGCTGCAGTGATGAAGAGACAGCTGGGTTTCTGCCTTTAGAAAACATGTGATCGTTCTATAAAACTGGTGGAAACACTATTTTCCAGACTAAAGAAGCAGAACATGATTTATTTTATGTCTCCAGGTAGCTCACTCTTTTCTTTTGGCGTTTTGGAGCGTCTCCTGTTTCCGACCTCTGTCCCTCTGAATGGAGAAGAACTCATTTCCCTCAGGACAAATAAAAAGCAAGACACTTTCTAACCCAATCAGAGGTCTCTTAGTCTCGGGTCATTAGCTGGATCCTCTCCCGCCACAGTGATTTTACAGCTCTATTCATTTGAGCTTCTTTCTTCTGTTGGTTTAATGAATCCGGTTCATGTAAGTGATGAAGAGGGAGCGGCAGAGAGACTGCTGACCAGCCGGTTCAAGGTAAAAAGATAATTGATAAAACTGATGAACAGCAGGATTCACAGCTACGTTGAGCTTTGTGAGCAGAGGTGTTGCTCTCTTTTTCTTTTTAATTCTCAGACCACATGCAGGCTGCTCTCACCCTTTGACTGTCTGGTGGAAATACGCAGCCTTACATGGAGTCAGTTAGCTGTGAACTACAAATAGAGCTCCAGTTTTTTGCTGACAATTTGGTGAATTGGCAACATTAAAAGTGTGCCGAATTATCTTTCAACAGCTCCTGTTTGCAGTGTAACAATGGATGTACAGACAAATATCCCTGGATTCATTTCACACTGAAGAAAACCTAAAAACATGATTCTCAGGCAAGTTCTGCAGTATTAAGCAACATCCTGTTTCTAAGCAGATTTATGGACGTTTACTTGTGATGGACATCCGAGGTGATGATATCCTCAGGAAGTGTAAGTCACACTGAATCTAAAAATATGTGTAGTTATGACTCCGACAATGAGCATGATTTCAATGGAAATTGCGGCAATCAGTTGCTAAGACCTTTTAAAAGGATCTTAATATCGTCCTTGAGCTGCGTGTCATTGCTGACGCGTGTTGTTAAGGTATCAACTCAACCGGCCATGAACTTCCTGTTGTTTTCAATGGGGAAAGAGTATTAAATACACAGAAATGAAGGCCACATTTCTCAGTATTTTGTGAGCAAATAACACTTTTCAATAAAACTGTTGGAGGTTAATATCTATTGACAGAACTTCTGAAACCAAACCGTTGTTTGTAAGGAATCTCATGTACTCATTCAATCAATCAAGGGTTTTTCTGGTTCAACAAATTATTATCAAAGCCTCTTTTTGTATAAAAGTGAATAAAAAGACGGATGTAAAAAGGAAATAAAAGGTATAAAAGCAGTGAGGTGGTTCAGCCTTTTGGAGTGAATCAATCGAGATAATCCCGAGTCGCTCTCCACACTCGCAGCCAGTCTCGGATCTTTTGTGTTTCTTTATATTCAGTCACTGCTCCGCTGTGTGTGTGTTAGTGTGTTGAGTGCTCTTCACTATAATCAGGGCTACAGAGTGAGTCGCACATTACAAAACCAACCTGGTGACCTCAGCTTTGAGCTTCAGATCTCTCCTGTCAGCCTGGAAAGAACTACATTAAATACAGAATTTAGACCTCAGTCATAAGTAATTATCTGAATCTATTTGACCCCGTCGGTGTCTCAAATCAACGTGAAATGGGAAGATTGTTAGTGTGGACAAACAGAATAAATTATAATAATTTCACCCCCTCCCCCGCTGGTTCCTGAACTGAAACCTGATCGCCGTTTCCTGCCATATTTATGGTATTTGAAGCTTGTAGTGAACTCAACAACCTCAACATGACACCGTGAGAGTAAAACACACATAAACACACCACGTCATGAGTCGCACCATCTGCCAGTCATGTCCATGGAAAATGGGAAATGGCATTTCCATGGCAAGAAAACACCTTCCGTACGTTCCAGCACACATTCTGGGACGAGTAGTTAAATCTTTAAATTGAAGCCACGTGGACTATTGCTCACCTGTACGGTCTTCTGCATCAAAACGTGTACTGTGGAAACTAGAGATTGCCCAAAACAGAGCTGCCTAGACTAGTCTTACACTGCCCAACAGCATGCATCGTAAACTATCATGGTTACCAGTAGAGAAAAGACTCGCCTTTAGCACAGTCACATTCTTCACTAGAACAGCAGGTGACGGCCAAATCATGTTACCTCACCCAAAATCTATTGCCATAAAAAAGACAGACATTTATGGTGCCATCAATCACTGGAATAGCTGCCTTCTTTACATCCATCAATCCTTTAACAAATCCTCATTCAGACACCATCTAAGAATACATTACTTGTGCAGCTGATCGATAGTCCAGTGTTGGTCATGTATGGTTTTTGATAGATATGATATTGTATATAGTATGTATGTGATAAATGTAATGTACTTGATTTCGGACCCTAGGAAGACTAGCTGGTACCATCAGCTAATGAGGATCCTTTTTAAATAAATAAATGTCCATGTGTGTTGTGAGGACTTTATTTCTGTTGCCCATCAAGTCAGAGAGCTTCTGTAAGCATCCATGTTTATGAATACCTTGAAAACAGTTAGTAAGTGTTAAATGATCTTCATCTTCTATAACTGTGGGGACCTTCTGAGTTTTTGCTTTATCTTCTAGAAAACAGCTCGGAGCACCTTCCGTATGATCTCATGTGTTGCATGTCGTTCCCACGAAAAAGGCGCATAAGCGCCACGATAATGCGCGAGGCGTTTAGCGTGCGATAAGGACGCCTTTTCTTGATTTCAGCATGTCATTTATACGCCATGTAAGAGTTAGTGACGTAGAATAAAAAGTGAAACAGACTGCTGATGGTGGGCAGGTGAGGAGGCGGATGGGTCCAAGAAACGCTGGATTTTTAACCAGGAGACTCGTGTTCCAGACCGTTGTCGAGTTACGTTTGTGAAGCGTAAATGTGGCCTTCTGATTGATTTGTTGATTGTATTGCAGTGATATTGATATTACAATAATGCAGCTGTTTCCAAGCTCCTCTCAGCGCCTCCTCTCTCCTCTGAGTAACATTTAAGTGGCGAGGAGAACATCCTTGATGATGTTTGACCTCAATAGATTTCTGCATCATGGACAGCTGCCTGTCACTGCCCTGACCTCCAGACCTGACCTCAGGTCAGAGGAGGTTTCACAGTTTCCGTGGTAACGCCGTCTCAAGAGGGGGCGTCAAAAACACATCGTTAAAAGAAGTGTCCTTTCCGACCCTTCACCTCTGATGTCATGGACCTTATTACGCTCAAGCAGCTCTCTGCGGGGCCGTTAAAGGGCCAGTTCTCAGGTGTATGATCCTGATGTGAGAAACAGGAAAACATCTGGCTCTTCAACTTGTCTAAAACATTTCAGACAGAAGTTGTAATTTACTACGACATCAGTGCAGTTGTGCTCCAGGGAGAACAGCAGGGACGACCCTGACATCACACCTTGTCACCTAAATAGAAATACTCACAAGTACTTCAGAATTATACTTCAGTATAGTACTTGAGTGAATGTATTCCAGTTGTGAGTGATGGAAAACTCCTTTTCAAGATGCATCAGCGTCAGCGAGGACGCGTCGTGACGCCGGCGGGCCCTTCTTAGCTCCAGCTGTTGCGTCTCAACCTGCGAAGTGTCAGCCAGGACCGAACCTTTCTTCTCTCCCTCGGCTCCTCGTCCAGAGCGATCCACGTCGAGCTGAAACAGCTCAAGGACACGTTCAGAACTACAATCATCTGGTCGTCATTAAATCCCTGCCAGCTATCCGTGAAGCCTTTAATATCGCTCTGCTAAATGTCAACTCTCTTCAGAGCCGATACTTATTTCTGCCAAAGTTTTACCCTCTGAATGATTTAAAGTTCTATTTAATTAGAGAGTCGAGGCCAGAGCGAATATTAATTCATGTCTGACGGTTTCATCGAGCCGTTTCAGTTCCTTCAGACTTTTAATAAGGGAGAGGTCCTTCTCATGTGCTTTATTACCAATATATGATTTCACTGAAGTCAAGTATGTTGTCTGTCCCTCAGACATGATTCATAAAAGTAAATATTTAGACGTTCTGCGTGGTCCTTGTTAAAACTAAATGTTGAGATGTGCAACACAATTATGAATCAAACCATCACAACAACTGTACATGTGTATTTCATGTTTTTCAAATGTGAAATATTATATTTTACATGTGTATTAAAAACTAGTCCAAAGCAACATACATTCATATGTGAATTTATCACAAAAAAAGAATAAAGATGCAGATGTCTTGTGGTGGTTGTCTTTTTATTATTATTATTTTTATTTTTCATTATTTTCATTATTTTTTTATTTTATTTAAATAGATGTTACCTTTTTGTTTGTGATGAAAATTTATTAAAAAAAAATGTAAAAAAAAGATGCACATGTCAATCAACTCATATATTTAATTGTGATGAAATTAATCGCACATTTATTATCTGTTCAAAATGTACATTAAAGGGAGATTAGTCAAGTATTTAATACTCTTATCAACATGGGAGTGGACAAATATGCTGCTTTATGCAGATGTATGTTTATATTTATTATTGTGAAACAATTAACACAAAACCATGACAGATATTGATCCAGAAACCCTCACAGGTACTGCATTTAGCATAAAACAATATGCTCCAATCATAACATGGCAAACTGCAGCCCAACAGGCAACAACAGCTGTCAGTGTGTCAGTGTGCTGACTTGACTATGACTTGCCCCCAAACTGCATGTGATTATCATAAAGTGGGCATGTCTGTAAAGGGGAGACTCGTGGGTACCCATAGAACCCATTTACATTCACACATCTGGAGGTCAGAGGTCAAGGGACCCCTTTGAAAATGGACATGACAAGTTTTTCCTCGCCAAAATGTAGCGTAAGTTTGGAGCGTTATTTAACCTCTTTCACGACAAGCTAGTATGACATGGTTGGTACCGATGGATTCATCAGGTTTTATAGTTTCATATAATACCAGTATTTTCACTCTAGCTTTAAAACTGACTTGACTATGAGGACATTTATCAGACGTTACACAGCAGCTCTCTCTGGAGACACTAAAGGCTTTATGCTACTTTAAAATACTCATTATACCAATAGCTACTTACTAAAATGATAAATATATTAATAACATTTCTTCATTATGTTGGTAGAAAACATTACATTTCTCCATCTCATTCTTCATTTTCCAAATTAGAATATAAAAACGTGCTTTCTATGAGACGTGGTCCCCCTCTTCCTCATATACGATATGAATGTATAAATACACCCTCTGGTGAGTGATTGACATCTGGTTGATCAGCTGTAACGACAGAGGTCGGCAGGCGGCAAACACACAAACACACACGCTGGTTGATTAATGAGAGTGTCCACACACTCACACACACAGCAGATCTGATGAGACATAATGAGAGATCAATCAACGGAGCTGTCCCTCTTTTTTTCTCCTTTCATTCAATTTGCCTGTTCCACGTCTTTCTGTCATCATTAGGACTCTCGTTAGCTGAAGTCTCCGCGGCCGCTGGACGTCCACGGGTCCAATAAAAACCCCATAACAAGCTTTTATGACACGATACAGACCTCGACCCCCCCAGACGGTTCAATATAATAAAAACTGATGGACACTGAAACACATTTAGAAAAAGTCTTCACAGATACAAGACGTCGGTTTGTGTCTCAGTTGTGTCTCTCTCTGAGAGGTGATTTGGTTTTGTCTTATGGTCCATTATGATATTATGGCTCTGTGTGGTTACTGAACGGGCCTATCGGGCACAGGTCCAGGTCCAGGTCCAGGTCCAGGTCCAGGTCCAGGTCCAGGTCCAGGTCCAGGTCCAGGTCCAGGTCCAGGTCCAGGTCCAGGTCCAGGTCCAGAGACCCCCCCTGGCCTTCAGCTATACCCTCATAACAACATAACAACTACAAAGAGGCTCACAACAACTACAAAGAGACACATAACTACAAAGAGACTCACAACTACAAAGAGATTTAGAACGACTACAAAGAGACTCACAACAACTACAAAGAGACAACTAACAACTACAAAGAGATTCAAAACGACTACAAAGTGACTCACAACAACTACAAAGAGACTCAAAACGACTACAAAGAGACATAAAACAACTACAAAGAGACTCAAAACGACTACAAAGAGACTCAAAACAACTACAAAGAGACCAAAACGACTACAAAGAGACATAAAACAACTACAAAGAGACTCAAAACGACTACAAAGAGACATAAAACAACTACAAAGAGACTCAAAACGACTACAAAGAGACTCAAAACAACTACAAAGAGACCAAAACAAATTCCAAAGAGACACAGAACAACTACAAAGAGACTCAAAACGACTACAAAGAGACATAAAACAACTACAAAGAGACTCACAACAACTACAAAGAGACTCAAAACGACTACAGAGACATAAAACAACTACAAAGAGACTCAAAACAACTACAAAGAGACCAAAACAAATTCCAAAGAGACACAGAACAACTACAAAGAGACACAGAACAACTACAAAGAGACATAAAACAACTACAAAGAGACTCAAAACGACTACAAAGAGACATAAAACAACTACAAAAAGAGACTCAAAACAACTACAAAGAGACCAAAACAAATTCCAAAGAGACACAGAACAACTACAAAGAGACACAGAACAACTACAAAGAGACACATAACTACAAAGAGACACATAACAACTAAAGAGACACATAACAACTACAAAGAGACGCATAACTACAAAGAGACTCAAAGCGACTACAAAGAGATTCAGAACGACTACAAAGTGATTCAAAATGACTACAAAAGAGACAAAAAGCAACTATCAAGAGGTTCAAATTGACTACAAAGAGACACATAGCAACAGCAAAGAGACTCAAAAAGACTACAAGAGACATATAGCAACTACAAAGAGACATAACAACTACAAAGAGACATAACTATAAAGAGACATATAGCAACTACTAAGAGACTCAAAACATCTACAAAGAGACACATAGAAACTACAAAGAGACACATAACATCTACAAAGAGACAGTAATGACTACAAAGATACATATATCAACTACAAAGCGACACAAAGCAACTACAAAAAGACTCAAAAAGACTCAAAAGAGACACAAGACAACCACAAAAAGAGGCTAAACCATTATAAAGTCTGTGTGTCTTGCTCCTGTTTAGGAGAGGTGTCTGTGCACGGGGACACAGTGTCTCATAATCCGCCCACAGTCATGGAGGGACAAACTGCAGGACGTCTCTGTGACAAACCCGCCATTCATCCTTCAAATGTGAGGGATTACAAGTTATCAATTAATTTAATGACGTGACATTAGCTTTGATTGAAATATAAAGTCTTTAGGATGTCTTAGTTTTACTGGTATAATCATAATTATTTGAAGCGGAGCAGTGATGAGGAGAAAGTGCACAGTCATCCTTTTATATAGTGAAAATGAGTAACTCACATTATCAAGCATGACAAGTTAGAGAGGTCTTCCTTGAGGACAAACATCATGTGTTGCACAGCATGTAACATGTGCAGCCAGCAGAAGATGAACCTGTACCAGCCCTCTCACCTGCTGATCCGCTGAAACACTGTTTAAATAGAGTGTGAACTCTTATTAACACTTCGCTGTGTATTGACGTCATCCTGGACTGTTCTTGATCAGCTGGCAGCGAAAAATGGCAACGCTGGTGAGGCTGATGTTCTCTAGAGAAACATTCTGACGCCTGCTGGACTGGTGTTGTTGTTATCTTTGTGAAACTAGTGAGCCAGGCTGAACAGATAATTATGATTAATGCGTGCAAGCATTTTAGATTCAACACCGAAGATTCAACACGTGTGAATAATAGGCAATGAAATGCAAATCAGGTTTTCACTGAGCAGAGGCGCCACAAATTAACAGAACAGCATCCATTCTACGGCGTAGTTTAGGATCAGGACACGTGAGCTGCTTTCAAATTAATTTATTAAACAATATGTTGGTCTGGTCAAGCTTGTGACAAAGCACATAAGGAGATCCTAAAATGTATTGTAAATCAGGTTTTTCAAAGAGTTTTCCTCCCTTCTCTAACAAACTAATCTGATGAAGCCTGCGGTGCCTCAAAGTCTGCTCATAATTTAAAACACAGTATGTTTCATCATGGCTCTGAAATATCAGTAAGTTAGAATCTATGGCCCCGACCATGACTCTGAAATATCAGTACGTTAGAATCTATGGTCCCGACCATGGCTCTGAAATATCAGTAAGTTAGAATCTATGGCCCCGACCATGACTCTGAAATATCAGTAAGTTAGAATCTATGGCCCCGACCATGACTCTGAAATATCAGTAAGTTAGAATCTATGGCCCCGACCACGGCTCTGAAATATCAGTAAGTTAGAATCTATGGCTCCGACCACGACTCTGAAATATCAGTAAGTTAGAATCTATGGCCCCGACCATGGCTCTGAAATATCAGTAAGTTAGAATCTATGGCCCCGACCATGACTCTGAAATATCAATAAGTTAGAATCTATGGCCCCGACCACGACTCTGAAATATCAGTAAGTTCGAATCTATGGCCCCGACCACGACTCTGAAATATCAGTAAGTAAGAATCTATGGCCCCGACCACGACTCTGAAATATCAGTAAGTAAGAATCTATGGCCCCGACCATGATTCTGAAATATCAGTAAGTTAGAATCTATGGCCCCGACCACGACTCTGAAGTATCAGTAAGTTCGAATCTATGGCCCCGACCATGACTCTGAAATATCAGTAAGTTCGAATCTATGGCCCCGACCATGACTCTGAAATATCAGTAAGTTCGAATCTATGGCCCCGACCATGACTCTGTAGCCTAGCTGTGCTGTGTATTGATAAATCCTTGTCCTTGGTGCTGAAGTAATAGTTTGTAATTGTGACTTTTTTCTCTGAACCAAAAGAGTCGTATTATTACTGGCCGTCACATTATAAGGTAATAATGAGTTTTTCTGCCCCCTAGTGGCCAAAAAAAAGGAACTGTATGCTGTTTTAAGTGACAACATTTTGATGAAACGTTTAGCGTAGCATCCTGCAGAGACCAGCTGGACTTTATGTGCTCTTTTAGTTGAAATCATGTGAATCTTGATGCGATCTTGAATCTAACCGACTACTTCTAATCCTCTGCACCTCCTCGGTGAAAAGAGAAGAAGCTCTTAATTTTCAAAACAAACCTATAAATCCTTTCTCCTCTACGAAGAGCAGACCTTAATGTCTGTTGGTAAAATACGGCTGAGGAGATGAGCACCATCCATCTGAACACAATATATAAATATATATGTCTGTTTCTGCTCTGCAACATTTATAATGTCCTGACTCGGTGAATGAATTGAGAATAAATCAGCCGGGTGTTCTGGCAGAAGAGCGAGCAGAATCCATTTTCATAATTTGAAGGAAAAGTGCTTCGGCTTTCGAAACACTTTGAGGGTCAAACTCCTCGTAAGTGCCGTCACACGCGGCGACCGGAGCTCCTTCAAGGCTGCTCACTCTCCAAGAACGAGTCAACACCACAGAGAGGTGGGAAGAAATCAAATAAAACACACCTCCCCCGATTCAACCCCAACCTCCTCCTCCACCACCCCTCCAACTTCTCCAAACGAACCCCCCGAGCCGCGGTTTGATCCATTATTACCATAGATTAACTTACTCCAACATTAACGGGTGTCGTCTCTGCAGGCTGACTTGCCTGCTGCACGCCAACATGACGCTGGTGTCTTTTATCTCAGAGCGACAGACGCAGGAGGGCAAAGTGAAAGCGAATCTAAATAAATCGGAGTGCTTTAATTACGCCGCTAAATATGTGCACGGGGAGAAATTGATGCTGAAAATGAACACTAAGGCACTTTAGAGGTTACATAAGTGGTGATTTGTAATGAATTTGAGTGTTATCCCACCCGGGAATTAATTGTGTGTTTAAAATTAAACCCATTCTGACCTATATACACACAGTGTGGGTGGCTCGCTGCTAATACGCCACTAACGGGAACAAAAAGTAGTTGACTTTTGTTTTGTTGTTGTAGAGCGAATAACATCAATATCAGGGCTTTTTATAGTCGAACAACAACCAGTGAAACATGTTCCAGTAAAATCCAATAGAGTATTTTTTTCGTACTTTTTTTTTTTTTTGTCAAGTTTTTTTTTCGTGGGGTTTCTTGTCAAGAATTTTTCGTATTTTTTTTTGTCAAATATTTTTATTTTTTTTGTCAAGTATTTTTTCATTAATTTTTTTTTTCAAGTTATTTTTTAGTCAAGTATAATTTTCGTACTTTTTTTTTGTCAAGTATTTTTTTGTCAAGTTGTTTTTTTCGTGGGTTTCTTGTCAAGAATTTTTTTTCGTATTTTTTTCATAATTTTTTTTGTCATGTAATTTTTTTAGTTTTTTTAGTCAGTTTTTATTTTTTAGTTTTTTTTCTGTCAGTTATTTTTTGTACTTTTTTTTTGGTCAAGTTATTTTTTAGTCAAGTATTTTTTTCATACTTTTTTTTGTCAAGTATTTTTTTTGTACTTTTTTTGGCAAGTTTTCTTTTCGTGGGGTTTCTGTCAAGATTTTTTTTTTCGTATTTTTTTTCTAGTATTTTTTTCATAATTTTTTTTGTTATGTATTTTTTTAGTCAAATATTTTTTTCATATTTTTTTGTCAAGTATTTTTATTTTTTCGTCAAATAGTTTTTTCTTATTTTTTTGTCAAATATTTTTTTCATATTTTTTTTGTCAAGTATTTTTTCATTAATTTTTTTTTTCAAGTTATTTTTTAGTCAAGTATTTTTTTGTTAAGTATTTTTATTTTTTTGTCAAATATTTTTTTCATATTTTTTTGTCAAGTATTTGTTTCATTTTTTTTTAGTCAAGTTTTTTTTTCATACTTTTTTTTTTGGTCAAGTTATTTTTTAGTCAAGTATTTTTTTCACACTTTTTTGTCAAATATTTTTTTCACACTTTTTTTGTCAAATATTTTTTTCATATTTTTGTCAAGTATTTTTTTTGTATTTTTTTAGTCAAATATTCTTTTCACACTTTTTTTTGTCAAATATTTTTTACTTATTTTTTTGTCAAATATTTTTTTCATATTTTTTTTGTCAAGTATTTTTTCATTCATTTTTTTTTCAAGTTATTTTTTAGTCAAGTATTTTTTTTCGTATTTTTTTTGTCAAGTATTTTTATTTTTTTGTCAAATATTTTTTTCATATTTTTTTGTCAAGTATTTTTATTTATTTGTCAAATAATGTTTTCTTATTTTTTTGTCAAATATTTTTTTCATATTTTTTTTGTCAAGTATTTTTTCAATAATTTTTTTTTTCAAGTTATTTTTTAGTCAAGTATTATTTTCGTACTTTTTTTTGGTCAAGTATTTTTTCGTGGGGTTTCTTGTCTAGAATTATTTTCGTATTTTTTTTTGTCAAATATTTTTATGTCAAGTATTTTTTTGTCAAATATTTTTTAGTAGTGAGCATATGACTGGATAAATGAGACCAGTTGTGTGAGAGTTTGTAAATGGATATGATGTAAATTTATATAGTTTTGCTGTTACTAAATGTGGCCTCCGTTTACTGTAATTTATCCAAACTGTTCTCTGTTATTTGATTCTCTGTTCACCGTGGAGGCATGAGAGAAAAACTCAGTTTTCAAGGTAACCCGGGGTGAGTAACTGATATACAGATGGTCATTTGGGGTGTGAAGTATTCCTTTAAACAACAACGTCTTCACTTTGTTTTCAGCCTGTATGGACTCCCATGAGTTGTGGAGTTGAGAAAACACACCGATGTTAGGTGATGTAAAGAGGAGAGAAAAGTTAGTTGAGGTAAACGTTGCTGTCGGCTGCATAAGATTCAATCACAGTAACAACGGCGGGTCTTTACTGCATACTTGCACATCGACAGTGAGCACCAATCAGATTAGAGACAGCAGATGGAAGATGTAGCTGTTGTAAAGGGAGTTCATCAAGTAAAAAGGGGAAGGCCTTTGTGTGCGGTGGATGAAATATTATATTGAGAATGAGACGTTAATCTTCATTCTGCTTTTCTGGCATCGCTGCCGTCATTTTAACGAGATGGTATTTTAATGCTCGTAGAAGAATGGGTAATGAGAGTGAAACGGGCAGGTGGACGGTCGATGTGGGTTCATCTCAACCAATTAAAGTGGTTTGAATACCACAGAGAGCGGGGGTGCATTGTGAGTCACTGACCTGGTGTGATGGAGAGAGTAAAACCTGCAGAGCGACACCACCGACCTGGCAGACACACTCATATCAACATAGTCAGGTTTAGGCTACGGAAACACTTCGTTTAGGGGAAAGATACTGGAGTTAAAGTTACTGTGAGGAACTTTTAACTGGTTATGAAACAGTCTCACTGCAACCCTGATGCCTCTGTACGACCTTCAGAAGTAAACAAGACCGTCAGAGAGAAGATTGGCTATTTCTATGTAGTTATTCTTAATGCTTGTCATCGTTGCCACCGTGTCGGAATCCAGCGAAATCCGACAAAAATCATGCAGGTTCACCAGAAACTCCTTCAGCTCAGACTCCAGCGGGGCCTCGGCAGCGACCAGCCCGCCGCAGACAGACCCAGATCCGGCTTCGCTGCCGCCTTTGACCTGCCAACCCGGTCTCACGGGAAGGCGCATAAATACCACGACATTACAAGGACATTCTGCATGTCTTGAGTACACATTTTTGCATTTTTGAGTGTCATTTATACGCTACGCAAACTTCTGCAGTTAGGTTTAGGCAAGAAACCCCCTTACTTAGGGTAAGGGAAATCATCATGGTTGGGCTTAAAATAAGGAAGTCAAGTAGGTAAACCTGTGACAATCGTCACATGACAAATGTCACTAACGTCTCGAACACGGGTCTCCTGGTTAAAAGTCTGGTGTTTGTTGGACCCATCCACCATAAGTGGTCTTTCTCTCTTTTTATACTACGTCATTAACTCTTACCGGATGCTTTTACATTGCAGTCAGTACAGGATACATGGCTTACCAAAAGACACGCGTAAATCAAGAAAAGGCGTTCTTATTGCACGCTTAACGCCTTGCGCATTATCACGGCATTCATACGCCTTTTTCCTGCGAACGGGTTGGACCTGCAGTTGGAGAACTCGCCGGTCCCCGCTGGGAGCCGACACCGATGCCACGCTGCTGGAGACCCAGGCCGTATTGCTTGGCCCACTGGAGGGACGGGAGGCACGGGAGAATCAGAACCAGGACTGCGCGGGGACAGACTGTCAAACCCTGCTGCAGTAAAATGATGTTTTCTAAAGGGAGTTTGGTGCGTGGAAAACACTACCGCTTTCGTCCACAGGGGGCGCCAAAATCAACACAAAATGAAAGTTCCTCGTAGTAGCTTTAAGTGTTAAAATGATAACCTGACCTTGAAATACATTGTCACTGCCTATTTTGCTGATGTGACCTTTTTTGTACTTTGCAGATATTCATTACAAACACGTCTTTGTTATGTGAATAAAACGTGTAATCTGGCTGCATCATATTTAAGGAGCGTGCAGCAGGCCTCATTTTATAGTTACATGTTCCAAACACTCTCAAATCACGCATGTCCACCACTTCTTTCTCTCTCTATGATCATATAATGTCTTCATCAACACCACCAAACTAAAATGCATATTGTTGCAATAAATAAACATCAAAAACCTTTCATGTGACTGAACTTGTCGCTGTTGCAAATTAGTAGTTTACATAACAATAGAACATTTTTAGGAGAGAGTTTTGCACAAAAAGATAATCAATGTTTTGCTTCTAAAACACAACAGGATATCTACCGGACGCGTTTCAGTTTTAATCAATACAGCCGTCACCCAGGACACATCAATCCTCGCTTTTGTAACTTCAAACTGAAGGATATTTATGCTTCAACACCGTTTTTCTTAAGACTTACAGGCGTGATTACAGATTATGTATCCGTCAAAACAGAGGTGACACGCTGCTGTCGCCACACGGTCGCCGTAGACAACGAAAACTGCTGGTTTTCATTTCACACAGTTGGAACAAAGGAGCAGTTGCTTTTATTCCTGACAGCTCAGATTACTGCCTGTTTTCTGCTTGTTGGAGAAGCCGACATAACCTTTTACATCTTAACACACAGGAGGAAAGAGTTTGAAAATAACACTAGACGCAGCGGCGTAGACGCCGTCGGACCAGTTCTGTACTAAACACACATGGACGGCGAGTGGCGCGGCTCGGCTGCTGCTCAGAGAGATCTGTGGCCTTGGTCCAGACCTTTGGATCCGCCCAATCCACCGTCTCACTGGAAACAGTAGTAATACTGAAGTGAGACAAACATCAACGAGGGGAGACGGGAAACATAAAACACATTGATCCTCTTCCTTCTCCTCTTCTCTCTCCTCTTCTCTGTCCTCTTCTCTCTCCTCTTCCCTCTCCTCTTCTCTCTCCTCTTCTCTCTCCTCTTCCCTCTCCTCTTTTCTCTCCTCTTCTCTCTCCTCGTCCCTCTCTTCTCTCTCCTCTTCTCTCTCCTTTTCCCTCTCCTCTTCCCTCTCCTCTTTCCTCTCCTCTTCTCTCTCCTCTTCCCTCTCCTCTCCTCGTCTCTCTCCCCTCTCCTCTCCTCGTCTCTCTCCTCTTCCTTCTCCTCGTCTCTCTCCTCTTCTCTCTCCTCTTCCCTCTCCTCTCCTCTCCTCTCCTCTCCTCGTCTCTCTCCTCGTCTCTCTCCTCTTCTCTCTCCTCTTCCATCTACTCTTCTCTCTCCTCTTCCCTCTCCTCTTCCCTTTCAGAGAGATACAGCTTATTAATTAAACAGTGGTATCAGATCGGTACTCGTTATCGGTTGATACCCAAAGCCCAGGTATCGAATCGGGACTGAAAAAGTCGGATCGGTGCATCCCTAATCAGCATCAGACAAAATGAATTGAAAAACACTTTGTGTCCAGTTTAGGCATTGTGTATATTGTACTGTTGTGTGACCTCTCTAGGTTTATGCTTCTCTCTCTCTATAAATATATAAATTGATATATATATGCTATTTTAATAATCCTCCACCGTCTCCGTCGTTTATTCATGCAGCAGTCCCTCCAGTCGTCCTGAACCATGTGAACCATGCCAGCTGGCCTGCTGCCACAAACCTCCACCAGCAGACTTATAAAGAGACAGAACAAGTTGGAGGGGTTGGAGAGATTTGACATAATGTAGTTAGGTGGAGATGGAGGGAAGACAAAGGGAATAAGAGGGAAAGAGATGACGATCAGAAAGGACATGGTGGCAGAATATGTGAGGACTGTGTGAGACAGAAAACTGAGACAAAATATTCAGCCTGTTTGCAAGACAATGGGTATAAATGTCACGATAATGCACAATGCATTTAGCGTGCAATAAGTACAGCTTGATTTCTTGCGTGTCATTTGAACGCCTGTTCTAACTGAAAACGTATAAATTGTTTTGTAAGTTACGTTAGTGACATTTGTCGCATGTTTTTTATTGATGTTTGTGACGTGTTTTCCGTAGTTGTGTTACGTTGTTTCCGTAAAGCTCTTATCTCTAATACTAGTTTGTTTTCATTTTAAGGAAGTGTAATTCAAGGATAAAACTCTCAAGACACAAGACACACAAACATTTGCAAACAACGAAAGCAAAATAAAACTAACAATCAAAAATAAAACAAACATGAACATGTATGTGTTTCAACCTAAAACCATTCATAAACTTCTACTGCACCAGGATAAATGGTTAATGTCACTAACAGAGATTCTTATTAATATATCAGATACTTTTTGGCACCTTTATGTTAAATGATCTAATCAGCTTAATCTGTTTCTGCACTTCCAGATCTTGTATCTCTATATCGCCCTCTTGTATTATGTATTTATGTATTTTATTAGTGACATAAGCTCACACATATTTGTGTTAAAAGCCTCCAGGAGCTGCTGTCAGAGCGTCACGCTCTTAACTCATCTTGTATTTGTTCTAAAGTGTGTTGATGTTTCTGAGGGACCTCACAGCTCTGCACTATGATATTAAAACCTGATCCCCGATGACAGAGAGCTGTCACAATGATGGAAAACTTTTAATGGCTGAACACATTTCACTCCATGAAGAGGAGACAGAGAGATAAGAGAGCCGACAGGTTGAGAGGACCTGAATGACGGGATGTGACTGTGTTTAATTAAAAAGCCGTGTCCGCCCGTCGGGCCGCCGCCGCCTTTTGGCTCTTTGTTCTATTGTTTGTGCCAAATCTGAAAACCTTTACTCCACGGAATACACGACGAGCACTCGTACTTTTTAATAAACCTCCAATCTGCACCTGCTGTGCGACGCTGAAATGTGTCCTCTTCATTCATGGCCTTTTAAAACCCCCTGATGGTCCAATCAAAGTGAGACAATAGAGAGAATACGGTTACAACTTTTTACCACCAGCTGGAAAACATTCCACCTCACTGCAGTGATGTAGTGTCGCCCACTCAGGTCGGAACACCTTGACATTACTTTCAGGTTAAAAGAAGTTCAGTCCACACACAGCAGTGATTCTGGATCCTGCAAGTTAACCCATTTCTCTGGATTTTTCAATAAGGGTGAAGGAGTAGATGTAAGAACTATTAAAGGGACTCTATGTAAGAATCAGAAATGTCTTGTTAACAGCGACACCTGTTGCCGTTAAGTCAATGAAAGTCAGCGTCCTGTTGTTCGCGCTTGTGCTCGCTCTACATATACATGAACGAACATCGCTCAAAACAGTGAGGCGACACACGTCAGCTAAAAGCACAATATCACTCTATATTTCAGCTGCTTGGCAGTAATGTTAGCTGACCAGACCAAGGTCTCTCCATGAATCAATGCTGATCCTAGTGTTGGCTTTTCGGAGGGAACGGGGGAGACGCCGGAGTTTTGGTCGGAGATGATAACGTTTCTCTCTGCGGAGCCCCGTCACTTCACAAGACACGGGAAACCTCTGTTGGTCTGGAGGAGCTGCAGCAGTTATTTCTGCACAAACATCCACTGAACATTCACTAGATATTCTCAGAGCTCTTCTGCAGTGTGGAGTGAGCAGCATGCACGTGAGAGTGGAGTGAAAGAGCGAGAACGAGCGCGGTGTGTGAGTGAAGACAAGCAAGCAGAGGAGCAGACACAGGTTTCCCCTGTGTCTTCTGGCCGCGGTCGGGGGGCTGAGGCAGGAAGAGTTGACACCGTTTTGCAAGACGGGCTTCACGAGATAGAACTTTGCGGTTTTGGTGCTTCTGTGTAGTTTGTGTGTAAGTGTAAGAAGTTACAAACAGTCCCTTTAATGAAAGAAATCAAACTTTTTTGCAGAAATAAACAAGTTAACACAAATGATTATTCCCAGCAGAGTATTTGAACTAGGGCTGTCAATCGATTGAAATAGTTAATCGCGAATTAATCTGTTCAAAATGTACCTTAAAGGGAGATTTGTCAAGTATTTAATGCTGCTGCTCCCCAAGTGCTCCACAGACAGACTCAGGAAATCCTTTGTCCCCCGAGCCATCAAACTGTACAACACCTCTCTGGGGAGGAGGAGGACAAAGGAGGACGGTCTGCAGGACAGTTAATGCACACAGTGCACTTTAATAGACTTTTTAATTCTGCACACCACAAACAGCTCTACTCTGCACCTCTATAGACTGGTTTTACTGTATTCTACAAACAATGTACAGCTTTATTCTGCACTTAAGTCTATTTAAAAAAAACTTCTCTACCTCAGTTCTTATTCCGCATTATATTCCATATTTGACATTTCTTAATATCTATATCTCCTATATTTTATTATCCAGCACTATATAACTTTTTGCACTATATTCACATTTTAGTAGTCCTGTATCTCAGTTGTTACCCTGCACTATATTCATTTTTAGGGACCCCTTTGAAAATGGACATGACAGATTTACCTCCTATCAGTATATTCCCATCACCTTGACAACTGAGCCCGCTACAACCTCCGAAAGAAAGAATAGCGGCCTGGCCCGCCGTCGGCGTTTTAAGGGTTTAATTCTGAACGTGACGCATGTCCAAATTGCACCATATTCGACACTGCACGTCCTCGGGTCCCCGGCAACACACCTGCCAAGTGTGAAGTATATCGGACAAACGGTTCTGGAGATAGGTGAAGGACACACACAGATACACTTACAGAGATTCACTGCTTTATAGTTAGACGTAGCACAATCTAATTTAATAAACACGGCCCTTTAAAAGACTAATCAATACCAAGCTAAAGTAAATCTAACCCAATAAACCCAGTGTCTCACTGTGCTCAGGTTAGTTTACTGTAGCAGCAGCCGTCCAGCTAACATCCGTCAACAGACAACAGCTACTCATTTATTTAGCACTTCAGCTTAGTGGAGAAAATAAAGTCCTGATGATGGACCGGGACACTGAGCCTCTGAGGCGGAGAAGAAGAATGAGAAAATCCTTCCCCTTCATGACACACACACGCCGCAGCCCTGCATCCTCTATCAGCATCACTATGTGTGAGACAGACGTTATAGGAAGAAGGAGCAGATCTCATTCTGCTTCTCTGTGATCACATATTTATTACCGACTGTTCCCTTCTCCATGTAACCGCTAGTGAGTCGCCTGCTTTTAAAGAAGCGTAGCAGAGAGGATGTGTTCCGACCTCAGCCGGCCCTCCTTCTTCTTTGTCTTCCAGTTTCTACCGTCCTGAATAACATTACAGTCCAATTATGATGTGCTTCATGTGCTGTGTTATTTACATATAAACAAGGTGTTCAGAGGAAACATGCAGGACGCGGGTGGAGTAAATCTATTTACATGTGCAAACAGATGAGTCACTCAGCTCCGTCAGACTGATCCAGACAGATCTTAAGTAGACACAGTAGATGTAAAGGCTGAAGGGTCACACACATACATGGACGTGAACAGTGCTCTCCTGGATGAAAGACCTGTGTTTATTGGACCCATCCACCTCCCCACCTTCCCACCCACTCAATGATTGTTAAACCCTTTAACAACCTCTCTTGGTGATGTTTCCTGGCTGCCAATCAGGGTCTGAAATTAGCACCCGCCATGCGCAAAATGCGGGTAAATTGTTGGCAGTGGCGGATAAAATCGTCGGGTCATCCGCCACTTTGGCAGAAAACTAGTGATGGGAATAGAGAACCAGTTCCCGTTAAGAACGTGTTCCTAGTTGTCCGATTCCTCGGCATCTCATGCCTCCGTGACTATCGATTCCTCTTATTGATGCTTTCCAACAGTTACGCTGCACAGTGACGCATTTGCATGCTGTATCATGTTTCAGTTTGTCTGGGACCGGAGACACGGTTGAGAATAAAAAAAGGGCTCAACAGCATGGCGCTACTAAACCTGAGGGGACGCACCATATTTTTTCCCTGATAATGCGACACTGAGAACAACAAATCTGTGTTGAACTCAACAGGTGGTGCCATTGAGTTATTATTATATTATGGTGTAATTCAAACACTGTAATTTACCATGTATATAATGTGTTTTGTGTAAAATATATCGAACATTGAATGACATCAGATCTGAAATGTTATTCCTTCATTTAGCGAAGAGATTTCAAAAGTGGCAGATAAAACAAATCCTTGTCTGCCACAGTGGCGGGAAGTGAAAAAAGTTCATTTCAGACCCTGCTGCCAATCAAAGTCTCTGAAGTTACTTGTTGAATCCTCACTGGATTAAGACACAAAGTGCTCCAGGGTTGGACCGACTTCTCCTGATTGTTTCTGGAAACGGCTTCAGATGAAAAGTGTGGACCAAACGGGCGACGCTTATATAATCCATCAGTGGAGTGAAGTCAGCGGAGTGATGGAGGAACGTCCCTACTGTTGCTTTTCTTTGATTGCTTCTGCAAAACGGCCCCTTAATCAAACCGCTGGATGGGTCAGATGGTATATTACTGCTGATGAGATGGGCCTGGCTCGGTCCTCTACGGACCACATGTCCTCAGTCTCTCTCCATCATCACTCATTTCCTCTAGTGTCCTTATTTCATCTGGAACAAGTTCACTTCATTTCTTCTGTTGGTTCTCGCTCCGTCCCTCTCCGTGTCCATGTTAACCCTTTAGTGCCGAGAACTCCTCAATTTGTTTATGCAGATATTTTTAGATTCAGTTTGACTTACAGGATATAATGATCTCTGATATGCATCACAAATAACCTTAGAAATCTGAAAAAAGCTCCTCATAACTTCCCCAAGAATAATCATGTTTTTAAGTTTTCTTCAGTGTCAAACAATACCTCTAAGCAGGCGGGTGGTCCTTGTGCGTACTATAGACACTTTGCACTATCCCGGGCTTCTACATGCCTGGATGACATCCATCACTGTATAAGCAACAACTCCCTGCAGCTAAATGGCGGCAAGTCAGAAGCCATTCTCACTGGCCATGCCCATCAGACAACAAAAAAAGGCTGGTATTACCCACATCAGCATCAACGGTCATCCCATCCTTCTCTCTTCACTCGTCACAAACCTAGGTTTCAAGCTGGACTCATCAAACACATCAAATCTGTCTGCCAAACCTCATTCTTCCACCCGAGGAACATTTCACGACTGAGACTCTCACCGAGCAAACGTGATGCAGAAACGTCGGTTCACGCCTTCATCAGCTCACGCGTCGACTACTGCAATTCTCTCCCAAACAAAACTATCCACAGACTACAACATGTCCAAAACAGCACCGCCCGGATCCTCGCCAGAACTCGTAAATCACAGCACATCACCGCAGTCCTCCTCTATCTCTTCACTGGCTCCCAATAAACCATCGGATCATCTACGAGATACTCCTCCTGGTCTTCAAGGTAATAAACTGTACCGGTCCCATCCGACCTGCAGGAGCTCCTCACCCCTCAATCCTCACCCCGGACACTCAGGTCTGGAAACTCCAACCTCCTCACCGTAAAACTCACCTGTTCCTTTTAGTTTCCTCCTATAGGGTTTTATAATCACTATGATTTCATAGTATTTTAGCTGCTTTTAACTAACGTCAGGAAGTCATTTGACTCATTTTATTTGTCCTATTTTGACGTTTTTAATCGTATGGTTCTTGTGTAAGTTGTCTTAACGTTGATTGTTTTGCCCTCGCTGTGAAGCACCTTGAGATTTCTCTGTATTTTAAAGTGTACTATATAAATTAAATTCATTATTATTATTATTATTAATATTAATATTATTATTTTTATTATTCTGTTACAATCTCTGGAGAACATCAATACTTTTGTTTCTGTTGGTGTTTATTTGGTGACGGATGTATACAGATCATACGAGTCTTTTATTAATAGTTTAAACATTCAGCTTCCTCTTTACAGACTATATAAAGAGAAGCACAGAGAGCAGGAGGGTCAAACAGAGACACACTCCTGCAGGTGAACATGTGACTGGATTGTATCAGTGAAGCAGTCTGACGGCTCACTGCTGCCACCAGCTGGTCACCAGAACACACCTCATACCACCACGATGGTAGAACTGTATGTGGATGTACAGTATAGATGACATTACCGTCATCAGTGATGTTGTCAAGTTATTGTTTAAATATGTGCAGTGTCCAAACTTGAAAGAGACTGAAACATCCACTGTAAGATTTTAACTGGAATCCACTCAATGAAACAGCTTTTCCGTTTTCTCTCCTTTATTTTTTAGGTTGAGTTGCAGGTTCATTTCACTTTGGAATTATTATCCATTCCATTTAGTGATTAGGCGTTAGCCGTTAGGCGTTAGGCGTTAGGCGTTAGCCGTTAGGCGTTAGGCGTTAGGCGTTAGGCGTTAGGCGTTAGGCGTGAGGTGAAAAACCTTTCAAATAGAAAAAATACAGAAAATAAAATATTCACATTATTACCAAATAAGTATAAATAAGAACAAAGAGAGACTATGCAAAATTCATTACTCCTTATTTAAGTTAATACACACACTCCCATTAAATGTCTCATGTCAAATACAAATAAGCCTTAACATAACGGTAATATATATATACACATACATATATGTATATATACATATATATGTATATATACATATATATACATATATATGTATATATACATATATATACATATATACACACACACACACACACACACACACACACAGTATCTTATATTTTATAATTACTTTTGAGTTCATATCAAATCACGTAGCAATCCTAAACTACATTTCCCATAAGCCCCCACAATTCACCGTGCCTCTCACCGCATCATCCACCGGACACTCAAAACAAACAATCGGCAGCACCAAACAAACGATCCGCCACAAACAAAGTCAACCACCGGCACAAACAGACGGACTAAAACACCAGCAACAGCGATCTCCGCCAGAAAAACAGTCTCTCAAAGTGATTCAGTATCCTCACCGGCTGCCTCTCACACTTTGTAGATGTTCTTTTCGCATAGTTTTACTGCAGATTGCAGCGCTGGTTTGAATGAAAGCCCTGCTAGTTAGCGCTCTGCTATATTTTCAGGACCCTTTTCGCTGTGACACTGAGGAGTGTTGCTTTTATAAACTCCGGGCGTAGTTTGATTAATGACTTCCCTCCCTCTGCTTTACTCACTGAGCACTCAGTTTTGCTACTGGACTTATTAATTTACAAATTACTTTCTGATTTATTTATTTTCTATTTTTCTATTTATTAATTTATTAATTTCTATTTATTAATATTTATAAATCTTAATTTTCCGAAACTTCAGTTTGACTTGACAGTTGTGGTGGTAGTACGACTACTTGTAATCATTTTCATTGGAAGTAAGACTAACTCTATAATGTCAACTTCTGTTTCCATGACTACTGTATTAATATATTATTAGTAACTCTATCAGAATCGGGTTTATTGCCAAGTAGGTTTTCACAAACAAGAGACAGATCAGTGTTTTGGTGCATAACTGTCAAAATAAAGGAAGTAAACAAGTAGTGTATGTGGTGGTGCACATCCTCTGAATGCTCTAGGTCTCTAGTCTGATCCATCCATCCATCCTCTGAATGCTCTAGGTCTCTAGTCTGATCCATCCATCCTCTGAATGCTCTAGGTCTCTAGTCTGATCCATCCATCCTCTGAATGCTCTAGGTCTCTAGTTTGATCCATCCATCCTCTGAATGCTCTAGGTCTCTAGTCTGATCCATCCATCCTCTGAATGCTCTAGGTCTCTAGTCTGATCCATCCATCCTCTGAATGCTCTAGGTCTGTAGTCTGATCCATCCATCCTCTGAATGCTCTAGGTCTCTAGTTTGATCCATCCATCCTCTGAATGCTCTAGGTCTCTAGTTTGTGGCTGTAAAGTTTCATGAGGCTGTGATTATCCTAGAGGTCACCACAGGTCATTTTATACAGTGAGGTCAATTAAATGTCTCCTATGGGGACTAACATCATCACACATGAATACAGTTGGGCTCATTGGATCCACAAGAGTCTCAGCTTTACAGTGAGACACAATTTATGGAATAGTTATGTGGTCCTGTATTAGTTTTGAATCATTTAAATGTGAGTCAGATGTTAGACATCACATCATCCGTGCTGTCACTTGTTATTCTATTGTATGTACATAAGAGGGCGCTGTTGGTCCATTTACTTTTTACACTTTAGTCCTGCTGATTTACCTCCTCCCTGAAACATGATCACTCATCAGCACCAGTTTTATACTAATTACATATTTAATAAACTCCTTCTTCTTTGGCCCATAATTAGACTATTAACATATTGTCAACATCCAGTGAAAACCATCTATCTCTACAATTGCCAACATCTGCCAAAATAAAAAAGCAATAAATAATGTCATGATTGGGTCATAAATAAATACATTTATATTAAATATAAAATAAAAAAATGCAAAAGTAAATAAATCAATTTAAAAATAAATACAAAAAGTAATTAAAGGGAAAAATAAAAATAAGAGTAAATAAATAAGGGAATTAATACAAAGATAAATAAATAAAGAAGCAAATTAAAACAGAAATATCAATTTATGTCACATTTTATCAATTCATTAATGACTACATTTATTATTAATATATTTTTTGCTACATTTAATGATATTTTATTTTTCTATTGAGTCATTTTTTTATTTGACCTCAGATCATTGCTTTGTTCCGGTTTTGCACCAGACACATTATAGAAATGTGGCTGACTGGTTGACTGTCTCTCCAACCAGGAAAACACAAAACAACAAACCATCTGAAACAAATCAGAGACGTGTTCCAAACAACTCCAAACCTCGTCCTGCAGGCCAGCAGCGACTTCCTGTTTCCTCCAGCTGAGTGTTTACTGTGTTTACTGAGAGCCGACTCATTAGCATACTGATTGACTTGAAAATTAGAAAACACTAAAACCTCATAGCCGCTGAATTTAACAACCTGTCACGCTCATTTCATCCCTGAAATCTCATTAAGCACAGAGGAATGTTGGAGGTAAAAACGCATCGTCTGCTTTTTACAAACTTGTTTCTGTGTTCACAGATTTACAGTTTTGAGCTCACATGAACACTCTCTACCAGAATGTTTGTCTCTTTCTTTTCTGGGACGTTTCACTCTGAATCACAAATGTCAACCTCTTGGTGGCGCTAGAGCAGGGGGCGGCAACCTTTACTATCAAAAGAGCCATTTTAGGCAAACAAAAAAAATCTGTCTGAAGTATACAGTATATAAGTCTAATGCAGTGAGGGCCAAAGAGACAATGTACTACGGAGCATTAGGGCCACATTGAGGGAGAAAACATCTGAGATTTAAAGAATAAAGTCGTAATATTACGAGAAAAAAAGTCGTAATGTTACGAGAATAAAGTCATAACTTTACGTGAAAATAAAGTCGTAATATTACGAGAAAATAAAGTCATAACTTTACGTGGAAAAAAGTCGTAATATTACGAGAAAATAAAGTCATAATTTTACATGAAAAAAGTCGTAATATTGCGAGAATAAAGTCATAACTTTACAAAAAAAAAAATCTTAATATTACGAGAATAAAGTCATAACTTTACAAAAAAAAAAATTCTTAATATTACGAGAATAAAGTCATAACTTTACGAGAAAATAACACGGAAAATTACTACTCTATATTATTATGACTTTATTCACATAATATTACGACTTTATTCTCGAAATCTCCGATTTATTTTTTTCCTGTGTGGCTCTAATACTCCGTCGTACCGTCGTACCATAGACCTACAACAACGATAAATTAAAATTAAAATGTAAACATAAAACAGTTATTCATTTCCACTAATGTTTTATAATAATCCACAGGGAGCCTCTGGAGAGGAGCTGAAGAGCCTCATGTGGCTCCGGAGCTGCAGGTTGCCGACCCCTGGTCTAGAGGGAAAGTGGATCAAAGTCATGAGGATACATCCTCCTGGGACCAGGGACGTCTGTATTTCCATCATATTTCCCTAACATGAAGTAGTGTAGAGATGATCTGCAGTCCGCTGGGGGTTTGACGTCCACAGCTTCATGCTTGTGAATCATCTTCTTGCTGTTTTCTGGCCTTATTAGAGTTTTTGATTGCAGCTGACAGGACTAATTACTGGAGGGAGGAATTACTAATGCCTCTTGATGCAGATGTAACCTCGGGGTGGCCGTCGCCACACGCACACACACACACACACACACACACACACACACAGACAGATACTTGACGGCTGCATAAATCAGCGCACCAGCAGAGCCGGCATCCCGACCACCTGCTAGCTCATCACACGTCACGGTCTGGAGTCTGGAACCTCGCCAGAGTTACAATCTGAGTGTGGATGTGTGAAAGACGACCATATGCACCAGTCTATCTCATCTTTCATTAGCCTGTTTAAATGTTTCTCTGCTGACTCGAACATTTGACTGTTACAAAACCTTTTTCCAAACCCTTCAGGATCCTCCACTAAATCTGAAACTCTAAATGGGACCATCATTTACCAAATGAACATCATGCTGTATTGAAGAAGACTTGAAACTAGCGATTGAGACCATAAACTCATGTTTACAATGTTTACTGAGGTAATAAATCAAGAGAGAAGTAGACTCATTTTCTCATAGACTTCTATACAACCAGACTTCTTTTAGCAACCAGAGGAGTCGCCCACATCAACATGTGACGACAATGTCAAGAACTCAAAATGTTCTCTACTCAAACTTATGACAAAGAAAACCGACTACAGAGTCGTAGAATACCACAGAATACAGATCTGCAGTTACATTGTGTGTGTAATTACAAGTATAATGTACAAGTGAGAGTCTAGTGTCTCATAAATCATTTCAAATTTAGGAAAAAAAGTAAATTTACCAGCAGACAGCTGCCCAGAGGTCACACACACACACACACACACATACACACACACACACACATACACACACACACACACACACATACCAGCTGAGTGGCTGGATGAGGATAATGATAATGCCGGACCGAATTAATCATCTAGTAAGTTTCTGTTACAGCAGCAAACATTTGTCATTTATCTCCATCACTGTTACCGTGGCGACGAGAGTGAGATGAGGCGAGGAGGGTAACGGAGGAGAAAGTCAAAGGGAGGAGGAGGAGGAGGAGGAGGAGGAGGAGGAAGTCACGGGGAGGAGGAGGAGGAAGTCACGGGGAGGAGGAGGAGGAGGAGGAGGAAGTCACAGGGAGGAGGAGGAGGAGGAGGAGGAGGAGGAGGAGGAGGAGGAGGAGGAGGAGGAGGAGGAGGAGGAAGTCACAGGGAGGAGGAGGAGGACGAGGAGGAGGAGGAGGAGGAGGACGAGGAGGAGGAGGAGGAGGAGGAGGAGGAAGTCACAGGGAGGAGGAGGAGGACGAGGAGGAGGAGGAGGAGGAGGAGGAGGAAGTCACGGGGAGGAAGAGGAGGAGGAGGAGTGGTTTTACGCTTCTTAACATTTGAATTATAGCAGTAGAGACACCAAACATAAACAGGTACTCACAGAGTTTCATTGTGAGGATGTTGGATGTGTTGCTCTTTAATCAGAACCTGAAAGAGAAGAACATATTATTATTTAATCACTCTCTATTTGCTGCTGTTATGCTGAATTCACAGTTTGTACCTGCTGTCACTTTTGACGCACAGTTCCACCTCGTCGTCCTGCTGCTTCATGTGTTGTAATCCTCTCAGAGAGATGCTTGAGATGCTGACAGCCTGCTAGTTCCTGCAGGTATTCCTTATAACATCTCCTCCGGATGATAACAAACAAACATCTTCTCTGACGAGCTAACACACTTCACCATCTTGTTCCTGGAGAACGACTCAACTTAAATATGGCATTTTCTCACCAGAGGTTTGGATTGTAGCGAGAAATATCCGGCTGCTGAATCTCACAGTAATCCACGTGTTCATGGAGACCGCAGTAACTTTCTTCCTAAACAGAAGTACTAACTTCTGCCAACAAGAGGTTGATGACGATGACGACACCAGTACTTGACCAATCAGAATGCAGCAGGGAAACAGGTGGACTGAAGGTAGATTAATGGTAGACTAAAGTTAGACTACACCATTTAAAAACGATTCTATGAGCCACTGAGCTAATAACAAAGACAAAGACAATACACTTACAGTGATTTATGACATAGAAAAGCAGAAAATTCTCACATTTTAGAAAGTGGAATCAGCAAAAGTTTGGCTTATTTGCTTGAAAAATTACTGAAATTATAAATTTATTATCTAAATAGCTGCCAATTATTTTGTGGACGATTGACTGATTAATTTGATTCAGCTCTGTATTAGATGAGATGATGAGCTGCACTCTGAGAAATAACTGGCTGTGTTTAGTTTTCCTCGTATCTTTCCCTCTCACTCCTGCTCAGTTTCAATGACACAACGGGGTAAAATTAGCTAAAAAATTATGTTTTTATGAATGTAACGCATCAGTCCATTCAGTCATGTAAGCTGTGTGAAAGATGAGGGCATGAATAGAAAATCGAAGAGAGGTTGATTTTTAAATAACAGCAGCAGAAGATGTTTTATTTTACGTCATGTATTAAAGGGACTGTTTGTAAGAATCATAAATGTCTTGTTAACAGCGACACCTGTGGCCGTTAAATCAACGAAAGTCAGCGTCCTGTTGCTGGCGCTTGTGCTCGCTCTACATAGACATGAAGGAGCATCGCTCAACACAGTGAGGAGACACACGTCAGCTAAAAGCACAATATCACTCTATATTTCAGCTGCTTGGCAGTAATGTTAGCTGATCAGACCAAGGTCTCTCCATGAATCAATGCTGATCCTAGTGTTGGCTTTTCCTGCCTCAGCCTCCCGACCGCGGCCGGAGGGAACGGGGGAGACGCCGGAGTTTTGGTCGGAGACGATAACGTTTCTCTCTGCAGAGCCCCGTCACTTCACAAGACACGGGAAACCTCTGTTGGTCTGGAGGAGCTGCAGCAGTTATTTCTGCACAAACGTCCACTGAACATTCACTAGATATTCTCAGAGCTAAATGCACGTGAGGTGTGTGAGTATACACACAGCAAAAGCTAGATCGCCGTTCTTATTGCTCGTTAAATGCAAATTAACGTGTCATTCATTCACATTTAGTGCGACCAGGCTGCCTACTACTATGGATAGGCCTACTGTATATATGATATATGATACCGTCCTGGCCGGCGTCCTGGTTTATACTGTGGAAGAATGTTAGATAGACGAAACCTATAGATCCTATTTCTATCTTTATTAAAGCTGCAGCTCAACCAGACGTTTTCACATGTTAGTCAGGAAGTTTTCCTGTATGAAGCCCCCCCCCACACACACACACACACACACACACACACACACACACACACACACACAAACACACACACACACACACACACACACACACACACACACACACACCCTCATGTGTCCTCAGAGTGTGAGCTGAGTCTCTCAGGTTATTTCGGGGGTCAGCTGTCGTTGGGCCGGTCAGCAGGACCCTCCTCCTCCTCCTCTTCCTCCTCTTCCTCCTCCTCCTCCTCCTCCTCCTCTCTCCTTCCTCTGCCTCATTCTGTCTCTTCTTCACCTCCTCTCCTTCACTCCACTGATCCTGGTAAGACTCTGTTCTTTCTGTACCTCTGTTTCAGTAAAGACTCTGTTTCATGTTGGGTTCATGTAAATTCAACAACAGAAGAGTCATTGCTGCTACATGTATTTTGAGCGTCTTCGTCAAGTAGATTTGTTTGGATAAAAATATGTTTTTATTCGTTATAGGTGTTAAAAGTGACCTGCTGGTGGTTTAGTGATAGTTATATGCTACTCTACTAATACTGTATAATGTTAATATGATGTATTAAAACGGGACAAACACATGAAGGGCTCCATAATGGCTGCCATGACACGGCGAGTTGCTTTGTCACCGTCACTGTTAGTCTAAATATTCTGACACGTCACACTGAAATAATCTGTCACCATCTCAAAACCTTCAGTCACATTACAAAGTTACATTAAGATACATTTAAAGGCAATATTTTTTCCAAGTTTGATGATACTGTATGGAGCCGATTGTGGCAGGAAGCTGAGAGGAAAATGTGTCATAAAGATGTTTGACCTGTTTTATTTCTTAGATATTTAGTGGAATGTAAAGTGTCTTTTATTGCCGTCTCTAAGCTTCATACTTTTACTTTGCTACTTCAACATTTTGTGACCTTTCGGCCTCTTTTGTGCTGTTTTGGTGGTTGCGTCGTTTTGCTGAAAAAACAACTCACATTAATTCCACAAACAGTAGCAGCTTTATTTTTTCTTGTGACACGTTCATTTCTGTTCTTGTTGTCTGTTATCGCTGCTCATCTTGACTATAACGTATAATGTTCTTTCTATAACTGGTGCTTTGGAAGCAAAAGTACGGCATCAGTCGGATATAGAAAGCGACAAAATGGATATAAAATATTTACATAAAAACCTCATTCCGAGGGTTATATATATTTATGTGTGGAAAAACATTCTCCAACTCTTGGGTTTCCTCTTAAATATAGATATATAAACTCCAACATTAACAACAGTTGGGTCAACAAAACAACAACAAGGTGGCTTTTCTTACATCCTGTCGATTTTATAGTTTAATTTTGGACGAACATTTTACCTGAAAACAACATAAAAACCTTTTTTTCCCTTTATTTAACCAGGTTAGTCCCATTGAGATCAAAGATCTCTTTTACAAGGGAGACCTGGCCAAGATAGCAGCAAGACAGTTCTAGTGAAAGTAACAGACAACACGTAAATTAACAACATTAAAACTTGCTCATACAAAACACACAGACAACCTGGTCTGCAGCGATTTCACCAGAAGCTTTAAACTCATTCAAGGTAACTAAGTTTTGAAGGTGAAGATCAGATTGTACATTATTCCAAGCAGTAGGTGCCGAAAACCTAAAAGCTTTCTTTCCTAATTCAGTCCGTACTTTGGGAACAACAAATTGCAAAATGTCCATAGAACGAAGATTATGATTTTTCCTTTTTAAAAGAGAAGACAAGTAAGAAGGAACTAAACCCAGAATGCTTTTGTAGATACATTTTTAACTTAGCTTTTAGCTTAATGTGACTTGTGTTCATTAAAAGCTCCTTTTCACGTGGTGTTTCTCTTATTTTGTCCACGTCCTGCTGGTTATAAGTTAGGTTTGAACACATGTTTATAGAATATATTCATGAGGTAAAAATACTAGTAAAGTTGTTTATTTTGATGTGGGTGACGTTGAGAGGAGGGGCTGTGATTGGTTGCGTAACGATGTGGGTGGAGCCTGGTTTTTCTTTGGGGGGGCGTTGGGGGGTCATTACAGCAGGATTTTTATTTTTTCCGATGGAGGGGTGGTCGGCTACGACATAAAGCAGGTAAACAGACTTTGAGTTACATAAACACACACAGATCCCCGTGTTTCCTATCGTATGTGTGTGTGTGTGTGTGTGAGTTTGACCATATTTGGACGCTCTCAGAATAGACGAGACTATAACAGGTGTGGTCTGGAGTGTGTGTTCATGTGTGTGTGTGTGTGTGTGTGTGTGTGTGTGTGTGTGTGACGGAGTCGGGGGCTGGATGGCTCAGACGGCTAATTATAACTCAGCAGATACAATAACGATGGCAGCCGTCATGTTGTGATAGAAATGTGAGGACAAACACACACTGGACACACACACACACACACACACACACATACACACAGAGAGAGAGAGACACACTGGACACACACACACACACACACACACACACACATACACACAGAGAGAGACACACTGGACACACACGTGAAAAACAAGATTAAATGTCTAAACCTCTCTGAGCTTCAGATGTTGTTTTGTATAATGTGGCCAATTGGAAGCATGTAAATGTTAAATAGAACAATTGAACATTAGTCAAACACTCTTAGAGATAAAGGTGCTAACCTTTGATAAAGGTTCCCCCTTTCAGAGGGTTCTACCTCAAACCAAACACAAAGGGTTAAACATAGAACCATTTGTGAAAGGTTCCACCTGGAACCCCCTACTGTGAATATAATAATATCAATCAATCAATCAACATTTGTTTGTATAGCTCTTTACAACAACAAACGGTCCCCAAAGTGCTTCACATTAACATTAAGAAATAACAGGAGAAAACATAACATCATAAAATCATAAAAAGGTACATAAAAAGCAAAATGTCACAGCGCTACTAGATATTAAAAGCCAATCTAAATAAAAAAGTCTTGAGCTTGGATTTAAAAAGTACTCGGTCAGTGATGGTGCGAATATCAGGGGGGAACTTGTTCCAGAGTTTAGGAGCAGCGATCACCAAACAGCTTATAACTCGACCTTCGGACTTCTAAAAAAAGTTGAACAGATGACGGCAAAGCCCCGTTATGCTCACGCAGAGTTAATATCTCGGACAAATAAGGCGGGGCGAGGCCGTTAACGGCTTTAAAAACAAACATCAGGAGCGTCAAATCGATTCTAAAGCCAACTGGAAGCCAATGTAGTGAGTAAAGTACGGTGGTAATGTGTTCACGTCTGGAAGTGTTGGTTAAAAAGCAAGCAGCAGCATTTTGCACAAGTTGCACAAGTATTACCTTTTATTAGGGATGTTAACCAAATCAATTCTTAGTGGACTAACACATTTGTCGTCTAATTGATTAGTTTAAATCAATTAGTTGATTTAATCGACAGATCTGTGAAACTGAGTTTCTCCGAAAAGAATCACAACGTAAAAGCCCGTTCTCATTCCCACTGCATCAAATACCGACGCTGTCACGGCCGTCTGCGTTTCGATACCAACACTTAAGGCATCCTTTAGGTATGAAACGCACCATTAATGGGGGGAATCAGGGCTAAAGTGGTGTAGTGTGAACTAGCGCATTCGTCAACTAATCCACTAAGAAGGGGCCGCACTACATTTTATATCTCATAGATCATGCTCCACCCTAACCCTGGTTGGAGTTGAATAGGTTAGCCTGGGGCCATGGGAACCACATACAGCAGCCTTGAGACTCAAGAGATTCATTGGGTCCGGGTCTGATGTGGTGCAGTAAAACCCACAATAATCAGGGTTCACAGTCACAGTGTTTGGGGGTGTGGCTGGGAGGATCTTTTAACACCCAAGCTTTCAACAATCCCCTTTTTCCTCCTCTTTCTTCCAGAAAGGAAAGTCTTACAAAGAACGCTTGAAAAAAAAAACTTTCTTCAAAAACCTTTCTTCAGAAGCAAATGGTTCTGGGTAGAACCCTGTTGGAACCCATCTTCCTAAGAGTGAAGCTTCCCTCACAGTAGCTGGTGAATCCCAACATCAGATTAGTTTGTCGAAGCAGAAGCTGGGTGCTTTAAATCAGAGCAGCTGTTGGGAGGCGAGCGGCGAGCGGCGCCGCCGGAGGTTCAGCGGCTTATTATCTTCCTCCGTTTATGATCTGTGTTCCATTAATAACCTGACAGACTGCTGACAGACCGCAGAGATCTGTCACATCAAAACCCACCGGTTTGTCACGCCGAATCAAACCATTCATCGGAGGATTTATCCGACCGATATTTAGTTAAATACAGACGTTGACCACTGGAAAGTATGTGGCTGGGATTCAGTAGCATCGCATCTGTTTCAGTCAGTACAACCAACACAAGACTGACTAAAGTAAAGACCATATTTAATAACGTTTGACCTGAAATGGTGCCAGTTTACATCCATTTGGAGGAATGACTCTCTATAAATATCCCCTCTGTGTCCATTGACCCTATAGCACTCTGAGGATGGAGACGTCGGTGAAAGCAGCCAAGGTGTTGGCGCCCCCCCAGCCTGATGGAGGCGCTGAGAGCACTACAGGTGAGGTGGCAGCTCCTCCTGCAGCTTCCTCCTCCTCCGATCCCATGGAGGTGTTCAGGAGACGTCTGGAGGACATCATCAGCACCCACGGCTCTGCAGCCGACCTGCTGGACAACCAGGTGAGTCAGGTGACGTCAAACTGACATAAAACACATAAAAACAAATTAATTTCTACAGTAGCTTCTGCTGATAAATGTTAATGTCTGATTGTAAACAAAGTTTCATATTGTTTTGAATGTACCAGAGTATGATGGAGGCAGATACGGAGAAGATGAAGAAGGAACCTAAAGATGACATCCCGGTTGCCATGGAGACAGGTGAGGAAGGACTGATGCTGATGTTTGATCTGCTGTCATTATGGTTAAAGTGACATTAATTTCATTCAGTTGTGCATTTCCATAAAGTTGGAGGACATGGGACAAATGTTAAAAAAAAATATATCAAGATATCCTGCTTTTACTCCCTAATCAACCCGTTCTCACTCCCAACTCGTCAATTACAGCGCCCTTCGACATCAGAAACCAAAGCACTGAGGCACCCTTTAGCAACAGTATGTGACGAACCGGGGCTCCAACTCCAATGTAAACCCACTCGTGGCGTTATTCGACAGTCGGAGCAAGTGACGTAGTATTAATAGCATGAGAGTCTGTTCAGGGCGGAAGGGAGAGGAGGTGGAGGGGAGGGGGATGAGTCAAACAAACACAAGACTTTCAAACAGGAGACCGCTGTTCATGTCCCGTGTGAAACTAAAAGTAACGTTGACTTATTTTGTCACGTGAATCATTAGTCAGTGAAGTTAACGTCAACCATGACCGTTTCCTAACCCTAAGTGGTTCCTTTGAAAACAGAAGTTTATTTTGAAAGGACACAATGCATGTAACGAGCATATTTTGACACGCCGTCCCCGGTCCGCTAGAGGGGTACCCCGTGCGTCGGTCTCCTATGCCGAGGGGCGCTGACCAAGTGGCGGTATTTGACGAGTTGGGAATGGCAATGTGTCCTAATACATCTACATCTTACTTTCCCCATAATGCTACTGGATGTAGTCTTTCATTAATGGTGTTGTGTTACACTAAGAGGTATATCTAATAATGTATCTACCCTCTGTGATACAAAAAGACGTGGCCATGATAATAATAATAAATAATACATTTCAACTGAGCATATAGGTATTTTTAGTTATTTGACTTTGAACAAATAAAAATAGTCTCAAAAAAGTTAAAAATCCATGAACAGATAGTTACTAATAAAATAAGAAACACGTGATTCAGAAAAAGGTAAATAAAGTTGGACAGCAGAGTTTGAAGGAATTTCGGGGGCAAAATTAGAGACATTTTTATTTCTGATGTTGGATTTCTCTGTCTATAAGAAAATAAACTTCCAACTTCAAAGCATTACTAAAAAGATTATTTCCAAAGTGGTCATCGATGTCCTTCTTGTGTTTGTCTTTGTCTCTCTGCAGAGGTCTGTCTCATCATGAAGAGTCTGAAGAAGCTCTCTACTCCAGAGAAGAAACTGGAGGATGTGGTCCGGAAATATGCTGAGCTGGTGAGAAGTGTTTTATATTCGTCTAAAGCTACTCAGACAGAAACCTGCGTACTCATCATCTTTCATTCAATTCATATAATAGTTGCCTTTTATAATAATCACATCCCTAACAACACGCTTCTCCCCTTGTGTGTGTTTTCATGCAGGCGACCCAGCGGCGTGGCGACGAGAGGAAGCTGTGTGTGCTGCAGCAGAGGTTGACCGTCCTGCTGGACGAGCGGCAGCAGCTGCAAGAGGAGAGACGCAGCAGCGCCGCCGCTCGCAGCAAACTGGAGACTCTGTGCAGAGAGCTGCAGGGACACTACGACGAACTCAGGGTGTGTAGGGGCAGCCGGCAGCTGCTAACTCTATGTGTTAAGAGTCTTGAAATACTGATACTGGAACAGTAAGGTCAATCCCTCCTCCCTCTCTGTCCCCCCCTGCAGGAAGAGACGCTGAAGCGCTGCAGGGAGGACGAGGAGAAGAGGACGGAGATCACCAGCCACTTCCAGATGATGCTGACGGAAATCCAGACCCAGATCGAGCAGCACAGCACCCGAAACGACAAGCTGTGCCACGAAAACAGCAACCTGACCGACAGACTGGAGAGTCTCATGAACCAGTGTGAGATGAGGGAGGAGGTGAGGGGTCAAAGGTCAACATGCTTTAGGGTTTCCACTTGCCTTCAGCTGCAGAGAATCCATTTATAAACATTTAGAGGTAGAAGAGATGCTTATTAATGATTTAATAGCATTTATAACAGAAGCTCTAATGGGTTTAACACGTTTTAATGAGCCATCAAAATGAAACTAAGAAGATAAAGAAAGTCTCGTTTAGGGCTGTCAAAGTTAACGCGATAATAACACATCAGTGCAAATTTGTTTCTTCAACAAATTAACGCAACTCGCGATTTCTGAGGTTGGCAGTAACATTAGCTTACCAAAACGAATGTCTCTTCATGAATCGATGTCGATCCCAGTGTCAACTTTTCCTGCTTCAGCCTCCCGACCGCGGTCAGAAGACACAGTGGAGACTCCGTAGTTCTGGTCTTCAGGGCCGGAGTCGATAATGTTACTCTCTCCGGAGTTGACCGCCGTCACTCCACTCAGCTGCAGCATTTATTTCTGCACAAAATGCAACTTCTAATAAACATTCGCTGATATTCTCAGAGCTAAACTAACTCTCTTCTGCTCCGCTGCTCGCTCGTTTCACCGCCGCTCGCTCTCTCTTGCTTCACCACTCACTTCCCACGTGCACACACACTTCCACAACACTAGTTTTCCTCATCAACGTCGGTCCCATTCCTGTTTTCCAGACGGGCTTCACTAAATATAACATTGTTTTTTTTATGCTTCTGTGGAGTTGGTGTCGGAGTGCTGAGTTCTGGTGGAGGCTGGTTGTTTGTTGGCGTTAGCGGACTCCATTGCTAACCGAACGTTAGCACTGTTAGCCCTGTAAGCGGAGCTGAAAATAAAGACTCTCACAAGCGTGCATGACGTCTGACATCTGTTGGATTTTCCCTTAAAAAGCGGCCCACATTCTTCAAATTAAAAGCCGTCTACAGGCTCACAGAGGACAGCTCTACAGACTCACAGCTCTCTTCCACTCTTCCTCTCTCTGCAGGGTTTGGAGAAGATCAACAAGCATCGCGACCTGCAGCACAAACTGACTGAAGCCAAACTGCAGCAGAGCAACGCTCAGCTGGCCGAAGCCGAGGAGAAACACAAGAGGGAGAAGGAATACGTGAGTGGATGTTATACCCAGAGATTCATTTTGTGAATAATAAAGATGCACTGGGTCATAGATCTTGACCTTAATGACCTAATAAATTCTAAACTTAAAAAAAAGCATACAAATATAATTTTATATATAATCTTCAGATTAAATCCTCCACATTTTACAGATTTTTTACACTTTTATTTAAGTTTTCTTCATTATATTTCATAAATGTGTCTTGTGCTTTATTGTGAGTCTTGTAAGAATTAGCGTTTATTAACATCCATGATTATTTCATCATTGTTAAGCTATTCTCAGATTGACTGTGTATTGTCTCTGTCGCCGTAGTTGCTTAGGGAGGCTATTGACAAAACAAAGAAATGCTTCGCTATGAAGGAGCAGGAGCTGACCATGAAGAAGAAGGTAAATGAAACGTCATGTTAACGTGTTAATGTTTGTCTCCGTCTGTTCTCTTCTAACCAGTTACTGGTTACGGCTGCTGAGTGGAAACTGCAGACTAAAGCACTCAGAGAACAGGGGACTATGATGCAGTCACAGGTGAATATTTCACTGACAAGACTAACATGCTGACAGCGAGGACAGGTAGCACACACCTGAGACTTACCTGATAGACTGAGGGCTGGAGCCAGAAATTGGGGGTCATGAGGCTCAACGAAGACCTTCTGATCTTTTACAAATGTTTGGAAAGTTCGGGGATTTTTGTTGTTACATATTTCATGAATTCATTTAACTGATATTTTCTGTACATTTTCCAACATTAAGCTCTAAACAAAGTTTCAAAGTTCAATCTAAAGATATATATCTAAAACAACACTGGAATTAACCTTTAAAAAAACTAAAATGTGTACATGTTCAACAGCAAAATGCTGCTTCTGAAGTTGGTAAAAGTTGGTCTAACATTTCTGCAAGTTAATTTACAAACTTTTACACACAGAAAGATTGTTTATTTATTGATACCAATTCATGTTTTAATGATAACATCTTTGACAGTTAAGTTTTAAAAGCCAGACACATCTCACGTTTTCCTCCTTATACCCCCATATTTAAAGGTTTGATGGTTGAATTAGTTGATTCTTTCTCTCTTACTTCTCTCTTCTTCTTACTCTCCCAGCAAGATAAAGAAAATTAACTTGAAAGTGTTCTGAATGAGCGGAGAGACGTTGGAGCTGCGGCACAGTTTAACAAACATGTCAGCAGGATGAATTCTATCTCGTATCAGAACTTAATGATGATTAACAAACGATCAAGCTGCATCTTTCCTCTATTTCTTCGTGTGAAGTTTGAAGTGAATATTATGTTGGAATCGTGAAAGTGTGAATGATTGATGGCCTCCAGCAGAGTGTAAGGCTCGTAATTAATGACTGATGCGATTAGTAATCCATCACTTAGAGGCGCAGTCATTATCCAATAACTCATGTTTCCCCCAAGATTCAGAGCAAAAATCATGTTTTGGTTCTTTAAACATACATTTATGTGCCTTTACTGTCTGTTATAAATAATGTTTTTGTCTCTTTGACAGGTCGTTGGTTTTTAACAATGCGATGCAGTGCTGCATCTTATAATTTCATAACAGTAACGTTATAATGAGCCGATGTACGTCTGTAGAAAGATCACAGTGAGCTGCATTGATTGTGGTCTTGTTAACTGTCAGTTCAAGTTAAACAGAACTTGAGTAAACAAGATGATTAACCTGAAGCAGCAAATGTTTAGATACAGACATGTGAGGGGTTGATGTTTCGCCAGATTGTGCTTCAGTCTGACTCCCTTTGTGTTTCCGTCTGTCCACAGCTGACCCTCTACGCTCAGAAGTTCGACGAGTTTCAGGAGACGCTCGCCAAAAGCAACGAAATCTACGTCCGTTTCAAGAAGGAGATGGATAATGTAGGTGGTGACCTCTGTGTGATGTAGAGATCTAAGTGGTGGTTGTCAATGGGACCAGTCTGTCCATGTTTCTAGTTCCTGCGGCTCACATTCGTCTGTGATTTTAAAACTCTTCCTTCTTTTCAGATGTCAGAGAAGATGAAGCAAATGGAGAAAGAGTCAGGTCTGTGGAAGACGAGGTTCGAGAGCTGCAACAAGGCTCTGACTGACATGATTGAGGAGGTATATTGATGCAACCCGATATCATGCCAAAGCGTGTAATAGACCCGCCTGTCCACTAGAGCATAGCGTGTCAGTGTCACGTTTTGTCTTGCCGAGACGTGAATATTACACACATGTATGAAGGTGCAGTACCAGCATAATTAGGTTTAAGAAAAGCATCATGGTTGGCCTTAAAATAAGTACGTAAACTAAGTAAAATACGTACGGAAACAACGTAACATATGTACAGAAAATTGTGACAAACGTCACTAACATAACTTCAAAACAAAACACCTCTCATTTTTTATTCTACGTCACTAGCTCTTAGCGTAGCATAGGTTTTGTTGAGTCTTAATAAAATCCCAGCCAAGTATCCTAAGGAATGATCATAATCTGATTACTCTTTAACATGTTTTTCTATAGTTTTATTCTCATTATATCTCACTTTCTTTGCGCCTCATTTTCTCCAGAGATGCGATAAAAACAAAGAATACGACGTGTTCGTCTTGAAGATCACGAAGCTGGAGAGGTTGTGTAATGCCCTACAGAGAGAGAGGGCAATCCTCTATGTCAAGATCAAGGAAGTCCGCAATGCTAACTCCGACATCGCAACAAAGATCTTCGGGAACGCTCTCCTCGATGATGATACCCCCCTCCCTGAGAGTGAGGACAAATCTGCCACGCTGACCCCTGTGGAGCTCCAGGAGCTCCAGAAGGAGGACCTGGTCTTAACGAAGGACATGTCCCGTCTGAGGGAGGAGCAGGCCAAGCTGCAGGAGATTGCCGCCTCCCTGTTGGCCACAACCGGCGACAATGACGAAGAGGGCAAAGACGATGCGGACCCCGAAGAAGACTTGATGGAAGCTGCGTTTGTCCAGTTCAAAACCAAAACTCAGGTCAAAGAGGAGGCAGTTTCTGTCCATGTAGAAGTCAAATCAGAGTCAGCAGAATCAGTTCTCCCTCAACCAGATAAAGTTGAGGAGGTTCAAACGCCAGCTACACCGGTGGAGAACGCTTCTGAAATGATCCCAACAGACACAAAACCAGAAGTAGTAAAAGTTCAAACTCAAGTCAAGGTGCAATCAGTCAAACCAGATGAGGAGATCCAGCAGCAACCTTCTGAACCGGTGCCGACATCTGAGTCTGAGAAAATCAAGATCAATCCACCAACGGAGCCAAAACCAGAAGCAGCAGAGGCTGAGATCTTGGTCAAGGCCGGTAAGGTCAAACCAGTGGTCCCAGTGGAAGACCTGAAGGTCCAGGCTGAACCAGTGCAGGCACCAGAAGAAGCAGCAACCAAGTCTGAGTCAGCTACACCCTCCAAAAATACACCTAAAACAACCGCCTCCTCCAACGCAGAGTCCTCCAAGAAGCAAACACCGAAGAAAAAGAAGAAGAAGAACGGCAAGAATGCTAGCTAAAGTTTAGGATGAGCAGAAGGTGTCTGTGTGTGTGGTGTTATTCAGGGTATAGTGTGTGAGTGTGTAACTGAAATCATCCTGTGCCTTTGTGCCTTTTGTGAAAGTTTAAGTCTTTAGTTTGTCCCAACTGGTGAAACCGAAGTGTTGTCACTGTCACTTTTCTCAAGATTCAATGTTACCAGATGAGGAAGGACAAATAAACTGACTGTATTTTACAGTTTGAATGTCTAAATGTAACATTTAGTTTGGTCTGGTTCGAGGGAAGGAAACGCTTTACTGAAGTCTAAAATATTAAGTGTTAAGAAAAAGGGCCTTAAAGAGTGAATGTTTTTGCCTTATAAAGCAAAATGCCAAAACAAAACCATTGGTTGGTATCTAAGCCAGTAAAATTGCAGTGTGTCTCTTTTAAACTAGAAATCACAGCGACCCTAATAAAGTCATTTTTCGACAATTTTACATTTGTCTTGGTGTCTGGTTTTTATTTTTTTAAACTAGTTGGAAATTTCACATATAACAATAAAATCCAAGATTTTGACGCTTGAACATTGATAATCTTTCTTTTGTGTACAAACAATTTTTACTGCTATACTTGTGAGGAATCTCATTAACTCAATATGATCCTTGGCCTATGTCGTAAGCGTGATTTATGCTTCCGCGAGGGTCACGAGTGTCCGCATGGCCCTTTACAGCGGTTCCGTGTGGCAATTTTTCTAACTATGCGGACTCGGATGGGCGGCGAAAATAGAGAACCTTTTCAGAGTTTTGAGAATGACGGTTTGCCACGAGGAGACGGTGTATAAAAGATTCGAACATTTCCTCATCACAATTCCATATCAGCTCATGTGCATGCGCCCATCCTTGCAAAAAGCATAACCGAAGTTTTAAGGTGAGCGGCAAACTCTGGACAAAGAAGCACAATAATGTCTGCAACTACATGCATATGTATTATGTTTTGTGCTGCTCCACAGCGCCACAATAGTTGGTATTGTTTGGAGGTCGCTAACCTTTTACAGGTCGACATGGAAACCTGCAAATGGAAAAAGGTCCAAGACTGATACGTATATTATCAATTCCTTCCCAACAGTTTCCCAAGCAGTATCTTAAATTCACTTTAAGGTACAATGCATGAAAATTACAATACAGCACAATAAAAAAAATCAATAGACTATTGCAGCTTCTAAGCTAAATGGCTCACAGATGCCATAACATCAGGACATGATCAATGCGTTGCAAGGTTGGTAAGTTTGTTACTCACTGTTTGATGATCCATGATGGTTTTGGGTGGTCCAACGGTTGTTTGAATTGTGTATTTGAGTTGGTGGGTTCGGCTAAACTGCTTTGGCTGATTGTAGCATCATAAACAAAATCAAAACCTCAAACACAAACATTCATCAAAATAAACAGGCCTTAACAAAAAGTCCAAATCAGTGGAGAAAATAACCAAATTCATCAAATCAAACCAAGATTAAACCAGCCAAAATAACCAAAACATGCACCAATTCTGTCTTCCACAGTCCACTAATCTTCAGCACACCTGCCTTCAATAAGAGCTTCCTGAGATGCGAGGTCAGGTGACGCTGTGCACTGGTTTAGCACCAAAAAACTACCACTAGGTGCTGCCATACTAGTTCCATGAGGTAATTGAAAATAAATTATAAACGCTTGCTGGAAATGGCAATAACAAAGACAAAAAAGAGGAGTCAGGAGAACACACAATCCTACTGAACTTGTGAGGAAACACCGGCCTGAACCGACCTCTGATCTTAACCATAAAACCCTGAGTATCAACCCTGAAACAGTCCTCGTGAGGACAGAACAACATCTCCTCACTTTTCAAGAATGTCCTCGCTTCTAAGGTCTAAGACACGGATCGGTCCTCACATAGATAGGTGTACGAGAACACACACACACACACAGATTACAGTGTGCGTTAAACCAGAAGGTCGCAGGTTTAATAATGCACTAACACTCCATTTGGAAATCAAGCGTAACATCAATTCCCTCTTCTGTCAAAATTATATTTCTGATGATGCAGTATAACAAAATCTCCACTAGATGGCGATGATCTCCTCCACAGGTGAAGGGTTTCACACCTGTCTGTTATTACATTCAGAACGCAGTACAACGTCACAGCCACTAGATGGAAACAGTGTTCTTTATATCACATCTGTATTACATGACAGAAGGTTTCCCACTGATTTTCAAGGCATTTTTGGGTGATTTCAAGGTTTTGGACACACATTTTACGGTCACATTTAATGCTGTCATGCTGCTCCAGAACCATTTCCTTCTTTATCGTTGAGCTCTGACTAACCACGGCAGTGTTTGTGCTTCGGATATGAATATTATGTGGTTTCCAAACACACCTACAGCCTCCATATCGTTGGTTTATTACTTGATGTTGTGTTACTTTGTAGATATTTATAATAACTTTTTTTTTTTTTATGAAATCTTGACCGTAGTTTCGACATCTTAATATGAAAACAGCCAAAATGTAGAAGTTTATTCATGACCTACTGTAGCTGTTCTAGTGCTTTTGATCGTATGACATGATCTTCATCAGCGGACGACGAGATCTACTGAGTTGTTACGAAAATGCAGATGCTCAAATTTAAATTATTTTCATCTCGGGGACAACGATCTCCATCGGAAGATCATAATGTATGATATCATCAAAAGCTCCAGAACAGCTACTAAATGGACCTTGAGGTGAGATTGTTTTATCAAAACTGTTGTTTCAGAAGTCAAGAATTAACTCTGAACTTTAACTTTTAAGCCAACGTGGTCCTTGTAAGTCTCAGACAAATTAAATTATCAAATATCCATATTCTGACATTTAATGCAATATTTTCTTTTTAACGCATATTTGATTTAACGCCACTAACTTCTTTAACGCATTAACGCCATCGATCTTTAAGTTTAAAGCTAAAGTAAAGATACTGGTATCATATAAAACTATAAAACTTAAGGAATCCATCGGTACCAACCATGTCATACTAACTTGTCGCAAATGAGGCTAATTAACGCTCCAAAAATATGCAAAATTTTGGCGAGGAAAAACTGGTTTCTGGACAAGTCATTGATTTGTGTTGTTAATTGATTTCCAATAATAAATATGTACATACATTTGCATAAAGCAGCATATTTGCCCACTCCCATGTTGATAAGAGTATTAAGTACTTGACAACTTTTCCTTTAAGGTACATTTTGAACTCATAAAAAAGTGTCATTACTCAAGATTAACTATGGACAATCGTGCGATTAATCGTGATTAAATATTTGAATTGATTGACAGCCTTAAATCTGACATTTAGTGACAAGTTTTAGTGTCAATAAATGCTCTTTTCAACAGTGATCGTAGGGACATTTTGGGATAAACACTGATGAATTGCAATGTTTAACATGAAAATGATTATATTAAATAATGAATGAGTTAATGGGTTGTCAAAAAACTAATATAGTAGCAGCATAATTTAGCTTTCCCAGCATTAATCATATATATAAACTTATTATTGCATTTCTAGATGTATCAAATGTTCATTTAGATCCTCTGGTATGTTTTTATTTTACACACAAAGCTGCTGATCTGATCCAAAGTCACTTAAAATGAGTTTAATAGTGTGACAATATTTAATTTCTTAACAATAAATGAGTGAAGAGGTCTGAGGTGATTCTAACAAAACATACAGAGATAAGAAGAAAGCATTTCTCTCTCACAGGAGAAAAGGTGTTTTTCAATTCAATATTTTGGGCAAGAAAATGAAAGAGGACTATTACAGCATTCAGGGTAAAAAAGGAGGAAACAGTTGAGAAGAGAAGTACAAAGGGTTTTTTAAATTTCAGATAAGAGCCTGATGGAGAAGGAGGAGAAGGGGACAGAGATACGGGAGAGGGGGATTTGATTCGAGGCAGAAGTGAAGTTTATTTTTTTTCTTTGAAGAGTTTCGACCTTGTGACAGAAGATAAGAGTTGACTTAATGAGTCTGAGGATCTATGAGCACAGACACATTATGATTAATATGTTAGAGGTTAGTTAAGTAATAATCTTTTCCTGAAATAAAGTTCATAATCTTGAGCTTCTTCTAAATATATATATATCTGTAACTGCCGCTGGTGAGTGAAAGGTTTCTACTTAAAGGACATTTGGCACAAAACAAACAAAGTGTTTTTGGCGTGAATACTGCCACCATGTGGCCAGTTATAGCACTTTTCTTTTTGGTACAAGATTAATCAGTTATCAAATTTGGTTAAAATACCCCCCCAAAAAATCTCTTTTATGTATGCCATACAAGCAGACAGGATTTTAGAAATACTGAGCTCATCGTTAACAAAACAATCTCACCTCAAGGGTCCAATTAGTAACTGTTTGACCGCTTTCTAATATATCACATGACAGCCCGTTTGCATGAAAAGGTGATTTGAATGACATAATAATGCGCAAGTCATTTTGCGTTGCAATAAGAACGCCTTTCTTCCGCTTGGCGCGTCATTTGTACGGCTTGTAGTCTGTACTGACTGCAGTGTAAACGCATCCACGTATATATGCTACGCTCAGAGCTAGCAATGGAGAATAAAAGACGAGAAAGACTGCTGATGGAGGGAGGGGAGGTGGATGGGTCCAACAAACACAGGACTTTCAACCAAGGTACGTTAGTGATGTTTGTGACGTGTTTTCCGTACTTTTGTTACATTGTTTCCATCCGTATTTTACTTAGTTTAAGTACTTATTTACATTAGACCAACCATGATGTTTTTCCTAAACCTAACTAAGTGGTTTTATTGCCTAAATATAACTGTGGATGTTACCGTAGTTTTGTGGTGTGGTGTACAGATAACACGTGAAAAGCGGCGTAGCCTGAAAAAGTACTTGTGACACGCGAAATGTCTGTGTAATGTCGTGCTATTTAGACGCCTTCCCGTGAGATCAGGTTGCACATGAGCTTCATCAGCAGATGGAGTTTGCCCAGTTGAAGTTGTAGATGATCAAATTTAATTTGTTCTGAACTTTAAATACTTCTTGTCCATGTTTGGTTTAAGTCCTTTACACACTGGGGAGCGAGACGAATAAATGACACGAAAATGCAAAAATACTCGTGAATATTATACATCTGGGGCTTTTATTGTGAAAGGTAAGAGCGGAAGGAGTGGATCTGGACTGTGCTGCCTTTGTCAAGATTGAAAGGAGGAATAAAGTTTGCAGTCTTGGTTCAGACTACAGAGCCTCCATGTAGTTGTTTCATATATTTAGGCACAACTCAACTTGTTCCAATGTGATTGGTTTATGTCTTTATTCACCGTGCAAAGCGCAGAAAAAAATCGACCTTGTTGCGGAAAAAATATTTCGCTTTTTCGCCGCATTTTAATTATTGACGTTTGAATTAATTTCACCAAAAAAAAGCTGCAAGTGAGTAAAGTCCTAAACAAAAAGCTGCAATTTTAAGATTGAACATTAATATGTATATTTTCTCTATTCATTTGGATGTTATATATTACTTTTTGGTCACTTTTAACAACAACAAAAATTTAATGAATATCGCTAGCCTTATTTTTTTAAATTGTTAAATGTAAACTGAATGTCAGATCCCCAAATTTCCAGAAACAACAACTGAAGACATGAGCTCTGTGCGTTTTATAATAACTCTCTTTTCTTGTCACATTCTTGTAAATGTCTTCTATTTGACATAAACTGCCAATTTATGTCGCACTCATGTAAACTAAAGGTCAACTTTTGCAGCAGAAACAGCTCATTTGAAGAAATAATATTCAGATATGTAGCGGGGGTTTTAGCTTCAAAATCCTGAAGCGTTCAATGAGAAAGTGCAGGTGGTGAAAATTCCTGCCTATCTGCAGGAAACATGCCTGACGCCTGCCAACATGCAGGAGGCTTCAGGAGTTTCTCGTGTGCGGGCGATTAACACTAAGCCGAGCTCCATTTTCACCGTCGTGAGCCTGAAACATGTGTGATGTGAAGAAATTACGCTGACAGACAGAGAAGAGAAGAGAGGGATGTTAATGTTCTAATATGCTGACCTGTCTTTAATCCACTCAGACATCAAAGTCCCCTCATTAACAAACCCATCCTCCATCCCTGGAAATAAACCAGCTTTACTTAGAGAACATGTGGAACAAAGTATGTGGACAGTTGGACGTGTGAATGTGACACCGTGTTCATTAACATGCTGCTATAACAGCCTCCACTATTCTGGTTTCAGGCTTTCCTCCAGATGTTGAACCTGCTGCAACAACACATTCTCAATCCCAACTCGTCAAACACCGCCGCTTGGTCAGTGCCCCTCGGTATCGGAGACCGACGCACTGGGTACCCCTATTGTCTTACTTTTGGACGGACCGGGGACGGCATGTCAATATACGATTGTTACGCTCGTTTTCACAGGAAGTTAGGTTTAGGCAACATATCCACTCAGTTAGGGTTAGGAAACGGTCGTTGTTGACGTTAACTTTACTAACTCGACTTACGTGACTCACGGGACTGACGATGCCGACGAGTCACGTGACTAAAGACTGATGTGACAAAATTAGTTACTTTTAGTTTTACACGGGACATGAACAGCGGTCTCCTGGTTGAAAGTCTTGCCGACAGTTTGCAGACATGCATGCCCAAAAGAAAACACAACACTGACATTTTAAAGAAGGTGGTTGAAGGAATGAAAGAGGGAGGCTGTGTTCGCGTGCTCCAACAGGTACACCGCCGGTTACGTTAATCTAACCTGGTCTCACGGGAAGGCATATAAATACCACGATATTCCACGGATATTCCACGTGTCATGCGTACACATTTTAGCGTTTTTGCGTGTCATTTGTACGCCACACAAACGTCCACAGAAAACCACTTAGTTAGGGTAAGGGAAAACGTCATGGTTGAAAAAAGTAAGTAAAGTAAGTAAAATATGTACGGAGACAACGTAACACAACTACGGAAAACACGTAACAAACATCACTAAAAAACATGTGACAAACATCACATGACTAACGTAACTTACAAAACAAAACATTTTATGACATCATATGACGACTTAATTCAAGCTAACATAAAATAGTGCAAAGAGCAAAAAACAAGCTCTAAAACAAGCTTGTTATCATGACACGAATGTCTTTAAAACGCCGTACTATTTATACGCCTTGCCGTGAGATCAGGTTGATAGAACCTTTAAGTCACATAAGCAGTCACTTTGTTTTACTCTTTGTCTGTAAATAAAAGTTGCTGTATGAGCAAGAAACAGTTCATTTCTGTGATTATTTACCTTTCAAACGTGTCTGTTTCTGTGCTGAGGAGATTAGATCTAAAGGGAGGCTCTGAACGAGTATACAGTAGTGAATCATGAGTGTAACCGAAGTTCACACGTAAACAGACTTGAGGGTATTTTTCTCTCCGACTGCTCCTTTTGTTCATTAAAATCACTGTATGTGCTGCTGTCTGATGAAATCATCTCCGGGTCGCCCCCCAAACAGCCTTTTAAAGACGTGGAAAATAACCCAAAATATCCTCACTTTACCAAACTGTCCACAACCCAGCGAGCTCACGACATATAACCACGTGAATTCATGCATTTCATCCTTTCATTCTGCTTGATGTATTAGTGGAAGAGAAGAAGCCGTTTCATGTGCTTTACATGAATCGTTCTTACAGCCTCTCTCTCTCTCAGAGCAGCACGGCGTGAGAGAGAGAGATTAGCTCATATTCACCTCTGTCAGATTCACGTTTCTGTCTGACAGCTTCTACACTTCAGAGGAAATCTATATCACACCGGGGGAGCTGTGTGTGAGAGGCATTTCCTGTTCTTCTATCTTTGTGAGGACCAGAATGAGTGTGAGGACAACATTGGGAGTCCTGTCTCCTGGAAATTACATTTGTTTTTTATAGAAACATAACTGGAGGCAGGATATTGTCCAGTGGTATATCCAGTGATGAAAACGTGCTACGTTCAGGGTGATTTCAGCAAGCAACACATTCTCACTCCCAACTCGTCTAATACCGACGCTTGGTCAGTGGCCCTACGCTTCAAACTATGGCGCTCTAGGCTCCCATCTAGCGTCAGTTTTGGACGTGTCAGAGACGGTATGTCAGTTTCCGCTCGTTACATGCATAGTGTCTTTTAAAAAAAAACTAGGTTTACTTCCACAACAATACTTGGTTTAGAAAAAGATCGTCGTTTGGGTTAAAATAACTACGTTTGATAAGTAAGTACGGAAGTTACATAATACAAGTAGGTGAAATAACTCAATGTTGTTTCACACACGCAACCCGGTCTCACAGGAAGGCGTATAAATACCACGATATTACACGGACATTCTGCGTGTCATGAGTATGTGTTTTAGTAGGGCTGACCCAAATGCTTTGAAGCTTCAACCGTTGTCATGGTATTCGACCTCCAAATCACTATTTGAATGCTTTGTTTTTTGTTTTAAAAGTATGTAATAATAAAGCAGAAATCTCAAAATAGTCCATGAAATAAGGAATAATCCGACAACATTGTTCATTATTCACCTCAACATTATTTATTATTAATTATTCTCAGACGGATATGGCTTTTTGTTTTGTGTAGAGGTACATGAGCGTAGTGCAGCAGCAGCGCTGAAACGGGGGAGATGGAGACAGACAGAAGAACTTGTCAGCCTGCTGCTCAGTGAAGCTTCGAAGCCCAAAAAATAGTATTCGGGACAGCCCTACATTTGAGCCTTTTAGCGTGTAATTTGTAAACCACTTCTTGTATCATTTGTACGCTACGCAACTAAACTACGGTAACGTCCGCAGCACAGGCAACAAAACCACTTAGTCAGGGTAAAGGAAAACGTCATGATTGGGTTTAAAATAAGTACGTAAATAAGTAAAATATGTACGGAAACAACGTAACACAATTACAGAAAACACGTCCCACACGTCAATAAAAAACGTGTAACAATTGTCACGTGACAAACTAACGTAACTTACAAAACAAAACACCGGTCAACAACGGTCTCCTGGTCAAAAGCTCGGTGTTGCAGTCAGGAGGGGATACATGGCGTACAAATGACACGCGGAAATCAAGAAAGGTGTACTTATTGCACGCTAAACGCCTTGTGCATTATCGTGGCATTTATACACCTTTTCATGTGAGCGGGCTGCACATGGAGCACGAGTTGGGTTGAATAATAAACATGTCGTGTCAGACTCTTTAAGTGACTTTTGACTCAGTTTCTCCTTGACCTTAACTGAGTGTTGTTGTTTCCTAAACAGATATCTATAATAAACTTTAACCATGCTTTATTTACTGTGAGTTGATATCGTAGGAAAACAAACAGTATACGTTAAAGTTTGTGTTCTGTGTGAACATTTTGCGACTTGTCAGATCTGCGTTTCGTCAAAGCATAGATCAGACAGCATTACATTTTCATGCTGTTGCAAATGTGTGTCTTATAAACATTATTTGCAGGAAACAGCGTTGGTACAGATGTGTGCTGTTCTGGCTCCTTCATCAAAGTTATGAGGATTCATCCTGAGGGGAACACGAATGTCTGTACAAAATATCATGATAATCCATCAGAGAGTTGTTGAGATATTGTAATCTGAAGCCAAAGTGGTTTCCATCTGTGGTCCAGGTCCTGGGTCTGTGTGGTCCCCCCTCTATAGTTCAGGTTTATCTGGGTTCTGGTCTACGTTCTCTTCCTGTGTTAGTGAATCGCCCTATCTGCTGTTCTGTCATTATTGATGCAGTGTGTAATGGTGTTGGCTCTATTGAGCTCCTCACAGCTCAATGCACAGTCAATGATGTGTGTCAGGAGGACTGATGGAGACACTCTCTGCTGGATGCTGCTGCCTGTAATGACTCACATACTGTACCTGTATACATGCACAGTGTACAGATGGAGCTTTACTACACAAGCAAATATATGAGCAGCATGCGGGTCATGTAGTCCAGAATCTGTGGCTTCAGTATCAGTTTGAAATGATGATGATTTGATCGGACAGCTGGCGGTGTTGTAATTTCTTCCTGTCAGACCTCCAGTATACAATCTGACGTGCTGCTCAAGTCGTGATCTCTCCCACTCGGCCATTTCCCACTTTAGCCGTGTCCTATTTCAGGAACCGCCTCCTTCAGAGTCCACGTTTACAGACCGAACGTGTCATTATGAGTTGACGATGCTGTAAGAAGTGGCTGATTTTAGAGATATGGAGGACATGCATTCGATATATCACTGAATACGTTTACATGCACAACATAATTCCTTAATCTGAAAAAGACAAATATTCCTACTAAGTTGTTAACATTGCTAATGAAAATGAATACTCCACTAATATTCTCGTTTGCATGCAGCCGTGCACGCTCTGATTAACCAGCTCGTTCGCACGAAAAGGTGTAAAAGATGTATTTGGACAAATTGTTGCTCTCCACACACGAGAGGAACTAAACTGTTGAATTTAAGATAACATGTCGTTGTGTGTGGACTCTCACATTCGAAACATGTGTTAAGATCTGAAAAATCTTTTAGTATGGGCCATCCTTAACTCTACTCGTATATGTTCTAGCTGCAACATGTTCTCATCCCAACTCGTCACATACCGCCGCTTTGACGCCCCTTGACGAAATTGAATCTACTTGATTCGTGTACATAGAAACAAAATTCCCTTTTTTTCGTGATGCTCAGCACGACTTTCAACAACAGATTTTTCATGCGTTTATCTACCAGCAACACATGACAGGTGTTCATTTCCTCTCCAGTCTTTTCAAAATAAAATACTTAGTTAGCGTAGTTAGGTTAAAATAACACCAGGAGTGTGTTCCAATCCATGTACTTCCAGAAGTACACTTCAATGTAGTGCACTGTGTGCACTCTGTACTCAATTGAGTAGTGCGTAAATTTCAGCGGGGGTAGGGTCGTCTCAAATCGAATACTCTGCGGCGCACTGACCGGAAATGACGATTGCAACATTTGACCGCGGCTCGCTACCCGCCAAAATATCTTCTGAAAAAAAATGAAAGCAGAGTGGAAATTACGTCTCCAACGTCGTCACCTACGCCTACGATGTGTCCTCCTGTTGGCTGTAAATGCACCGGTATGTTTACGTATTGTATTGTTTTATTCTGTTATCTACGTAGCCAAGATGGAGACAGCTGAGTATGGAAAGTGTCCAGCGTTCCACACTCAACGATCTGACCGTTTTGAGTACAACATCCGGGTACTTTGAGTGCACTGCATTTTGCCGTACTTCCCAGTGTGAACGCACTTATGCACTCAAAGTAGTAAGTGTAAGTACAGAAGTACGCGGATTGGAACACACTGCAGAAGTGACGTAACTTAAGTACGGAAGTTAGGTGACAAATAAATCTACGTTGACTTGTGGTTTCACACGAACAGCGGTGCCCTAGTCAAAGGGAGAAAAAAACTACGCAGTGTTCGCCGCTTTTTATACTTCCAGGTTCACAGTAACGTGGTTTACATACGTATTGATTTTGTGCTGATTATCACAAAAAAAAATTGAAATTTGTGTCTATGTACACAAATCAAAACATTACATTTTGTGACATTTCACAAACTGCTGTTAGACTGGACTTTTTTTTTTTTGCTCTTTAAAACTACATCACCACACACGCACACTTTCTCTGAGCGTTTACTGTTGCTGCGTCACGTAGGAACACGTCTCATACCGGTGCAAAAGGGTGCCTCGTGCATCGGTATCACGCGCTGACGGCTGTGACAAAGTGTCGGTATTTGACACCTTGGAAATGAGAACGGTCTGGTTCTAAATATCAGAGGATCCACTAGTTTCAGATTTGGTTTATTTTGCCGCTCTGTGGTGAAAAATGTCTTCTATTTTAGCAAAAAAATATGTTTTGGGGGAATAGTCAACATCCAACCAAATAACAAAAGGTTGGATTAGGCTGCACAAGTAGTTTGAGACTTTGACTCTGCAGCGTTAAAAACATGAAGCTGCTCCAAACCTTCAATCAAACTATAAATCTATTTGTCCCACGAATCATTCTCTAAATCTTGTTCAGTGTTTCCTCCAGACTCCTGAATGTTTGACTTGTACAATCTGAAGCGAGAGTCGAGTCAGCTAAATGACTTCATCTTCACGTTGGAGCTGCTAAACCGTGTGGAATCACCGGCTGTGAAAAGTGCTGCTGCAGCTCGCTGACTGGCTGGGAAACATCACCTGCTGATGCATCTTAACTTTGACTTTAAACGCTCTGCGACAAATCAATACTTCACTACGCTGCACCTACTCATGTAGACATCATTACACCTGCTAATCCTCACACTAACACTTTCTCAATCAGCCAATGAAGTCATTACTCGCACCAGGAGCTTTTGCTTCATCTTGTTTTATTTTATTCCCAGTGTGGACAGGACGGAGGCTGAATGAAGGAACGAGGAGGGCAAAGGCACAAAAGCACATTGCACCCTGGATGGAGATGGAGAGCAGGTGGAGATGAGCTGGTATAAATACTGTGGAGGTGATTAGGGAACAAGGAACAGGTGAGCAGGTGGATGGAGTCAGGTGACCGATGGGAAAGACTGAGAGCATCTGGTAGAAGGAGGGAAGTCTGAAGGAAGTGAGGAGTGGCACCGATGTTTGAACTTTAAGAGGAGACACCACATGGGAAAAGGGTAAAACATAAAATAACTAATAGATATCACCATGAGACTTCCCTGGTTTGTTACTGACATTAAGACAATTATTTTTTGCATTACAAGTTTTCTTAAAATGTTATGTTTAAATACGTGAATGGGGCATTATTTAATGGTAACTTTTGGTGAATTTATGAGAAATCTACAGACGCAAACATATCAGTCCAGTCGCACAGCAGTTTGTGAAGTAGTCATATTTGAATGTATTGATTTCTGTACTTAGACCTTCTGTACATCACCTTAAAATATGAATGGTTGTGTTTTCGACAAACCAAACACTGCACCTTTTTTTTTTTGGTTTGTTTATCCATCAGTTTTTCGCTGCCGAGCCGCTCGTGGCTCTTTTTGTCATCTCGATGCTGTTTCACAGTTTGTGTTCATTTCCTCTTCAGTCTGTCGTTGTCTCAAAATATTTATGTGCAACTAAACTCTAAACTCCTACGAGCCACTCTGCATTTATTTCACCATTATTCTTCTTCTTTAAGCAACCACAACAAATCGTGCTTCAGGTCCTTTCCTCGTTGCGGCGGGACGTTTGAAGTGAGATATTTCGCTGCTTTACGTCGAGACATTTTCAGCTTCCAGCACTTTATTCTCTAAAGAAACACGCAGCGTCTCTCAACATCGAATTGTTTCCTTTGAAATGTTACATGAAAAGCCCCAAATAAAAAAAAAGAAATCTTTCTGGGATACAACTATCTCACACAAAACAGGTTTCTGTGCTTTTTTTTTTTTTTTTTGTCCTGCCAGTAAATATGTTTGCTCTTATTATAAATGAAATTTGATTGGAATCCAGTTTTTATGAACACGTAGCAGCCAAAAAAAACTAATCCCAAAAATGAGAATAAAGGCTGTTTCTGTCTGAATCGCAGCCAAATTCAATTCAATTTCACTGAAAAGATAAAAAGCAGGGTGTAAAACGTGTCCTCCCTCTCGTCTATTTTACTTCACTACACCTGGCTCTACTCCTCCTCCTCCTCCTCCTCCTCCTCATCCTCCTCTTCAACCCAACACACGAGTTTCAGTCACGATTTCTCTGCAAACGGCTCCTGATGAGCCGTCAGACATCCTGCAAATTGTGCTATTATCTGCAGGTGTGTGTGTGTGTGTGTGTGTGTGTGTGTGTGTGTGTGCGCGCTGCAGGCCTACTGAAGGACAGTTTTCAGATGGATTTTCCAGCAACAAAGTGCTGACTGGGCCTCTTAGAGGGACAATTTTCTCCTTAGTCCTCACTCGTCTTCCTCCTCCTCCTCCTCCTCCTCCTCCTCCTCCTCCTCGTCCAGCAGCACCAGACCTCCTTTAAACACCTCCCTGAGGCAGTAGTGCCACTGAGCAAGGCATTAACCCAGGGGTCAGCAACCTTTACTATTAGAAGAGCAATTTTAGGTACAAAAAAAATCTGTCTGGAGCCGCAAAACATGTGATCATTGTGATGAAGGTAACACAGTTTATAGTCTAAGTATATAGTATATAAGTCTAATGCAGCGAGGGCCAAAGAGACAATGTACTACGGAGTATTAGGGCCACATTGAGGGAAAAAACATCTGAGATTTACACAATAAAGTCATAACTTTACGAGAATAAAGTCATAACTTAACTAGAAAAAAAGTTGTAACTTTACGAGAAAAAAAGTTCTTTTTGTGACAAAAAAGGTCCATTGAGTAGCTGTCCCGGAGCTTTCAATCATATTTTCTCACTCATGTTTCAGAGCATTTCTAGGGACTTCTCGTCCACGTCGGCTTTACTGAAAGTTGGCTGTTTACCAAGAAGTTTAATGACTCAACTTTTTGAGCCAGCATGAACAAGAAGACCTTATTAAAGGATTATAGGAACTCTTGTCTAGAAAGAGAAAAAGCAAGTTTTCCCAAAATGATGAAAAATTCCTTTAAAAGCTCAGAACAACACAACAAAGTGTAGACGTGTGAATCTTTCACATCTCTACCATCTGCAGTCTGAGGAGAGCAGCACAGCTGTGGGAGTCTGCAGAAACACCTGAACTAAGTTCACACGTCATACTGCTCGTTAGACAAATCAGGTGGATATCTTCCAAGATGACCACAAAGAAACGCAAAACGACTAAAATAGATACAAAACCATCGCAAAAAGATGCAAAACGACTACAAGGAGAAGCAAAATGGCTAAAAGAGATGCAAATCCATCATAAAAAAGATGCAGAACAATCACAAAATGACCAACAAGGAGTTGCAAAACAACTTAAGATCGACGCATAACGACCACAAAGAAACGTAAAATGTCTAGAAATAGATGCAAAATGATGACAAAGGGACACAAAATGGTTAAAAGAATGTAACATAACTGAGTTTAGGTGTGTTGCTCCTATGTGGCTCTTAATCTGTCCATTTATATCTGACAGATATGTAATAGATTCTGTCAAAAGTTACTTTAGTTTTGGTTTAGTCTTTAGGGGTTAAAAGTTCGTCCATTAATATTTATCATCGTAGTTTTTGTTGATGAACTTAACGGAGCTTTAGAGTGAAAGTTAACCTGCAAAACACTCCAGAAACAGACGCACAATTATAATCTATGTCATCAAAATCTGTATTTCAGTCAAGACGTTGATAAGAATCGGTCGATTCGTCGGTTCGTCCATTTTTTTCTTCTTTTTCTTCTTCTTCATTTTCTTCATCGTCATCCTCGTCGTCCTCATTGTCCTCTTTCTCTTCTTCTTCTTTTTCTTCTACTTCTTCTTCGTCTTCTTTTTCGTCTTCTTTTTTGTTCGTCCTTGTCTTCCTAATCGTCCTCGTCGTCCTCTTTTTCTTTGTCTTCTTCTTCATCCTCTTTTTCTCTGTGTTCTTTTTTGTCTTCTCTTCATCTTCTTATTGACACCTCTGCTAGCACACACACACACGTGTGCGTGCGCGCACGCACGCACGCACGCACACACACATACACACGCATACACACACACACACACACACACACACACACACACACGCTCATACACACAGACATAATGACCCGTATCATAAATATAAGTGAATCCACATGCCTGTATCTGTGCAGTGAACCTCGTCACATCATCATCATCATCATCATCATCATCATCATCGCCATGGAAACGCCTCGGTAAACAGGGCCCCCCCCCCCACAAACAACACAACAGTAACTATCCCACTGAGAGATTTCTTTATATAAAAAACAGACTGACTTTGCATTGATCATGCAAACTGAAGAGCAGATGGTCCTTTTTCAGTTTCACTTCACCAGACAGACGCTTCTCATCTCCTCAGGAACAATACGGACTCACAACAACAACTTCACGTGCAAATAAAGAATAAAAAACAACCTGGGAATTATTGTTTCTCAGCTGGTAGTCCTCCTCCTCCTCGTTTCACCAAACACCCCGGAGAGAATCATTTAATATCCACCATGCTGCCTCTGTGTGTGTGTGTGTGTGTGTGTGTGTGTGTGTGTGTGTGTGTTGTTGTTGTACTCACTTCTTCAAAAAGCTGTTTTAAGACTTTGCAGTAAAGTTCAGGTTAGAATTAGGTACATTTGAGCATAAGAACCAATAATAAAGTAAGAAAGTAATTATGAACCTCCTTCCATTCTTGTTTGAAAGCAAAGACATCGACTTAATCTGCCGGCTGATTTAATTAAAAGAGATATTTGGGTTAATCACGGTGAGCAGTCGCCCCTCCGACGGCTGAAGGTAAATCTGTGTGAATGTTGAGCTCATTCAGAGTATCAAAGTGGTTCTGACTCAGGAAAAAATAACTTTAACCAACCCGGTCTCACTCCCAACTCGTTAAATAGGCCGATCATTGATTGGTCCAGTGCCCCTCGACGTCGTAAACCGACGTACTGAGGCGCCCTTTAGCAACACAAACCTAGCTTTCAATTAACTCCACTGTAAACCCACCCGCGTTGTTATTGGACAGTCGGAGCAAGTGACGTAGTGTTAATAGCGTGGAGGGAGGGAGGGGAGTGGACGGGTCAAACAAACACAAGACTTTCAACCAGTAGACCGATGTTCATGTGCCGCATGAAACAACGTTGATTTATTTGTCACGTAACTTCCGTACTTAAGTCACAGCACTTCCGGTGTTATTTTAACCCAAACCAACATCTTTTCCTAAACCTAACTAAGTAGTTTTTGTCACAGAATGTGGAAAATTGATGCTGGACATTCGTAGGAACACAAAAAATGAGAAATAACTTTTTGTAAGATATCATACGAACCGTCAGTCTTTAGTCACGTGACTCGTCGGTATCGTCAGTGCCTCATTTTGAATGTTTAACTTCTCTATATTACTTTGGATGTTTTTATTCTGGGTTAAAATAAGGATTGTTTTTTGGCATTATGTCAACGATGGTCCTCACAACTACAGTACAAATGTGTGTCGACCTCGTTAGCATGATTGCACGGTGAACTCTGAGCTCTGACCTCGTGGTGTCAATATGACCGACTGACCAACAGAACGCATTTAACCTTTAACCTGTCTGGTGCACATTAGCATGTTAGCATGTTAGCATCCCTGCAGGGTTCACTGTCGTTCCAACGGGACTTTAGATGATGTGACGAGCATAAACACAACTTGAACTTTTTATTGTAAAACATCTTCATAACACATATTTATCATAGTTTTCCTTTTTTCTTAATTTTGCCAAATTATCACAAGATTTTACTCTAAAAAGGCAAAATGTCTTTTAGTTGATGTTACCAGACGTAGCTTTAGCGTTAGGAAAGGAAAACAGGAGTTGGGAAAAATAAGGGCTACATAAAGTTTTTAAATTTCATCGATGACGATACAACCTCCGAGGAGGCAGGGTGAACGTTTGAGCCACTACATGTTCAATACAAGTTTCTTTGTGAGTGACAGGATGAAACGAAGACAGACTGAACATCAACATGTTTAGAGATACGTCACTGACGGAGATTCCACCATGGTTGTGCATGATATAATATGCTACACTAAAAACTTTACTGAAAACTGTCATCATTCAGAAATAATGCACTTTTTTCTGCACAGCCTGTTAACATTCTGTGAAATGAGCATTTAGAGAGCTAATTTTGTGAATCAAGTTGCAAATTGAGTGTTTAGAGCGAGTGGCAGCATGTCTTTGATTAACTCGGTCTCACAGAGTACGCACTTTAGCGTTTGCACGTGTCATTTGCACGCCATGCAAACATGCACAGTTAGGTTCAGGCAAGAAAACCACTTAGTTAGGATAAGGGGAAACGTCACGGTTGGGCTTGAAATAAGCAACTGCGGAAAACACGTCACTAACATAATTTAAGAAACAAAACACCGGTCTCCTGGTTAAAAGGCCGGCGTTTGTTGGACTTTCTCTCTTTTTATACTACGTCACTAACTCTTACCGTAGCATTTATATGTGGATGCGTTTACATTGCAGTCAGTGCAGGATACATGCCGTACAAATGACACGCGGAAATCAAGAAAGGCGTACTTATTGCACGCTACACGCCTTGTGCATTATCGTGGCATTTATACGCCTCTTCGTGGTCGATGTGAACTAATCTGGCTCTTATTTACTTCTATTACTCAGGAAATGAGTGTCTACATTACGCAGAGTGAATGCAGAAAACTGCAGAATGATTTCATGTCAGCTGCCCCCAAAGAAACAAAAAATAAATAAATATTTCAATTACATTCGTGCACTTTTGGCATCTTGACTGGAGAACCTGGACAATTCCAGTTAAACATCAACATAAGTCCGGCGTCACGCTTTAACAACGATACTTCAGTAAAACCATGAGAAGAAGCGGATGAACCAGGCGGCTCCAGACAGCCCACTCCCTGTTCGCTGCAGCTGGAGGCGACATCAGGTCTTTTGTAGCGTTAAATGAAGTTTGGGCGACTGTGAGGAGAAAAATCTATATCGATCAATATCACCGCTTGACAGCTTTTTCTCTCCACACAATTCAAGACGCCGGTAGGTTTTTTTCTGTGTGTTGGACAGAGACGATATCTGAAGAGGATAGGAAAGATAAATGTTTCCAGTTTGGAGTTAAATACTGAAATCAGGAGGCTGAAGCTCGGATACAGTAGGATCTACGAGGCTTTAGAGAAGCTCAGCTACATGAAAAACCTCAGCAAGAGTTCCACTACTGTATGTCAGAGGAGGAGACTTTATCGTATAAACATGTTGCTTATTGTATTTTTTGTTAAATGCCTGATGGAGGTCTACAACTGGAACAAAGCTGCTTCTTTAGATTTAGCATCAACGGTCTCAGTCTGTTGCAGAAAATCTCACAACTTCAGAATGTTTTAATTAAATCTGGTGGAAAGTTCAGGCCTTTTTGCTTTTCTCCATTTGATGTGATAACAACCTGAATATTTATGTGATTTTTTGTTGTACAAAACATAATATGTAACAACACATTCTCACTCCCAACTTGTCAAATACCGCCGCTTGGTCAGTGTCCGTCGGGATCAGAGACCGACCCCCTCTTGTGTTACTTTTGGGCGGACCAGAGACGGCGTGTCAATATACGTTCGTTACGTGCATAGTGTCCTTTCAAAATAAACCTTTAACAGGAAGTTAAGTTTAGGCAACACAACCACTGAGTTAGGGTTAGGAAACGGTCGTGGTTGTGGACGATATTGACGAGTCAAGTGACAAAATAAGTTACTTTTAGTTTCACACGGGACATGAACACCTCTCCTCGTCTCCTGGTTGAAAGTCTTGTGTCTTGGTTTGAAACCTCTAGAACCAAAGATATGACAACCCGATATCACAGCGTGTGATAGATCCGTCTGTCCACTGGAGGACGGCGTGTCAGCCTCGCAGAGACGTGAATATTACACGCCTGTATTAGCGAGCGGAACCAGCAGGAGGCAACAAAGCCACGGACTTAGGATCAGGAAAGAAAACCACTTAGCTAGGTTAAGGGAAAACGTCATGTTTGGGCTTAAAATAAGTACGTACACTTAGTAAAATACGTACAACAACACGGAAACAACGTTACATGAGTACGGAAAAAACACGTGACAGACGTCACTACAAAACAAAAAACTGGTCTCAAACACAGGTCTCCCACGCTTTCTTTGGGTGGACATGCGGGTCTATTCCACGCTCTGCCGCGAGGCTGGGCTGGATGTGACGTGCTTTTTCTGTGCTCGCAGGTGTATTATTGAAGTTTAATCGGACAGAGACATGCTAGCTGTTTCCCTCTGCTTCCAGTCTTTATGCTAAGCTAGGCTAGTTTGATAAGAAGTGGCACCAGCACGGTGTTCGGAAGGAAATAAGAACGATACGGCGAGCAGACGGATGACCGACAGTGTGACGGAGGACCTGCAGGGGGACGGAGGACCTGCAGGGGGACGGAGGACCTGCAGGGGGACGGATGACCGACAGTGTGACGGAGGACCTGCAGGGGGACGGAGGACCTGCAGGGGGACGGATGACCGACAGTGTGACGGAGGACCTGCAGGGGGACGGAGGACCTGCAGGGGGACAAACGAGACTCAGAGTGTGAACATATCCGTGTGACCAGCGCATGCTTTTTGATATGTGCATTAAAGGTTTTGAATCAACACCCTCCAGCCAATCAGAAACAAGAATTCACCAGGTGTTCACATAACAAAACGTTCAGGTGTCTGCTGCTCCCTGATTGGATGTTTGCAGACTTTTTCTAACCAGACCCGCTTTGTGTTTGGACAGCTGGCGATGGACGCAAACAGACTCATGCTACATCGCGGCTAGCCGGGTCCCCGCCACCCGCCGGACGCCGGACACCGGACGCCACAGAGCTCAGGGAGACGATAGGCAGAATTTATCTCTGACAGGCAGCTTTCTCCCAAAACTCTTCATCCACGTTTCTCCACCAGGAACCTCTTTTTTTATTCTCGTCATAAAACAAAGTAAACGACTTCCTGCTTCTAACAGAGAGTCTTTGCACTCAAAGCTTTGTGTGATGAAATTAAACTTCTAGCAGAGAAAGCGCCGGCTTTCATCGAGGTATCGCAGCAACAGCAGCAAACGTGTTTCCAACAAGCATTAGTTCAGCACTGCTAACGCTAATAAAAGACGTTCCCGGTGGACACAGAGTCTCTTTTTCTTCTTCTGTGGTTTCTGCAGCATTTTTTTGATCCTCTGTTTTCTGTTATAGAGTCTGTCCAGGTCCCCGTCCCGCCCTCATGGACTCTGCTGCTCCATGTTATCAATCAAAGGCTCTTTCTTCATAAACTGCAGATGTCTGATGGAGCGCCACACCCCGACGTAGCTGTCACTAGCCGACTGCCCGGGGGCGGCGTTCTCCCTGTTGAGGTGCTCCCTCTGCATCTCCAGCGCCTCCTGTTCCGTCATGACGCGGGAGTTCGCTCCTCCGTCTCCTTGTGCGCCGTCTCCTGTCCACACCTCCCCGTTGGCCAAGCCAGCTGGCGCTACCTCCTCCTTCCTGTCACTGCTCAACACTCCCTCTATCTGTCCCGGATCAGATAGATCCAGAGCGCCGGCGGCGGGCCCGTCGCCGTTCAGAGACGGCTTCTCTGCGTGCGGCTCGCCGGGCGACGCTCCGTCCTTCCCGGCCTCCTCCAGGTCCTCGTACATGCTCTTCCTCTTCGTCTCAAAGTACTTGACCACGCAGTAGATGATGGAGCCGACGGTGTTGACCACCACGCCGCCGATGAACAGGCGGGTCGGCGCGACATTGCTGAACGCCAGCATGCCGACGGTGATGGTGGCGATGCTCTTGACCACGCCGACGAAGCTGGTGGTGACGGCGGAGTTGATGTAGGTGCAGTGCAGCGTGGTGAAGTTCATGGCGCAGCCGATGAAGACGCAGCAGAGGAAGATCACCGTGATGTGGGGGTCCTTCCAGCCGTCGTACGACCACATGTGGATGGTGTCCATGGAGATGAGGGAGCACACGAGGAGCACCTGAGAGACAAAGACACAAAGACACAAAGAGACAAAGTTAGTAGAGACAAAACACTCTCAACTCACCAAATAACGCCGCTTGGTCAGTTCCCCCTCGGCATCGGAGACGCATGGGCTATCCCCTCTAGCGTTACTTTTGGACGGACCGGGGACGGCGTGTCAATATACGCTCGTTACATGCATGGTGTCCTTTCAAAATAAACTTCTGTTCTCACAGGAAGTCAGGTTTAGAATAAGTATTTTAAAGGAAATAAAAGAGACAGAAGAAAGAGAAGTAAATGAAGCAAAGACAAACTGCTCAGTGGGAATCAAACCCGGACCTCCGTCCCAGCGTTAATGCCTTGCTCGAGGGGACTTACTTACCGGCGAGGCCATGATGGCGATGGCGTACTGCGCTGTGAGCGGTCCGTACTCGCTGTCGTGACTGGTTTTCTGGATCAGGACCAGGTAGGAGGCGTGGATGATGACCGCCAACACACCGGTGATGTAACCGAAGGGATCGCCGGTGAGGTCGCCGGCACCTGGGCAGGAAGTCAAGAGTGTTTGTAGAATATTCATGATTTATATTGATATTACTTAGATTTCCTTTAAAAACAGAAAACAAACAGCCGTCTCTGGTGTCAAATTCAAACCCATCATCCTCCGAACTTCTGCACGAGTCATTTCATGAGGTGTTAATGAGGCGATTTGAAGCCACTATTTATTGCCACGAATTCTTTTTTTTAAAAACGATATTTGCTTAGATCTGAGCTAAATACATGCAAACATCATCTCACTTTAATTAATCCACGAATGACGTCTGGAAGATGCAAAAATATGAAATGATTCACGGGAGAAAAAGGCGATTATCACAAAGATTAAACCCCGAATGATGAATCAGTCCATTAGACTCGTATTTCTGCACATTTCACACTTGATGTTTTAGACCCCCCTCCTGCGGAGATGGAATCAGGAAATGAATTATCTGTAGGTTTTTGTGTTTATGACTTCGGCATCATTAACAGTAATGGAAGATGAAATGGTTACTGCTGGGAAAAGATGATTAAAAGCATCTTTACAGGACCAGAAATTAATGTTAACGCTTAAACAGCTTTACGTATGAAGAAAAGCTGCAAAACACAAAATGCTGTTCGGGATCAGACTCTGTATTTACTTTATCTTGTGAAAGTTAAAGAGATAGCGACGTTAAGAAGGAGAGGAGGGATGGAGGAAGTAAAGGAGTTATCAGAGGGAGAGGAAGAGTAACGATAGAGAAGAGGAAGAGATGCAAGTGAAGCTCTGATTATCTTTAGATGGATGGATAGAGAGGGAGAAAAGAAGAAGTCAATTCAACTTTGGAAATGAAAAGAAAGACATTCCCTCCAGGAATATCTAATCTAGCACATCACCACAAAAATAAATACAAATTCAATCTCTTGCAAGATCAAACTCTTCTTCTTTTTCTTCCATGAAAAATGGTGGAATTGGAGGAACGATTGTTAATTTCACCGCTGCAGTTTTCCACATTAAAACTAAAGAAGTTAAAGTCGGAGAGAAGTGAGCTCATCAACCCAAAAAATTGCTGCAACAACTTATGAGACATAATAGAGCATGGGGATGACCATCATATACTTCTATCATAATGTTCTAAACACTTTTATAATTATTTTAATTGATTCATTAATTTGTACTTTTTATAAACAGGACTGAGCTGCATCTCAAATTAATCCTCAGGTTCCCAGCTTTCAGATGATGAACACCACTTCTATGTGACATCTACTGCTGACCTGCTATCTTCCCCTAAAGACCCCCTGGACCTCCTAAAGGCCCCCTGGACCCCCTAAAGACCCCCTGGACCCCTCCCACCGACCGCTCTAGATAAGAGGGCTGAGTGTTAAAGGGTTAAAGGGTATATTTACCAGCCAGTGCGGCTCCACTGGTGGTGATTATCACGGCGATCACCACGCCAATGGACGGCACGCCGTTCCTCAGCACGCACACGCCGATGCTGAGCGTGAAGAGCGGCAGGCAGCGTTTGAACACGACATACATGGGCAGGCTGAGGCCGCGCAGAGACCACAGAGTGAGAGTGGACTGCAGCGTGGAGAGGATGCACACCGGACCAAACTCCTGCACACACACAGAGAGAGAGAGAGAGACATTGTGTTGGCTTACATTCACTTCATGGAGACCTGAACCACAATAATTACATATCAGCCCATCACATATCATAACCCTAATCCACACTTACCCCAAAACAAAGATGTAATGATTCACCTTGTGGGGACCGGCTTTCTGTCCCCATAATGTGGCTTTGTGTTAACTGGTCAAAACAAAACCATCTCTGTCTCCGTCCAGACGAGCTGTTTCAGAATTAATCTCCATCCGTGCTACCACGCCTGAAAACGCACATGACATGACCACTGGGCATGCCCGTGTCGGTTTAAACAGGAAGCTGGAAACAGGAATTGATGTAAAGCGCTCCAATAATAGCTTCCCTCCTGCTAGCAGAGACAACAAGGTCACCAACGCTTGTAACTGGTTATCCATGTTGAAATGAACCGCTGGTGGTCGAGGCTGATGGCGTTTGTTTTCTTCTGGAAAAGGTTCACGTGAAGACGAATCAGGGAAGGACACGTCATGACCGATATAAGACTCAATCTAGAAGTGAACATGGGCGTCTGCGTCCTCGTTTTCAAAAGGTCTCCGTTTCTGTCCGTCCAGACTAAAACGGAGTTTTCAAACTAAAACGGGGTCAGCAGCGTTTTTCAAACGTCTCCGTTTTAGGGGCTTGAAAACGCGGGAGCAGTGTGGATGTTATGCATAAACATAGCAAAAGTTGTGTGTTTCAAAACAAAAAAGTCCAGAATCCGGTCCACTGAGGAGATCCTAACCCACTAGGAAAACCAGGACTCTCACGTCAGAATGCTGTTCATAGATTTCAGCGTTCACTACCATCATACCACCAGCTGATAGAGAAGTTGAGCACACTGGGCTTCAACACACCTCTCCGCCACTGGACTCTCTCACCTTTCTGACCGCAGTCAGTCATGTTCGGTGGTAGCAGAACCTCGAGCACCACCACACTGAGCAACGGCTCTCCTCAGTCAGGCTGTTCTCGTTCACCGTTCGTAACTATAACTATGAAAAGTGATGCTCTGTAATTCATATATATACCACAAAATCAACTCGTCTGTAATCCACGTAATCGTGAACCGGGAAGTATGAAGAGCAACAAATAGCGGGTAGAGAGGAAGTCGGGGAGGATGGGTCCAAAAACAGGAGACCGGTGTCCGTGTCCCGTGTGAAACCAGAAGTCAGCGTTGATTTATTTGTCACATAACTTATGTACTTAAGTTAACTTCTGAAGTTATCTCAACTCAAACCACCATCTTTTACTAAACCTAACCAAGTTGTTTCCTGTGAAGACGGAAGTTTATTTTGAAAAGACTGTATGCATTTAATAAGCTGAAATTGACACGTGTTGCTGGACATCGGGAAGGAAAACATGTTATCAGAACGTCTCTAGTGCTCAGTCCACTTCTGTTCACCCTGCTGACTCCATGACTGCACTGCCAACTCCAGATCCAACCACAGCTGGGTCTCGTCACGACTAATGACGAAACGCACTATAGAGAGGAGGTGGAGAACCTGGCTAAGCTCTCCTTAAACATGGGGAAGACCAAGGAGATGGTCACTAACTTCAGGAGATGCTGCAATGAGAACCCCCCCGCTGACCATCAGGGGCTCCACCAACACCACAGCTCTCTCTCCAAGGAAGGAGAAGAAGGCGACCACTCCCCCACAAATCACGAGCTCATTCTACAGAGGCATCGTCGAGAGCATCAAACTGCATCACAGCCTGCAGGTCCCTAAAACTGCAGAAAGGATCATGGGTGTCTCTCTTCCAGCCATAGCTGACATCTATCGAGTACGGTGTGTCCAAGAGGATTCTAACATAGCAGCTGACGCCTCCCACCATCTCCTGACATCTGGAAGGAGGTTCCAGAGCACCTGGGCCGGGTCTGCCAGGTCTATCAGACCATGCAACATCATCTACCCCCAAACCATCAGGACTCTGAACACCCACAGAGTCCTTGACTCATTTTAATGGTGTGTCTCCTCTGTTGTTGTTGTTGTTGTTGTTGTTGTTGTGAAAACGATATTTCACTTCCATATATATAACGAGCGTGTACTGGTCGTCAATAAAGAACCTTGAACCTTTTTTGGTCGTAGTGATTTTGATAAACAGTCCTGCCAATAAAGTTAATGAACGGTGTCAGTCAATCAGCCAATCTGTCAGCCGGTCAATTATACAGTCAGTCAAACAATCAATCAATCAATCAATCAATCAATCAATCAATCAATCAATCAATCAATCAATCAATCAACTGGAAAATACCAATAGGCACTTTGACCAATATTGGGAGGAACATTAAATTGTAGTGATGACATGGCATGCTTATGAATAATGAAGGTTGTGCTTTAGTTTGTGAATCAATAAAATATAGTCTCCTAATTTTTACAGCTGCAGGTTCAAGGCAGAAAGACGTGACTGTAATCCACTATAACTATTGTTATTTTTCTATTTTACAAAATAAATACAAAGCTGTGGATGTTATGTAGCTCGTTTAGACATTTAGCCAACTTTAAGTAATATTTAAGATAAGATAAGATAAGATGAACCTTTATTAATCCCCGGCAGATAGTGCATGTTAAAAGGTAGATAGTGCATGTTTAAAGGTAGATAGTGCATGTTTAAAGGTAGATAGTGCATGTTTAAAGGCAGATAGTGCATGTTTAAAGGTAGATAGTGCATGTTTAAAGGTAGATAGTGCATGTTTAAAGGTAGATAGTGCATGTTTAAAGGTAGATAGTGCATGTTTAAAGGTAGATAGTGCATGTTTAAGTTCTTAAAGTCCTAATAGTTTAAGTTTAATTAAATTAATTTAAGTGTTGTTTTTGCTTTGTTAGGTCTATAATGTATAATTAGCCTCCTTGTACACTTCTGAATAACAACCTGCATGAGACATAATAAGTTGCAGTATATGTTACACAGTGGAAACTACCCTCCTGGAGGTCTGTGTTTGTGGATGAGCAGATGGAGCCAGATGGATGTGTTGTTACCTTGGAGAGCTGCAGGCTGAACGGAGGCACCGTGACCTTCCCGAGCCTCCGGAGCACCTCCAGAGTCAGAGCTGCTGTGCTGCTGGTCAGCAGCTGGATGAGCGTCAGGAAGTTGAAGTGATAATTGCTGATGAGGAACTTCAGCAGGATGTTCAGCGAGCCGGAGAAAACACCGTGCGCAACGGCCACTCCGATGCCCAGGAACCGGCTCTTAAACACCTCCATGGCGGCTTAATGCTGCTGCTGCTGCTGCTCGCTTTACAGAGTCATACAGCAGATGGGAAGGAAGTGATGATCCCTGTTCCAGCACAGCTCAGCACAGCTCAGCCCGGGTTGGAGAGGTTCAGAGGATGAGAGGAGGAGGAGGATGGAGAGTTTGGCTTTTACGCACAGCCGCGACGCACTGCTGCTAAACTCAATCAGGAGCTTTTAGTAAAGAAATATCTAAAGTCTCTTTCGTTGTTTAAACTGCAGCTCCTTTTTTCCCAGTTGCATTAAAAAAATATTAAAAAACTCTTCCACTAACTCATTATCACCAACTTCATCTGCCACTTTTTCTGTGCGCTTCTGTTCCAAAAAAGACAAAGAGAGGCGCAAAGGAAGAGGAAGAAGAGGAGGAGGAGGAGGAAAAGAAGAGGGTCCCAGCAGAACCAGCACCAGCAGCACCAGCAGTAGAGTACAGTAGAAGCAGCAGCAGATGTACAGCAGGTAGAGTAGAGTACAGTAGAGGAGAGCTCGTCCTCTGAGAGCTGAGAGGAGTGAAATATGACATTTTGCCGCAGAGCCTCTTGGCCAGAGTACCAGAGAGAGAGAGAGAGAGAGAGAGAGAGAGACAGAGAGAGAGAGAGAGAGAGAGAGAGAGAGAGAGAGACAGAGAGAGAGAGAGAGAGAGAGAGAAAGAGAGAGAGAGAGAGAGAGAGAGAGAGACAGAGAGAGAAAGAGAGAGAGAGAGAGAGACAGAGAGAAAGAGAGAGAGAGAGAGAGAGAGAGAGAGAGAGAGAGCATCCACAGAAACCTACATAAATGCATTTTCCATAGAAATGAATAGAACAAAACACAAGAGGAAAAATAAATCTAATTTGTGTAACTTGTAGTCTCATTGACTTTCATTCATTCATTCAACCTTTATATAAACAGACTGGTCCAATGAAAGCAGGTCTCTCTTTTGCATGGACATCCAGTGTTCACAGTACAGTACACACTGAACAGCACACAGATACACAAATAAAAGAATAAAAGAATAGTATTGAGAAAAGGTAAAGAAAAAAAAAGAGTGGGGGCATCAAACATCAAACTAAATAAACTGTGAACACACAGATAGATATGAGATAAAAACAGGTCTGTTTTTCAAGAGACATTCAGAGTTATAACAACCAGCGAGACCAACAAGAACAACCAACCTGTTCTCATTCCCAGGGCGTCAGATAGCGACGCACAAGGCATCATTTAGCATCTGTATGAGACGCACCGGCTCTCCAACACATTCTCATCCCAACTCGTCGCCTTGACGTCACTTTATTTTTGGCATCAAAACCACTATATTGAGGTTTAAAGGGACTGTATGTAGGTTTTTACACATATTAACGTTTTTTAGGTTGTAAACCTACAAAATTAGACCTTCCGCAACTTTCTGGGTTTCCTCTATCAGCCTTTAGTCTGCTTTTAATGTGAAGAATGTGGGCCGGTTTTTGACAGCTGTCGCGTCATGCGCGCTCGCTAGTGCCTTTTGTGACGACCCCTCCCCTCAACGAGAGGTCCCGGGTTCAGATCCCGGACGAGCCCCCAATTGTTACATCCCGGCTCTTAGGCTGCAAGAACAATGGGAGTGGAGACGAGGTAAATGCAAAAATTAACAAAGTTTATTTACAAAAACACTAATTAAGGAATAAATGTAAAGATCAGTATCAGTAGTCAGTGGTGTAGGAGTGCATGGATGTGTGTGTGTGTGTGGGTGCATGTAGCAAAAGAAGAAGAACAGCCACGCCGCGATGTCCACACGAATGGAGTGATGTGGGTGAATGGAGAGAGAGCGAGATCTGAATGGCGAAGAGGGTTAATAGTCAGCGGATAATATGGATGGGTCTAAAATCACCAGACTTTCTCCCAGGAGACCGCTCTCATATTGTACATTTTTCGCACTGAATAGAATAATAAAACCCGTCAGACTCAGTGTGCATATAGTGTTCAATAATCAAAGTATTGGACACGTTGTTGACCTGATGGCGGCGCTAGATGAGAAGTCAAGAGGATCACCAAACTTCACAAAGACCACGAATGTCTGTCGAGTCATTTCACTCAAAACCATGAATACCAACACATGATGAAGCCGGAGGAGAAGCCAGTAGAACTCATCCTCTGGGGACCGAGAACGTCCGGACAATGTTTAGCACAAAACTACGGTACGAGAACAAAATGCTTTACAACTACATTTACTCTTCTTCTGCCTTTACCTCAGCGTGAACCCTCCATCTCTCTCCTCAGTACAATTTAGTTCACTTCAAATCTGCTTTATTGGCGTGACGGATAAAAGATTTATAAGATGAAATAAATCAGAAAATTAGCAGATGAAGATTAAATTATCAAGAGATTCTGTTAAGGCGCATTAGCATGTAGAAGCAGCTTAGAACATTAAGTACAAGTGAAACCGGTGCACATCAACACACAGGACTCGAGCAGGAGAAAAGAGCTTGTTGAGAGAATTAATTGGATTTTTTCAATATTGATACTTTCTTTTCAATAAATCAAACGCTCTATAAAATGCCAATAAAAATGTCTGACACTGATTTTCTTGGACCTAAGATGACTTCACGTTTTGTTCGTCCAACAGTTAAAAACTCAAACATTCAGTTTACAGTAAAATAAAACAGCAAATTATCACATTGGAGAAGATCAATTGTTGTTTATATTTGGACACAAAGTTTTATTTTTATTTTTATTTAAGGCTAAAATGCAGAACAGTTTTATTTGATTTTTGTCGATTTTCTTTGTAGATTTCTTTACACGTGTCTTTGTGTGTACGGTTTGAGCTCTGCAAAGAGAGAGCAATATTATGAACATTAAATCAAATATCTATTAACTTATTATTTTCCCTTTCGTGTGAGGGGCGGTCCTTTTTCTGTTTTTATTTCATGTCACGGACACTGAGTTATGTTCTATATTTGATAAGATGACCTTTGACATGTAAAAAAAAACAATAAAAAAAAGATTTGGAAATCTCTCAGAACACTTTTGCCCAATGGTGCCAAAAACATTCTGCCTACTGAAGCTTTAAGTTATTAAAAATGCTTTCACCTCCATTGTATCGATGTATGGAGAAACAATTAGGCAAATTCCTAGTCTTAAAGGGACTGTTTGTAACTTTTTACACGTATAAATCTACTGGGTCGGTGTCCCATGCGCGCTTGCATATGCGCGCTTGCGTGTGGCTACGCTGTTCAGACTCCCTGTGGACACGTACCATCAGACTCCAAAACAAACTACACGGAAGCACCAAAACCTCAAAGTTCTATCTAGTGATGGCCGCGGTCGGAGGACGCGGGGGAGACCGTAGCTTTGGTCTCCAGGGCCGGAGTCTCTGCTGTGCTCTGCTCCTCTGCTCCTCTGCCTGCCTTCACTCACACACCGTGCTTGTTCTCGCTCCACCTCTCACGTGCATGCTGCTCACTCCACACTGCAGAAGAGTTAGTTTAGCTCTGAGAATATCTAGTGAATGTTCAGTGGACGTTTGTGCAGAAATAACTGCTGCAGCTCCTCCAGACCAACAGAGGTTTCCCGTGTCTTGTGAAGTGACGGGGCTCCGCAGAGAGAAACGTTATCGTCTCCGACCGCGGTTTTTAGGGAGTCACCGGCACCCGGTAACGTTTCTCTTCCTGCTTCAGCCTCCGGAGGCTGAGGCAGGAAAAGCCAACACTAGTATCAGCAGTGATTCATGGAGAGACCTTCGTCTGGTCAGCTAACATTACTGCCAAGCAGCTGAAATATAGAGTGATATTGTGCTTTTAGCTGACGTGTGTCGCCTCACTGTTTTGAGCGATGCTCGTTCATGTCTATTTAGAGCGAGCAAGCGCGAGCCCGACGCTGACTTTCGTTGACTTAACGGCCACAGATGTCGCTGTTAAAACGCAGATATTAAGGGAGGAAATTCACTTCCAGGACACACTAAAGATGGCTGGGGTGAAAAATGCAGAAGAAAGAGAGGACGGCAGCTCATGTAGTTTCTCATTAAGGTGAAGTGGTTGCACCTGTCCTCCCTTCCTCAGGTGTGATGATGAATGAGCTCCAGGTGACAACAATAAATAAGATACTGGGACTCTAATGCACAAACAGGAACAGGAGACAAACTGTTGACACAAAGTGTGAATAAAGCTGCAGCACATAATGATGATTTTATAATGAAAATCATGGATGAAACACCTGCAGCTTTTCTCCCTGTAGAGAAAGATGTTTGGATGTTTGCCACCACGGTGGAGAATCTTTTTCTTTCTCCTCTTCCTGCTTATCAGAAACAGAGACATCACCATCACTCATAACAGGCGTGGAAATGACTTGGACAATATTTTAATTGAAATATTTCATCAGAAAAATCAGCTTCCAGGCCACGAGGGAGGAAGATCCGCCCTTATCGAGCACGGACCATTAGCTTCCAATTAACACGCGGAGACAGAAGAGGACGGAGACGCTTTCAAACGCTGAGAGGAGATTAAGACGAGGCCGAGGATTTAGACTGCCACCGTTCTCGCTCTCTCTCTCTCTCTCTCTGCATGCATCCATTATTCCACAAACTATATAGCTAATATAGATTAGGCTGAGTAATTTCACCTAAAACACAGAATGGAACAGACCTGACTCCATTCTCATATGGATTTACAAATTAATATGTAGCACACAATCACAGTGAATGACTGAGAAGACGTATTAAGTCAAATTCCTGCACATGTGCAATTAAAATTGACATATTTCGACATGTTTCTGTTAGTTGACCAGCTGTCATCTCTCAGGTCAGGGTTTTTTTTTGTCTATTTTTTTCATGGTAATTTGAATATATTTGAAAATAACAACATTTTATGAATTAAAAAAAACAATATATATATATATATATATAAATGTATATATATATAACTTTTTTTGGCAGAAACTAGGGTAGAAATTACAAAGAAAATTGGTTACTATTCCCTGTTAATTGTTTAATCACATGCAAATTAAATATATAATCGTATAACATATATATATAATTTGCACATGATTAAACAATTAAATATATGAACAATTCAATATATATATTATTATATTATATATTTAATTGTTTAATCCCATGTAAATTCAATATATAATATTATAACAATATATATATATTGTTATATATATATATATATTGTTATATATATTGTTATATATATATTTTGCATGTGTATAAACAATTAAATATATATTATAACAATATATATATATATTGTTATATATATTCTGTATGTTGTTATATATATTGTTATATATATATATGTTGCATGTGTTTAAACAATTAAATATATAATATAATAATATATATATTTAATTGTTAATTACAGTTAAATCTTCTGTGTAATAAAATGACTAAATGTTTTACAGGTTTGAAGGAACATATTTCATATTTCTGAGATAGAAATGAAAAAGAAAAAAAAGTCATAATTATGCAATACAGAAGGCATAATGTAGAAGAATGTGATGCACTTCCATAACCTGAAATAAATCTCAAAATGTAAATGAAATGCTTCCTGCATACTAAAACAGACACATGTCTTCTCCTTTAACTGTTAACCTTTCTCAAAATGATGAAAATATGTAAATTTCACATTTATCTAGGTTTGTCTCATAATCCTTCGCTGGTAGAGAAACGTTTAATCTGCACGAAACATCATAATGTGAATTCATTTCTTTAAATCTGCAGCAGCCTGAATGGAAATCCTTTTAATTCCATGACTCTCCAGAGAGACGGTCACGATTCAGCCGATTCAGCCCTCTGGATGGAGCTCAGAGTCCCACCGGAGGGATGCATCCTCTCATTATAGGATCTTTGACAGACTGAAGGTCCTCTGTGACGTTTTCAACAGTCAGGTTATAATAAAAGAATAAACTGGTCAACGTTTTGCAACTCAGCCGGTTTGTTTGCTGCAGAATCATTTAAAGTCTGAGAGAGCGAAGGAGGAGGAGGAGGAGGAGGAGGAGGAAGAGGAGGAAGAGGGGGAGGAAAAACATGAGGAAAGAAGAAGATGGATATAAAGAGGATGGGAGAGAAGAAAAGAACAGAAAGGAAAGGAACAATAAAGGAGAAGGAGAGAAGAGGAGATGAAGGGAGGGGAAGACGAAAGCAGGAGAAGAAAGGGAAGAAGGGAAAGGATGGGAAGAAAAGGAAATTGAAGCAATCAAAAAGAGGGAAATACATGAAAGGAAAGTGAAGGTAGAGGAAAGGACAGGACAGGAAATGGAAGGAAAGGGGTGGAAAGAAAAGGAAAGGAAGGGAAAAGGAAAGAACCAAGAGGACCAAAGAAATAAAGGAGATGAGAAGATGTAAAAGGAAAAGATAAAAGAAATGGAGGTGAAGATAAAGAGGACAGAACAAGGGAAGAAAAGGAAAAGAGGGCAGAAGAAAAGAGTGAAGAAAGATGAGAGGACATGAACATAAGATCGTGACAGAAAGACTTGAGGAACGAAACGAGTGGAGGAGGAAGAGGAAGAGGAGGAAGAGAAGGAGGAAGAGGAGGAAGAGGAAGAGGAAGAGGAGGAAGAGGAGGAGGAAGAGGAGGAAGAGGAGGAAGAGGAAGAGGAGGAAGAGGAAGAGGAGGAAGAGGAGGAGGAAAAGGGGGAGGAAGAGGAGGAGGAGCGGCGTGGAGAATGTGTCTTCACAGTGTTTTTGTTCTCAGCGAGAGCTCAGCTGGGTTTCCCTGCACAGAGAGGAACCCTTCACGCATCATCACCACCAGGAGAGCTGTGATTGGCTGCAGGGCAGAGAGGAACGCTTCACGCATCATCACTACGAGAGCTGTGATTGGCTGCAGCGAGGACGAGTGGGGGAGCTCCTTATGACACACACCACCACCATCATCATCATCATCATCATGGGCTCATATATATATATATATATATATATATATATATATAAAATCAGAGAGCTTAAAGAATATTTTTATAATTTCATGGTTTATAGTTCTTCTGGAGACATGGTAAAGATTAGTAGGTAAAACTAAAGTATTTTTAACGTGCATTATTCTGTTTTGTTCTAAATATTTGACACATTTTAAAGAAAATATGAAGAAGAAATTCATGTGGACAGAAATGTTGCTGCGTAACAGGAAAGACCGAAGCAGCATGTTTACTGCGACTGGAAAGTCTGACAAAGCGTCAGTATGTGACGAGGTAGGATGGAGAACGTGTCGGGTCGTCGGGTCGTCGGGTGGCGAGTCTCACCAGAGTTCGCTCAGGAAATATTTGTTGCGATTAATATTTAAAAACATCTTTTAAAAATCCTCCAACATCTGAATGAAGATGTTCCTTTAGTGAGAGAACTGTGTGACTCGGAGGCTGATGAGGTGAATACGCAGTCAGAGCGTTTCTCTTGATGATATCAACATCTTTATTGAAGTTACCGCTCATACATGATCATCATATCTTCACTGATGACATTTCAGCGGTGAAATTAGTCACAGTTGACTTTTTTTTTTTTATCCAGTTAAACAGAAACTCAGCGAGATAACGGAAGAAGAAGAAGATAATGACACGGATATTATAGATCACAGTCACTGTAAAACATCCTGATTTACATAATTCATTCACAGGGAAGTCAACACAACTCGTTCATTAAGCCTCAATTAAATATTATGAATCGATTCAGTATGGCAATTAAATGAAAGTGTGTGTGTGTGTGTGTTTATCACTTTGTGGGGGCACGTAGCCGTTATGGTAAAGTTGTTTACCACTTTGGATTCAACATGTGAGGGAGCAGCTCGTATCCACGCTGACCCTCCAACGTTTTCTACTTTCTCGTTTCGGCTCGCTGAGGTTTGTTTTGGTTGACGGATACAGAACGGATATGACGAATATGACTTTTGACTTAAAACTACACAATTTCACATCATTTGGGACCATTAGGTTATTTAAATAATTCATTTATTATTTACAGATATCACAGCCTTCATCTGAGCACCAACTCTTCTGGAAGTGTTTCCCCTGTAAAATCATATTCTGTAGTGTTTCATTCATGATGACGAACAGTTCACTAACTATTTTATAAAAAGGACGTCAACATTGTATTGTTAAATTACAACACCCTCGTTCTCACCCTCCTCCCCCGTGCCGTGAGTCGGCTCGTCCACAGAAAAAAAAATAGAAATAGGAACAGTTGCATCGGTCCAAAAGGCATGTCGGACCACCGGGAAAGTGCCCGGTATACCAGATGGCCGGTCCAGCCCTGCCACGGTGTGAACATTTAATGTTATCAATCAATCACTCAGCTGATCTCCTGCTGAGCTGACTCAGACAGATTGTCCCGTCATATTCTCCCTGAAACATCATTTTAATTAAATATTATGTTTTAGCACGGTGGTGCAGTGGTTAGCACTGGCGCCTCACAGCTAGAGGGTTGCAGGTTCGAATCCGGCTTGGGACCCTTCTGTGTGGAGTTTGCATGTTCTCCCCGTGTGAGCGTGGGTTTTCTCCGGGTACTCCGGTTTCCTCCCACAGTCCAAAGACATGCAGGTTAGGTTAATTGTGGACTCTAAAATTGCCCGTAGGTGTGAATGTGAGCGTGAATGGTTGTCTGTCTCTATGTGTCAGCCCTGCGATGGACTGGCGACCTGTCCAGGGTGTACCCTGCCTTCGCCCAATGTCGGCTGGGATCGGCTCCAGCACCCCCGCGACCCCTAACGGGATAAGCGGTTGCAGATGGATGGATGGATGGATGGATGGATTATGTTTTAGCGGGAATGGTGCTTATTCCTGAACCCATGACAGTAAAATTGTTTAAAGTTCATTGTGGATGTGAACGACTCTTTAAAGACTCTTAAGTGACTCACAGTGAAGAAAAGTAAAGAAAAGACAGGCTGTGGTTTTACTTTGATGCCGGCACTGTGAGAGTCACTTTTCAGTCAAATTAACGAGGCAAAAACGTGTGTGTGTGTGTGTGTGTGTGTGTGTGTGTGTGTGTGTGTGTGTGTGTGTGTGTGTGTGTGTGTGTGTGTGTGTGTGTGTTTGTACAACTACCTTAGTGAGGACCAGTTTGAGTTTTAGACATTCAGTGTGAGGACGTTTTTGTAAAGTGAGGTTGTTTTGGTCCTCACTTGTTTGAGGGTTCAGACTTGGTTTTATGGTTAGTTGTGGGTCAGGCATTTAGTGGTGATGGTTAAGGTTAGGGTAAGGGGCTAGGGAAGGCATTATGCCAATGAGTGTCCTCACAACGATACAAGTACAGTGCTGTGTGTGTGTTCTACGATGCTGTATTGTGTGTTCCAGCAGACAGACAGGCAGGTGTGTAGATCTTCACTGTCTCATCCCAGGAACAGTCCACCACCTGCAGACAACACAACACAACACAACACACACCTGTTAGAGACAGTTAGTGGGCAGCAGGTCCAGAATGGGATTCAAACCTGCAACCACAGATTCTATAACATATATATGAACCAACAAACATATTATTATATAGACTTAAAAATGGTACAATTAATGTATAAAGTAAAAAATCAGATGCTTCCAGACTGTATCCAAAAAGTTGTTTTAAATTACAGCGAGTCAGTTTACAAAAATAAAGATTAGAATAAATACAAAACAAATTCAAAGGAAGTAAAAATGTGTAATACTGTTAATACATTTTAAAAAATATATTTAAAAATAAGATGATTAACTAATATGACACTGAGGTATGAATGCTAGTGTTTATGAATTTTTGTTTGGGACTTTTGGGGTATATATATAATATACACATATTTTATTCTGTTTCTTTCTTTCATTTTCAGTGTTTCAATTTAATGAGAAGTGTACAAAATAATTAATGTAAAAAGGGTAGGAGTAATAAGTCTACACCTTTTCTGTCAGTATAAACCTGCTTTGGTTTGTCACTACTTCAAAATTGACTTATTGTTTTTATATGTGTATTTGAGTTATATATACAACGCCGTATTAGGGCTATTGTTGGTAAAACAATTTTTTTTTAAAAATGACATAGCCGGGCTAGGAGATTAATATTCAGGGAAAAAACTCTTTACAGAAATTAAAGTAAAAGAATATAATGAAATAAAACACACAAATTTGTGAGATTATAAAATAATTTACGAGAAAAAAACTTGGAAAAATAGTGGAGCGCAAAACTATGATAATAAATTGTTTAAATCATAAATTTATTACTTAAATCTTGGAGTTTTTCTCAGAATATTACTATTTTACCGGTTCCGTAATATATATATATATATTTTACCTACGATGGCCCTAATACACCGTCATATATTTAAGTTGAAAACGACCAAAAAAGACAAAAAAAATAATTAAATAAAAAAAGAGATAAGAAGTAAGAACACACCAGAATCAGGTGAAAAGCTGCTTTATGACCACATAGACTGAATGCTCTCGTCTGTAGGAGGAAAAAGAGTGCACGGACATAAACGCACACCGTTCCTCTGCAGACCACAGTGTGGTCTTGATTTCTAAGTGCAACAACACTCTAATAAGCCAAACTCCTCTGAGCTCTCTCTCTCTCCGTGTGTCTCGGTGCTGCAGGTGAAGTGTGGACGCTCAGGAGGAGGACGGACGGCTGAGAGACGAGACGCTCGGCTCCCCCGTCTCCTCTGGCACACACTTACATCAAAGTGTTCCACTCAAATTACCCTCCATTATCAGTTCTGGGACAAAGAGAGACATTTAGAGAGATGGCTGACTAGCCGCTGGTCTCCTCTCTAAACACTAAGAATCTGTCTTCTGTCCTCTCTTTCCTCTTTTAGTTTCTTCATTCCTCCCTTTCCAGGAGTGGACACAAAAGCAAAAGACATGATGGTTTCATGCAAGAGAGTTTCTAATCAGACAGACGCCCTTCTTTTTAGTGTAATTCATCCTCTTGCTTTCATCATTCATCAAGACTGAAACGCGTTGGTGGGTGTTATCCATGTCTTAATAAAGGATTTTTAATTCACAATCAGAGTGCCTCGGATGTTTCTTAATGTTATTTGGTGCATATTTTTATTTTATTGTATTTCTACATTTTTTATATTCTTTTATTTATTTATTTATTTTTGCAGCCCTTGCGTCATCCAGCGGTCCAATCTTTACACCGCGGACTGTTATGTTTCCAGTTTCCAGCAGAGAACATTCAGTCCATATGGTCCTAAAGCTTTTCTCTCAATTCTGATGTTTTTTTTCCCTCTAATTGCAGAACATAATGGTTCCCCACCACAACCATTAGTACTCACACAGGAGAAGACGGGGGCTTTGCATGCATGTTCACAAATCATTAAAGTTTTGGCTCGGGTTCAATCTCTGTCTTTACATGCATGTATCCTTCCAACACACAAATAACATGTCAGAGAGAGTGGACGAGTATAAAAATGAAACAGAAACTTTGTTCTGAATCAATGCGTTCGCACGAAAAGGCGCATAAATACCACGATAATGCGCAAGGCGTTTAGCGTTCAATAAGTACGCCTTTCTTGATTTCCGCGTGTCATTTGTACGCCATGTATCCTGTACTGACTGCAATCTAAACGCATCCACGTATAAATGCTACGGTGAGAGTTAGTGACGTAGTATAAAAAGAGAGAAAGACCACTGATGTTGGGCGGGTCCAACAAACACAGGACTTTTAAACAGAAGACTGTTGTTGACCGGTGTTTTGTTTTGTAAGTTACGTCATATGTTTTTTATTGACGTTTGTGACGTGTTTTCCGTTGTAGTTTCTGTACGTGTTTTACTTAGTTTACGCACTTATTTTAAGCCCAACCATGATGTTTTCCCTTACCCTACCTAAGTGTTTTTCTTGCCTGAACCTAACTGCGGACGTTTACATGGCGTACAAATGAAACACTAAAATGTGTACTCATGACACAAGAAATGGCTGTGCAATGTCGTGGTATTTATACGCCTTCCTGTTAGACCCGGTTGTCTGAATAGTGGCGGTTACTACTACATTCAAAACAATACAGATACACCTCTCAGCTAGCATTAACAAAAATTGTGACAAAATATATTCGTCATATTCAACCTGTTTTTCCATGACGAAGACGAGACGTTGATGAGACGAAACTGATCAGAATATCTAAAGGTTTTGGACGGGCAGTTAGTCAAAACAAGCAATTTGAAAACATCTCTGTGGGCTTTGGAAAATTGTGACATTTTTCACAATTTTTTCCGGCATTTTATAAACAAAACAATTATTGATTTATCGAAAATATACTTTGCAGATTAATTGGTAATGAAAGTAGTTCAGGTTGTTCTCATACACCGTTCATAGCTACCTACAAAAAATTATGCACTTTAACTTGTATATATCCCCAAAAAAGAATATGTATGTAATCCACGTAATCGTGAACCAGGAAATATAAAAAGCGACAAACACCAGACTTTCGCCCATGAGAGCACTGTTCGTACCCCATGTGAAACCAGAAGCCAACCTTTATTTATTCGTCACGTAACTTCTGTACTTAAGTAACGCCACTTCAGTAGTAATTTTTAACCCAAACCACGATCTTTTCCTAAACCTAACTAAGTAGTTTTGTTGCCTAAACCTAACCAAGTTGTTCCCTGTGAAGACGGAAGTTTATTTTGAAAAGACTGTATGCATGTAACAAGAGGAAATTGACACGTGTTGCTGGACATTTGTAGGAAAACGCACAAAATATGAGGAACATTTCATAAGATATCATACAAACCATTTTACGAGGATACGTTGAATTGTTAGTTGCAGCGTTATTCACAAAGCAACACAACTACAAACAAATAATAATATAAGCAAAGACCCCCCCACCTCCCTCTGCTCACTCTACAATCAAGTGTGACGTGGTTATCATCTGAATGACATGCCTCTGTTGGGACGTTGCTATCATCTGAATAACATGCCTCTGTTGGGATGTTGCTATCATCTGAATGACACACTACCTCTCTGTCATCTGTCCTGGCAGCAGAACACAAAGCTCAAATAATGAGCTCCCAGCTTTCAAAGTAAAGCACTGGTTCCACTTCACTTTCACCCATAAAGCCACTTCATTATTCATATAATTATAATTGTTATCTTATATGGTTACAGGTGTTAGGACTGGCTTTGTGTTTAGTTAAACAATGGAGGGGAAGCTGCAGCCTGCTGGATGAGGAAGTGGGATTATAAATACATGATTGCTTGAGATATCTTGGTCTTTACTGTCATTCTGCTGCATTTTGGGTGTGAAGGTAGTAAAAGCGTGCAGGCAGCGCAGCCAATAGGAAATACTGCAAGTAGTCAGCTCAGTCAGAGGAAATGTATTAACATGTCAGCAGGGTTCGTGCTGTAATTAATTATAATCCATCGCTGTGACAGACGGGGGTTGTTAAAGGTCTGTCAAAGTTTATTTTACCTGTCATATTTAGTTCCTGGTATAATACAGACCTGTATAACTGTGAGCCGTGACACAATGGTTGTGCTCTACAAAAATGTTGTGCATAAAATGTATGACTGATTATCTGAAGATTTCTTTCAGAGGGTTTTACGACAGTCGACAGCCTCCACACTGTCGCCTAGAAATTCAGTTTTAGAATCAGAAAGAAGCGCCGCCAGGATTATGTTTTTCGTGAATGAAATATGGAAACATTTGTCACTTTATTAACAAAAGAGGTTTTGCTTATCCTGAACAGAATTTCAGTTGGTTGGTCTGCCTCAATGTAAGAGGTCATGAGAGTCTACAGCCTTTCTGACGAGGTCTGTGAGGCTGTAAGCCAAGATGGCGACCGCCAAAAACCAAGACGGCGACGGTCGAAAACCAAGATGGAGAAGGCCAAATACCAAGATGGCGACAGCCAAAAACCAAGATGGCGCCGGCCAAAAACCAAGATGGCGACAACCAAACTTGAGGCTTCAAAACAGCAGTCCACAAACCAATGGGTGACGTCACGGTCACTACATCCACTTCTTATATACGGTCTTTGGTTGGACGTTTATTTTGAAAAGACAGTATGTATATAATGAGCAGAAACTGACACGTCCAGAACTGAGCGTCATATCAAGCCACTGACCAAGTGACGAGTTGGGAGTGAGAACGTTTTGTCTTCGCCGGAGTCACACAACGGCAAGCTTTGAAAGTTTGAAAAGGTCAAACTGCAGCAGCAGCGTCGGAGAACAGAAGAATCTGTGCTTCATGTGGGTGGCGACCGGGATGACAACATGCAGACTGTCGGCTCTCTGTAGCATATGGATGGCCATGCTTTGCATCATGTGTTTGGTCTGTACACATTTCATCATCACAGCATCACCCTCCCTCCGCACCATCAGGCTTCCCTTCTGTTCCTGATCGGATCTCTGAATCAGTGACTCAACGAGCTGAACGGCCTCTCATGAGCATGAGTAAGCAGAGTGGTCGTGCAGTGAGTCAGCCGTCGAGGAGAGGAATGCCCTTCTTTAATTAACTTTAACAGCCGGCCGTAATGGAAAGGCACACACACCGGCCAAGACTGCAGCAAAGCACAAAGAAAGAGAGAGAAAGAGAGGGAGAGAGAGAGAGAGAGATGATGAGATGTGTAATGAGGAGAGGAGGAGCGGTAGAAAGGAGGAGGAATACAAGGAAGACTAGAGGGAGTATAAAAGCAAAGTTCAAAGTCTGACTCATATTTTTTTTATTAAATTAAAATAATGAGAAAAAAGATGATGAATGAAAGAAACAATAATTAAAACGCTAATAAGCTTGTGGCGGTTACAGTTATGTACTCTCAGGGGGAACGGCACACAGCGGTCATACAGTACAATACACTTGTTATCACTGTTGAGTTGTCATGGTAACGATGCACTTTGAGTGACAGCTCCGTGACACCTCCGCTGTGAAGAAGGAGTCGTCATCTGCTCAGGTTAGCAGCCGAAACAACCCTATCTATCTGCTCTCTCTTCAAAGCCACCAGACTCCATTGCTGGTCTACCGCTGCATCGATCAGTGAGTTTGTGTTATTGTATGACTTTGGTGAATCCAATCTAACCCCTTGAAAACACCAAAATCCAATGTGATGACCTCAAAACTGTTGTCAGACCAAAAGTCCAAAACGCAAAGATGTTCAGTTTACAATAAAATAAGAGACAAGAGGTCACATTTGAGGAGCTGGAATAAGAAAAAAATAATCAAATTATCAAAATCATTGGAAGGGAAGTCAGAAAGTACTGTGAGATGAACTAACACATTGTTGGTTTTGGTCTTTTCATGGGGTTTGTTGACAATAAGAACAATATAGAATAAGACCAGATGCTAAACTATTTGTATTCTAAAACTTTTCAACCGAAATACTTCAGACCTGTTTCAAAGGCAAATTGCATTTGGACTCAACTTGACCGTATTTATAGCCGACATTTAAAGTAATTGATCTTAAAAGCTGAATGGAATAGTCCTAATAAATCCAGATATTAAAACTCACCAGTCTAAAGCGGACTTTCAGTAAGTGCTTCAACTTAAACATAATGAACTTATTGTTGTGTGTCACGATCATATCAGAGTTTCTATTGGCCCAAAGCTAACGTCGACGGGAGTAATGGACTCAGTATGCTTGTTTTATTGGTGCAAACGGTTCCCATCTGGAGATATGTAGTTTTTAATGATACAGCAGTATTTTATCATTTATAGCTAATTATTTTGCGGACCCCTGAAAGAGTGCCACGGACCCCACTTTGAGAATCACAGCTGTATGCAGCCATTGTAGTCGTACTGCACCACAGATAGCATCATGTATCACCAGTAATGTAACTGGGGCAGATTTTCTTTACAAAATGACCAACCTACAGACCTGCAAAAGGTTGTCATCCTGCATTCCTGTATGATCTATCACCTCATCATATCTCACACACACACAAAGTGAGTGTGGGGTTTGGCCTGCAGCGCCGTAAGGAAAGGTGATCCATCAGACAGCGTGTGGTTACGTCTGGATAAAACCAGAGACCACACCAGTGAGGGAGAGAAAGAAAAGAGTCAGTGATTAGAAGAAGAGAGGTGATCAGTTAGCGCTGATATCAGAGGAAGAAATTAAAACACCGGAGGAGAGACAACACAAGTAGAAGAGGAGTTTGATATCTCACAGCGGGACGGATAACGTGGCGTCGTTGAGCTTCCAGCAGATTAGCCTGATGTCAGGATTACTAGACCAGGCAGCCATGTTTATGCAAATGATTTGTGAGTTCATGCAAATGCAGCACAACATTTCCCCAAAAGTCTTTAACTGCATTTGAGCTTAGTGCAGCTGCAGGGATTCACATTTTGTAATATTTTGAATCTTTATGTTGCCACTCACACATATAGCGGTGAATGGAGGACTCTTAAAGCTTGGTTTATGGTCGCCGTAGTGAAGCCGGCGCGAGGTTCGCGCGCCAGAAAATCACGTCATCGCGGTTTTCGTGTAGTGCGTTTTGGTTGTGCACTTCTGAATTTTTGTAACTACGTGCCCTCTGCACGCGCTGCACTTTTCATTTCAACATGACGCCTTCGAGGGAAGACTGGCCGAGCAGGTTGGTCTGTACAGACATCTCTACAACTGTTCATTGAGAGACCACAGGGACAGTCACGTGACCACGGGGACAGTCACATGACCACAGGGACAGTCACATGACCACAAGGAAAGTCACATGACATTAAACTCTTGGAAAGAAATAGGCAACACACAGGAGAAAGAAGAGGCTTTTTGCTGCAGGCTGTGAAAGAAAATAAGAGATTGTTTTGTAAAAGCTGTAATAAAGGAGTGGCGACCCGTAGTTTTACTGTAGTTTTACTGTAGTTTTGTTATGTAACTTCTGTACTTTACTAATGCCAGTTAAGTAACAAGCGTAGTTATTTTAGGTAACCACGATGTTTTCCTAAGCCTTTTGTTGTTAAGTACTTTTGTTGCGTAAACCTAACTACCAGTAAGTAGTTTTGTTGCATGTGTCAACCTAAAAACTACGTAAACCTACATAGGAAGTTTATTTTGAAAAGACACTATGCATGTAATGACTGGAAACTGACACGCCGTCTCTGACACGTCCAAAACTGACGCTAGAGGGGAACCTAGAGCATCATAGTTTGAAGCGTAGGGCCACTGACCTAGCGGCGGTATTTGACGAGTTTTGAGTGAAAACGTGTCGGTGTATAATACTTGTAGATGATATTAAAGGCAGGGTTGACGATGTTCTCCAGTATACTCTATCTGTTCTATTGGTTGAAATGGTCTTTACACCCCGACAGCGATCCATTACTGATGAGCTCTGAAAAAGGACCGTTAAAGAGCCGTCATCTGTAGCTGCTGTAATCCTGCAAAATCGTCTACCAATCACTGCCTCGTGGTCCGCTTGGAAAGAACCAATCAGATGCCTTCCTGCCTCCCTGCTCGTACTCTACCCTTGGCGTGCCCCAGCGTGAACTCAAAGCGTGTCGCCGCCGCACATTTCCTGGAGAATGGAAGAGAGAACTCAGCCCTGCAGTAGCACTGCCGCGGTTACTGGTCATGAGGTAGCGTTGTTGAGTTGAGGTCCTCTCTCCGCTCTGGGTCTGTGAAGTACTTACGATGCGGCGGTGCTCATGCATGTGTGTGTGGGGGGCGTTGCCATTATGCTAACTTTCCAACATCGTCTACCCAACCTTTAACAGTAGAAACTAACCAGGTTTGATGCTTTCTGTTTGTTGAGTAACTCTCCCGGTCTCGATCGAGGTTTGATCAGTCTTAAAAAAGGCAAAACTATTTCCAAAAGTATCAAAACAACATGACCTTAAACTCAGTTTCACATTACATTTTTAATACGCTGTTGGCATCACTAGGGTTGTAAGGCTGATGCTTCGTTCATGAATCATAATAATGAAATGGCTTTCAAAAAGCTTGAAACAAGTTTTTAGAGAGTTTTCTTTATCTATTGAAGCTATTTAGTTCTAACGTTGAAAGAGAGGAGATGGTTAGAGCGCTCTGTGCCCTGTTATGGTCCATTTAACCTGACAAATGTCTGAGGGCTGATAATCTGTTTCTAAATACTCTGGGTTTAGGTAAGAAGACGCTGCGTGGCAGTCAGTTTCTCCTCGTTCACACCTGTTTATACGAGAAACAAAAGGTGTGCAGGAGCTTTAACATGAGGAAGAAAAGACACAAAAGACACAAATCGACCGACATGTAACCACCCACATGGAGACATGGCAGCTCCGGTCGGTGGTCTCCATGGAGAACAAAGAGCTGACTCAGCCAATCACAATGATGAGGACGCAACAGTAGATCACAGCTGTCACACACACACACACACACACACACACACACACGAACTGTACATGGACTAACTGAACCGTGACTTTACAAAAATCAGCACCAGATGTGATCATTAATATTTTAAGTCTCTATTCACGTGTTTGCTCATATGTTGATAACTGATGACGAGAATCCATCTACAAACAAAGAACTTTCATTTCAATTGAGAACATTTTTGCCGCAAAAAACTTGTACATTAATAATAAATGTAATAGTGCACCAGCTACAGAAACCAGCGCACACTGGCATCTTATAAAGATAGTGTTCCATTTGCACTATAAATCATACTTATATTTACATCTATATTTGCAGTAATGTCATATTTTTATATCTAGCGTGTGTCAAACAGCTTAAATCTCCCTATAAATTAATTAATTAATTCATAAATAAATAAATAAATAAATAAATAAATAAATAAATAAATAAATATAGTTCAGGTCTTCTGTTGTTAAACAGTTCAATTAGGTTCAGTGCAATTAATTAGGTGCAAGTAATTACTAACAACCAGGCTAAAGAGAGATACTGTAGATTTATTTAGTTACTACTCCAGAATACTTAAAGATAATGACAAAATTAAGATTTACACTGAATCACTTGACACTAATAAAACAGAAAAGGGGGATAAACACACAAAGAAACCTTCTGGACCAGAATAATAAATCATTTATTGAAGCGTTTTCTGCAAGCGGAGGAACGAGCAGCGTGTTTTATCTACGAGTCGACATGCTTAAATAAATATCAACAGTCCAGAGCTTTCTGTGGAGTGGGGAAATCCCATTTTACATTTTCTATTCTCTTCTACTGCTAGCGCTTGACTGCATTAAACTGCTGTACAAGAGATTTTAAATTTGGACATAATTTATATACTTTGAAAGACAATAATATGTCATTAAATAGTATGTGTTTTAGACCACTATGCAATGGGGACACCCTGTATTTTTGTTAATTTTAATTTAATGGTTAACATTTTATAATAACCATCATTTATAAATGGAAAATTGATAGTTAATTAAACTAAGTTAATAATTATTATTTTTATATTTAGTTGCAACTTTATAATAGCCATCCAAATAATGTTTATAGACGGTTTACAAACCAATTATTAACCATTAACAAAGTGTTACAAATATCTACCTATGCAATGTTTATGGATCTTTTTACAGATAATTTCTTAAAGGTTTACAAATCATTTGGTAAGTATTAACAAATATAGTATAAAATGTTGTAATGTGTGCAACAATTATACAATATAGCATTACTAATAATTAGTAAACATTATTAATTAACGTTTCATTGTTTGATAACAGTTAAATAACTATTAACTAAAGTTCAATTTACATTCATAAATGAAGGTTACCAATAAATCCACTACAATAAAATGACAATTTACATTACTAATAACCCTGAATTGTTATATTCTTCTTATTATATACTGTCTTTTTATCATCCTAATATTACTTGAGCATTTGTTATGTTATTAGATTACATTTTTAAACCCTACAGAAGGTCTTTTCACTACTTTGTGAAAAGATGTGAGTCATGAGAAGAGATGACGCCTGTCAGAAACCCTGAACGTAGAGAGGAGATCTGGGCTGTGAGGTCAGTGGAAGTGTCTTCAACACCGCCACAGCTGTTTGTGTGTTATTCTACAGGCCGCTTCTCTGTAATGACATGCCTGATAAGAACATAACCAACAATACAGCTCATTACTGCTGTTGCCTCTTCCCACACACCCACGTGCACACACACACACACACACACACACACACACACACACACACACACACATTGACAACATGGACAATACAGCTCATTACAGCATCTCTGTTATAGACGCAAAACACACACGCAGCCCGAACACGGTGTGACTGTTTACCGTGACGTTGTGGGTTTAACCCCCCCCCCACCCCCCCTGGCTTGTGAGGCGTTATCACGTACGCACTTCCACCTCGTCATCAACTATGCCCTGGAAAAGACCTCACTCGGATTTTCCAGCGAGCTATTATTGGTTCCATGTGAAAGCTCCTGATAAAGAGGTGCACGTTGAGGAGATAATAGCGTAAAGTAAAAGCAGAAAGGTTCATGTGAAGGACATTCTGGTTCTGTTCTATATTCTTGTTACTGTCAACAAATCTCATGAAAAGACCAAATCCAAAAAATTAGAGAAACGTTATCGTCTCCCTCCTGCGCCCGATATAGAGTGATATTGTGCTTTTAGCTGACGTGTGTCGCCTCGCTGTTTTGAGCGATGCTCGTTCATGTCTATGTAGAGCGAGCACAAGCGCGAGCCTGACGCTGACTTTCGTTGACTTAACGGCCACAGGTGTCGCTGAAAGTTACAAATAGTCCCTTTAAATGAGGGATATTTAAGTGTTCCTACTGGGAAGTTGATTTAACTAAAGAAAATCATCCTCTGATTTACAGACTTACTTGAGATAGCTGAGCAAAATCCACTCAAGTAGAACCAACAGATGGTGATTTCTGTAGATTCGTCAGTCGGTCCATTGCATACTTGTGTCCAGAGACAACGAGTCCAATTACCATCAAATCTGCTGTTAATATTCACAGAGCCCAGAGACTCAAAACCTTTCCTGCAGCACCACCATCAAGTCTCTTTGACCGAGACTTCAAAAACAAATGGTCAATAAGTTTACTCAGGATATTCACAAAAGGATGAATCCTATTGTTTTTTCATGTTAATGTTAATTTGGTTGTTTGTTACATTAAAAAGGTTTTGGTTTGGCAGTCGGCTCACATCTCGGGTGTCGGAGTCTACGTTACTGAAATGAATCCGACGTCCACCCTGAAGGTAAGAAATCAATCTCAAAGCTAATGGTACGATTTGGAGAACGGTGAGTAGAGAGGTGTGTACGCACCGTTTGTAGTTAATGGGCTAAAACATGCAAAGCCATTCTTGTTCTATTAGGGTATGCTGTGCTCAGATGATAATACATGATATTAAAAAGGCTAGAGGCGTTTTAAAAGGCTGTTTTGAAGTTTAGTTAACAAAGCTAAGCTTTACTTGAACCACTTCTGAGTACAAGAGTTTCAAAATGACGCAGTAACGTAACGTCGCATCAGTCTGCAAACAACCGTAGCTGATTTCAACACTCATTTCCCGATCACGACGTCCACCCCGGTATGGTGTCACTATTTCCCACGCACGTATCCAGTGGCTTCAAGCTGAACTTTGCTGGATTCTCTAGGTCTACCGTCCGTCCAAATTAGCTGGAAAACGGAATTAGACACGAGTGGCCTTTTCAATTCACTGCTTCTTTACCCCGACGCACTGGAGCACCCACTCCCTGACAGCCCCGTGTTACTGAGCGTTACTGAGTGTTACTGAGTGGGGGTTAACCTCGGCCTGCTCTTGTGCAGACACATTGATGGATGACCACCCATTTATCCAGAACTACAGCAAACTCTCACAAACCGGATGTGGACACTGTGATTCGATGGTTACACCGCACACTCGAACTGCATGACCCAAATTGTTAATTCTATTTAATTCTATTAAGGGTATAAAATCAGAATATGATGGAGAAGTACTCAGTTTAATTCTCTAGAAACTTTAAGATAAAGTGAATAACAAAATCAGATGCTATTTCATTTTCTGTTACCTTAAATTGTGACTCTCCACCATTGTTTAATGCCGTTAATACCTCTTACAGATAAGAAAAGAATGTCTCTCTAAACCAGCCATCGCCATCCTCACATTGTCCGTGGCTTATCCCCGTCTGGGTCACAGTAGCAGCCGTCTGAAACACAACCTCCCACGTTTCTTTTTCTCTGACATGTTTAGTGAAGCGTAATCTCCGTGGGCAGCAAATCTCCTGCTGTCTACATTATGAATTAGGACGTGTGCGATTGTGACTAGTCGATTGCTACCCCTCGCTAGTCGGCACCAGCAATACTAGTCGGTTAAGCTTATTGATTGATTAATGTACACATTTAAATCTACCAGGTTGTGAGGTGTGTGTGTGTTACCTGGTTGGGGATATGCAGGTTGAAGTCTAGTCCACAGACAAACTCTGAGTGATGTTCCACCGTGTCCAGAAGAGGCTGGTTCACACTGAAGTCCCAGAACCTGCACATACAAACAAACAGATATTTGACTTTCATTTAACTAACAGCAAAACAAAACGATTTAACACACGGGGAAAAGTAAAGAGCTGTAATACATGAAAGCAAATTACACTTTGAGCAGGAAATGTTTCATAGTTTGAAGTTTCTGAAAAGGATTTAATAAACAAACCGACCACATCAAAACCTGATTAAAACATTATGAAAATGAGAACTGAACTGTGAAACTGCAAAAGAAGTTTTACTGTTTCTCTACCAGCAGCGAAGACCAAGAACCGAAACGCTGGTCAGTCTCTCTAGAGCAAGATCTCTCTATGACTACTGGACAGACTGCTGTGGCTTCTGGGACGGATATTTCATGGTGGATAGTTTCTGGTACCGAACCGTAGACTGTAGATAAGAAGTGGACGAATCACCGTGATGGTTTCTGGACTGACATTTTCAAGCCTTGATTTCAGCGTTTTGTCCGTCGCCATCTTGGTTTTTGGCCCTCAAGATTTTTGTTTTTGGTCATCGCCATCTTGGTTTTTGGTCTTGGTTTTTGATCGTCGCCATCTTGGTTTTTGATCGTCGCCATATTGGTTTTTGGCTGTCGCCATCTTGGTTTATGGCCGTCGACATCTTGGTTTTTCGCCATCTTGGTTTTTGGTCGTCGCCATCTTGGTTTTTGGCCGTCGACATCTTGGTTTTTGGCCGTCGCCATCTTGGTTTTTGGTCGTCGCCATCTTGGTTTTTGGCCGTCGCCATCTTGGTTTTTGGCCGTCGCCATCTTGGTTTTTGGTCGTCGCCATCTTGGTTTTTGGCCGTCGCCATCTTGGTTTTTGGTCGTCGCCATCTTGGTTTTTGGTCGTCGCCATGTTGGTTTTTGGCCGTCGCCATCTTGGTTTTTGGCCGTCGCCATCTTGGTTTTTGGTCGCCGCCATCTTGGTTTATGGTCGTCGACATCTTGGTTTTTCACCATCTTGGTTTTTGGTCGTCGCCATCTTGGTTTTTGGTCGTCGCCATCTTGGTTTTTGGCCGTCGCCATCTTGGTTTTTGGTCGTCGCCATCTTGGTTTTTGGTCGTCGCCATCTTGGTTTTTGGTCGTCGCCATGTTGGTTTTTGGCCGTCGCCATCTTGGTTTTTGGCCGTCGCCATCTTGGTTTTTGGTCGCCGCCATCTTGGTTTATGGTCGTCGACATCTTGGTTTTTCACCATCTTGGTTTTTGGTCGTCGCCATCTTGGTTTTTGGTCGTCCGTCGCCATCTTGGTTTTTGGTCGTCGCCATCTTGGTTTTTGGTCGTCGCCATGTTGGTTTTTGGCCGTCGCCATCTTGGTTTTTGGCCGTCGCCATCTTGGTTTTTGGTCGCTGCCATATTGGTTTTTGGCCGTCGCCATCTTGGTTTTTGGTCGCCGCCATATTGGTTTTTGGCCGTCGCCATCTTGGTTTTTGGTCGCCGCAATATTGGTTTTTGGCCGTCGCCATCTTGGTTTTTGGCCGTCGCCATCTTGGTTTTTGGTCGCCGCCATATTGGTTTTTGGCCGTCGCCATCTTGGTTTTTGGTCGCCGCCATCTTGGTTTTTGGCCGTCGCCATCTTGGTTTTTGGTCACCGCCATATTGGTTTTTGGCCGTCGCCATCTTGGTTTTTGGTCGTCGCCATCTTGGTTTTTGGTCGTCGCCATGTTGGTTTTTGGCCGTCGCCATCTTGGTTTTTGGCCGTCGCCATCTTGGTTTTTGGTCGCTGCCATATTGGTTTTTGGCCGTCGCCATCTTGGTTTTTGGTCGCCGCCATATTGGTTTTTGGCCGTCGCCATCTTGGTTTTTGGCCGTCGCGATCTTGGTTTTTGGCTGTTGCCATCTTGGTTTTTGGTCGTCGCCATCTTGGTTTTTGGCCGTCGTCATCTTGGTTTTTGGCTGTTGCCATCTTGGTTTTGGTCATCGCCATCTTGGTTTTTGGCCGTTGCAATCTTGGTTTCTGGCCGATCTTGGCTTTTGGCCGCCGCCATTTCGGTTTTTGGCCGTTGCCATCTTGTTTTTTTGCAACCAGAAGCGACACGAAGTATCTTGAAAACTTATATCCGGATTTCTATTAAAGTGATGTTTCTTCTCGGTCCACAGAGGATCAAGCTTATTGATTTTGGTGAACGTTTAGCCTTTCGTCTAACGTCCCAGGTTATTCAAAAGATGAATCCTAAAGTTTTTTTATATTGACCCTCCTGACCTCTGACTCCATAATTAGGCCAAGATTTCCACTCATACTCAAGAAATGTGGAAAAAAATGATGAGCAGTATAAAATGCACTGAGCTCTGCTCCACAGAAGATAACAGGGACTTTTTGGGGACACTATTCTTAAGACAAAACTGCCATACTACAAGCAAATCTACATAAACAACATCTCATAATCTAAGACACAGACTGAACTGAAACATTCTGGAGAACCATCATATGTGTTAGGCCCAAAGCCTCCTCTCACTTAGTGTAGAGAAACGTAGAACTACCAGATGTGTGTGGCGGTCTGACAGCTGGCTGTGGGGGAGGAAGCATACACCTGATCATACCTATCTTCTACAAAAATAAACCCTTCAAATTACAAATCATAGAGTTAAGCATGAGTGGGATTTAATAGAGAGAAAAGACGGGAGGAAGGTGAGTAAGAGATATGCCGAGAGAGAGAGGAGGGGTTTAAGAGATATAAAGAGGAATGGATATAAAAATCAATCTAGAGAGTGAGATTAAGAAAAATAAAGATGAATAAGAAGTAAAAGAGAAAGGAGAGCCAGTAAAACACCAGACGTCAGGCAGCGGCAGCCAATCAGACTAATTGAAAGACTGTGTCTCTTCCTGGTCTTGACAGAGTGGTGTGTGTGTGTGTGTGTGTGTGTGTGTGTGTGTGTATGCCAAAGCCCTGACGCAGCAAACACTCCCTCCAGACTCATCCACTTTGCAAATGTAATTAAATCATTCTCAGAGGGAACACTGCAGCTCCCATTGGCCTCCATTAGGCCCATATTAATACTGGACACACACACACACACACACACACACACACACACACACACACACACACACACACACACGCAATGAGCGATGGGTGTCTGGGGAGAGTCAGGTATTAAGAGATATTATATATTGAGTGAGTTGTTAGTGTAAATCTCTGCTCACCCTCACGTTCCCTGAGTGGACATGTAGGTGTGTTTGTGTGTGTGTGTGTGTGTGTGTGTGTGTGTGTGTGTGTGTGTGTGTGTGTTTGACAACACTGCAGTACAGACCGGTTTAGGTTCTTTCCTAATGAGCAGAGTGTTTCTGGCACCGATATAACTCGCAATAAACAAACTTTCTCTCAGGAAAGTTAACGAGAAGTTGGCCAATCAGAAGCTGCTTTAGCGTAAAGAGGTTTCAGGCTTCAGTGCGGCAGAAAATGCAGCAGCACTTTGACATGATTAGACTTCATTTATCCCCACGGGGACGTCAGGTTGATGCAAATCAGAAAAGAAAAAGAAAAGTAACATGATTCAGTGGCGGGTATTCAGCCTTCTCTCTGACCAAAGAGACCAGACACACCAACCCAACATCGAAGAACTAGCGGCGATGAAGGCCGACTGTTGCGTCGCCTCACGTCTCTTTTGTCTTGGTCAACAAGTTGCACCTGAACACACCGCAAACACTACACTCTTTGGAGTGTAATGAGCATTAAAACCTCACAGACATGCTACTGTGTTTGTGACTAACGTGTAAAGCCCCTGACACACCAAGCTGACGGTCAGCCGTCGGACAGTTTGGGGCCATCAGTGAGCGTCCATCGGTCTAGTTTTTGCGGTGTGTCTCGCACCGTTGCTTCTAGTCTGCTCGTGTCTGAGGTTTTTCGTCCGATTCAGCATGTTCAATCAGCGGCGGAGCTCGTCGGTGGGAGAAATCACTCTGATTGGCCGTTCAGTTTAAGCGATCGGCTGCACGAGAAGAGAAACGGACGTGAGGAAAGCCAACGAGTAAAGGCTCTTTTCATGTTTCATCTTCATCTCATCTGATCGTTCCAACACACGGATATTTTCACAGCGACATGAACATCTGTAATGAAGCTAACAACAGCTTGTATATCTGCCGTCCTCGTTCTTCCTGTTTCTCTTTTTGAATGATGAACACAGACTACCGCCGCCTGCTGGTGTGGAGAGTTATTTCCTCTGACGGAGGCGCAGAACGTACGTGCTAACTGACCGTCAGCTGTCGTCTTTGCGGTGTGTTCAAATGCAACTTTTTGGTCAAGACAAAGGCGACGCTACAGTCGGCCTTCATCGCCGCTAGTTCTTTGATGTTGACTTGGTGTGTCTGGACTCTTAGGTCTTAGTCAATGCGATGTGTTCAAGTGCAACTCTTTTGCCAAGACGTGAGGCAACTCAATGGTCGGCCTTCATCGCCGCTAGTTCTTTGGTGTGTGCGGGCCATAAAAATGTTGCTGCTTGAAGAAAACGAAAAAGAAAGACCCCATTGTAACCATGGAAACGTAGATTTACTATGTAATTCTAAATATCTAAGAGCCACATTGAACGGGGTTCATGCGCTCACTCATTCACAAATATATGCGAGACGTTAAAGTCCAACACATTCATCACCCAGAGTAATGCGGAGCAATATGTCAGCGTCGTAATAAAGTGCAGTGGCAATAAAAGGAAATCTCCAGCGAACTGAATGCATTTCTGTCCCAGCAGCTCCCATCCATTCAGAGCATTAAGAGCAGCAGCAATAATCCCGCTAGCTAAGAGCCACTATAGCTTTGATTGGCTTCATAAAATGAGCGACGGCGGTGATTTACTGTCGACTGTGGTGAGTCGGCTTTTTAGATAGGAAACAATGCAGCAGCAGTAGAATTAGAAGAAGAAGTCGCAGAACTTCAAACACTTGATCAGGACGTCACTGTGGCATCAGCGTTTATATGAACTGTGCAGAAGAGAACGCAGCGTCTGTTTTAGGACAAGTGTCAGCTAGTGATTCAGATTATAGGTTTAGATGACGTCCATGTGTGTGTGTGTGTGTGTGTGTGTGTGTGTGTGAGACCAGATGACTGTCCCGGTTAGACAAATACACCGTGTTATTTGTATAAATGAGGCTTGCGCTGTCTTTTGTCCGCAGTTTCCAGGGTAGGTAATTATTTAGCTTCTATTGTATTTCATTGTGTGGAACCGTCCATTCACCTGTCAGCTGTGTGTGTGTGCATCTCACTATTACTACGAACATCAGGAGAAAGAGAGGGAGAGGACACGAGGACAAAACTGAAAAAGAGAAGTGACAGAAGACAACAGAAAGAAAGACGGACATAGAGACAGAGAGTGATCCGATTCCTCCCATGAGCTCATGTCACCGATGCTTTTAATTCAAACAGGAAATTAACGCTCACACAAACACACAGACTGCTGTGAGGTGGAGAGGACACGTTATCTAAAGCAAACATGAGACGTCAAACCTGCTGCTAAAAAAGGAAAACACCTCATGAGTCTCAGTTTCATTCTAAATAAGAGCAGTGTGTCCAGAGAGCAATAATAACCACATTACAATAGGACAAGTGTACTAAAAGTGCTAGATATCGGAATGTATCATTTATGGACATTATTTTTCAAGGCTGGAAATCACAAGGAAGAATACTACCATCCAGTAGTTGTTGAGATATTTCAGTCTATGGTGGTCCAACTGACATCCCACGAGCTATGCCCCTGTAGCATCGCTAAAAATGTTAGCAGGTTTTTATTAGTGGAATACATTTAAGTTGATTAATGCGTAAATGAAGGGGTGAAATGCAAAGGGAAAATCATACATAAAAAAATAAATATAAATTAAATATATGCATGAATATATAAATCAATTAAAATCAATAAATCAATAAAAAATAAATAAATTGTTTTAAAATTAATAAAAATAAATACATAAATAAATAAAAGGGAAAATCAAACCAAAAAGTACATAAATAAGATAATTAATACAAAGATAAGCAAATAAAGTAGCAAACTAAAACAAAAATATAAATTCATGTCATATTTGATCAATAAATAAATGGCTATATTTACTTTTAATATTATTTTTGTTTCATTTAATGACATTTATTTATTTTCGATTTTGTCAGGTTCCGTCCTCCATACATTATAACATCAAACAGCAGAAAGGGTTGAGGAACATGGATGAATCAAATAGTAAAGTACAGAAGTGAATCAGAAGAACTGATGGCATCTGAGCATTCAGAGCGCTGCACTCCAAACTGAGACTGTCAAGACTACCACTAGATAAACAAAGAGGAGAGGAGGAGGTGGGCGGTGAGCGGATATGAGGTATATGAGAAAGGATTAATAGAACTCTGTGTGTACATGTGGCTGGCTATAGAAGAGTGTGTGCTCAGATGTATTTGCATGTGTGCATTCATGTCTTGTTCTTTGTGTGTGTGCAGGTGGATTAGTTCAGTATTTGTGCGTGTTACAGCACACAGGAAGGCCGACAGGAGCAGGTGTGTGTGAGTTTACACAGCGGAAGGTGCAACGAGCTGAATACACCGACAGGTGGACGAGGGGGCGCTCAGATTTAAGATTTAATACACCTTCACATGATGGACGGCTTCATTTCAACAGGTCTTAGTGGAGCAATTCAAGAGCTGTTATATAATATAGGAGAAAGTCTATACATAGAATATTATGTAGGTAGGTAGGTATTATGTATTTATTACATAGAAGAAGTGTGTTTTCATAATGTTGAACAGGACAGGAAATCCTATTAGTGATTAAAATAGATAATCACACATTTATTATCTGTTCAACATGAACCTTAAAGGGAGATTTGTCAAGTATTTTATACTCTTATCAACATGGGAGTGGACAAATATGCTGCTTTATGCAAATGTATGTATATATTTATTATTGTAAATCAATTAACACAAAACAATGATAGATATTGTCCAGAAACCCTCACAGGTACTGCATTCAGCATAAAACAATATGCTCCAATCATAACATGGCAAACTGCAGCCCAACAGGCAACAACAGCTGTCAGTGTGTCAGTGTGCTGACTTGACTATGACTTGCCCCAAACTGCATGTGATTATCATAAAGTGGGCATGTCTGTAAAGGACATCATTGATTGATGACTCCCTTACTTTTAAACCACATGTGCTGTACCTTGTAAACTGGGTTTTTATTTTCGAAAGAAGTTTTGTTTTTCTTTTTATGTAAAAAAAACGTCTTGTTTCTACAACATTTTTACCGGTTTTAGATTATAGAGATGTTTCGTACATGCACCCTTCTGCTCAATGCCTTCATATGGTTGATGTAGCTCACCGTGCATCCTTGAGGTTCATTTCAGGTTGTAAAGCTCTGACTCACCGCTGTGAGTTGTACTCTCGGGTGGGATGGCCTGCACTGGCAACCCGTAGGCTCTCCCATTGGTACATCTTTATAAATATATTTTATATATATATATAAGGTGAATCTGCGTCTGCTCCCACACTACTTCAGTGTTTTTATTACGCAGAAAAACTGTGGACAGTATTCACTGCGTTCACAGAACTTATTTCTGCTCTCTGTCCCAAAAGCTCGGACAAAAATTGAGGGAAAGGGCGTTTGCATATTTTGCACCCTCAGCCTGGAATTTGCTCCAAAAGTACCTGAAAATCAAGGAGCTCTTATCATTAAACATGTTTAAATCTAAAATGAAGGCTTCAGAAGCAGACTCTATGGCATGCCAATGTTTTTAGCTTCCCTTGTTGTACAGCTGACTCCCAGAAAAGTTCCATTTTGTCCCCCATTTGTCTTTAGATAGTTCTCTTTTAATGCAAATGTTAGTGCTTTTAGTGTTTGTGTCTGTGTCTGAAACTTTATGTTCATGCTGCTGACTGTCTTGGCCAGGTCTCCCTTGGAAAAGAGGTTCTTAATCTCAATGGGACTAACCTGGTTAGGGGAGACTCGTGGGTACCCATAGAACCCATTTTCATTCACATATCTGGAGGTCAGAGGTCAAGGGACCCCTTTGAAAATGGCTTTGAAAAGGTTTTTCCTCGCCAAAATTTAGCGCACGTTTGGGGCATTATTTAACCTCCTTCACGACAAGCTAGTATGACATGGTTGGTACCGATGGATTCATCAGGTTTTCTAGTTTCATATGATACCAGTATCTTCACTCTAGCTTTAAAACTGAGCCCGCTACAACCTAAAAACCGCAAGTCGCGTTAATGCGTTAAAGAAATTAGTGGCGTTCAAACCGATTTGCATTATTATCGCGTTAACTTTGAAAGCCAGTTATCATAATCAATAAAAGTTAAGCAGTGCAGCTGATCAACAGACAAAGAAGAGACTAACGATGTAAAGAGTCTCCTTGATAATGAGGTGATTAGAGCCTCATGCACTCAGTCATGATCGATGCTGAGAGGACACACACACACACACACACACACGAAGAACAGGTGATAATTAGCTTGATCGCCTTTGTGTTTAGATTGTTTAACAGAAAACAAACCTACGTGACGCACACACACACACACACACACACACACACACACACACACAACAAAGTGCAGGACCATGGGTAGCCCCGGCTCCGTCCCGTTCACAGTGTTTTACTGAGATAACATCAGATGAAGTAAACCCACTGACACCGTGCTATCACGGCGGTAATGAATGGATTAAGGATTATCTCAGAGAACGGACAGAAGCCTGAGTTAATAAAGGAGAACACCAGCGAGTGCAAGATTAAATTAAAGATGTACGATGAATGCTTAAAAAAAAAGGTTCCTCTATCTGCACCGACACGATCTGGTGAGTTTCTGAGGAGACGAGCTGAGGATGTTTCAGGTTTCACTTCATTAAGTCCGTCTTTTTAAGAGAGCTCTTGAGAATAATATGTGTCTCTTTAGCAGCTAAATGCTCCACCGTGTTCCCCAGCTAGTCTCTAACGGTGTCCGTCTGCTGTTTGCTGCTGAGCAGGAAGTGTATTCAGCGGCTTTATCAGAGCTTGTTTGATGGAAACAGCTGGAAACACTGAAACTGAACCAGACAGAATCAGAACTATAGCTCCGGGACTTTTAATCCCAGGAACTAGGGATGCTCATTTTGAAAAATGTTCTTAACCGATAACCGACCCTCGTTAACCGATTATTAACCGTTAACAGACAAGATTTGTGCCTCACATGCAGCGGTGCGCCAGCTGCAGGAGGACAACAGATATTGGTTGACGGGAGTCCCCAGTTCACCGTCCGGGAGCGTTAACTTGTGTAGTGTCACCGACATGCAGCCACTTTCCCAGTAAAAGTCTCCACCTCACATTTAGTTTAGTTTAGCAGGTTGTCAGCTGTGTCTCTGCCCGGCGGAACTTTAGCGAGTGTCCAACAAACAGTGTGTGTGTTTGTGCTACGTTAGCAGCTCTAGCATTGTCGGAGGCTTCGTGCTCGCCGCCGCCGCACACGTAGTCTGCATAACTTTAGTGAGTTTCCAACAGACCGTGTGTGTGTTGGCGGTGAGTGTGAGGTTGTTGGTGGCGTTCTAGCTGTGAACGTAAGTGTAGCAGTGTGTGGACAGTTTATTTGTCGGTGAATAAATGCTACGAAACTACAACTCCTCCGCTCAAGCGAGCCGGAGACCAGAGACAACTTCCTGTATCCTGCAACTAGTCTGGCTCAAAATCTCACATGACCGACTGGTTGGTCTCAAGATGCAGATTTTTTTTAAACGGCGGTCCTGTAGTGATGCACGGGTCAGGTTTTTTTTTATTACCCGACCCGTTAAGAGAGCCAATCCGCACCGCGCCGACCCGCAAATATATGCGTCAATCAATTTTCAAGGACTGAAGTCTGAGTCAAGGACAGAGATGATAAGCGGACTGTGCAACGTAATCTCGTAAATACGTGAAATGACCACGACCTCTTGACAGGGCATCACATGACAGAGACGGAGAGAGAGGAAGAGATGGTGGAAGGTGGGCTATTGCACGCAAAGTTTCTGTAAGTTATTAATAACTTGTGCATTACTACCGTCCTGTGAATCGCGAGTACTCGACCAACCCTTAAAGTTCCTGAACTTTCAGAAAGTACCACCTGACCAGGGACATTTTGGGGGTTAAAATAATGTCCCTGAACTTAATTTAGACTCTGGTCCCTGTAGTCGAAATGCAATGAGTTCTTCTAAAACAGTTGACACACCGTAAGGTTCGATTTGGCCCGACACATGTTTGTAGCGAAAATAAAAAATAAATATGAATTTAAAAAACATATAATATAAATCATTTAAAAAAAATTATGAGGTAAAATCACTCCTTAAATATGTAACTATTAATTATTTTCATATACTGAGAACGGCGGACGGAATGACGCAGGAAGTTAGCTTCGTGCAAGTCAGGTAACAAAAATCAAGGAGAGGCAGTGACGGTTGCACACGAACAAAAGGCATTTCAATGGAAACTTGGGATCCTAGTGCAATTTTGCATGTTAACAATACCGTTAAGTCCGTTTTGGCTCCCCAAAGGAAATATTTGGGCATCTCTCCTCCAAAGGTTCCTAGTTAAGGGGCTAAAACTCTCCTTAGATCTGCAGAGTTCATGATAATTCTCTGTGATTTAATGCCTATCCACATTAGAGATTTAAAGTCAGGATATCTCGACCTCTGCTGCATTGATTTTGACCGTTGTTTAACTTAATACGACTCATGTGAGTAACATTACGTAGCAGAGGAAGGAGTGGTCTAACGGGGGCATCAGTGACTTGAGGTTTAATCATCCAGACCTTCACCTGAAGATCAGACTGTTCTGTAACAGACAGGCAACAGGTGTGAATGAGTCAGTGAGAGGCAGCGTGTTGTAAAATAGCGTTTTGTATTCAGCAAACCTCCCTCGCTACAAAATTGAATTGTCATGAATTATTTCTATGCATTAGTTTTATGCCCAGCAATCGTATTTTATTTTGTTTTGCAGCCTCGGGGCTTCTTCCTGGAAAACACAAATAAATGTTCTTTGGTACTTTTGGATTCGATTCTGAGGATTATTACTGCGGACGGCGTTTTCTTACCTTACAAAGACGACCTTAACCGCCAGTGTGTGTGTGTGTGTGTGTGTGTGTGTGTGTGTGTGTGTGGGCAGCCTATAATGAAATCAGTACTCAGCATTGAGTATTTGAGCCAATGAAAGCCCGGATCGATAAAACACAAGGTTTGGTAGAGAGCCAGCTCTCACCACATTTATCTTTCAGCCTTCCTTCTTTCTCTTTGGCACTTTACTGCCTCCCTCCTTTCTCTCTCTCTCTCTCTCTCTCTTTCTCTCACTCTCTCTCCATCATTTAAGATATCCAACACCTGACATTTATTTCAGCATCACTCCTCTTTTAACTTGCCCCCGATCATCCTTCCATCTTTTGTTTGGAGTCTCGTCAGCGACAACAGAAGTTAAACTGTGTCATTTCATCCCGGTTTCATTCCCAGAGCGTCAAATACCGACGCTTTGTCACGTCGCACACAACACATTCTTGCTCCCAACTCGTCAAATACCGTCGATTGGTCGGTGCCCCTCGGCATCGGAGACTTAAAGACAATTTAAAGAAAAATGCAAATTCCCAATTAGGATAAGACTCCCAGAAGCCCTGACTCCATCCTTGTCATCCTGATTAATTGTATTATTGATTGATCTGTCAAGAACGCCCATAAAATAGAGAAAAATGCTCATTACATTTTCCCAGAGCCAGCGGTGACGTCTTTAAATTGCTTATTTTGCCCGACGAGCCAAAGACGCAAAAGATATTCAATTTACAATGATGAAAAAACAGACAAGCACGACTCAAAAGAACTCCAAATAGATTACATTTTGTGACTATTTCACGGACTGCCGTGAGACTGTGTTGGACAGACATACAGACAGGTTTTATAGAACAGAACAGACTTTAAGTTAAATTTAAAGGCTGCAGAAACTCCCACTGAAACGCAGAGAGAGAGAGAGAGAGAGAGAGAGAGAGAGAGAGAGAGAGAGAGAGAGAGAGAGAGAGAGAGAGAGAGAGAGAGATTATGAAGTAGCATATTCTAATAAAACACACAGAGGCAGTCTTGCTTGATATTACAGATTTTATTAACTCTGCAGCTCACCTTGTCTCCATCGTTCTCCCCCTCTCTTTCTCTCTCTCCATCTCACACACCAGTTAACTTAATCACACATTATCACAGTGTCCTTACTCATTACTACTTCTAGGATGACACCATTCATCCACTATGGCTGGTAATTGAAAGAAAAGGAAGGTAAGCAGAAACACGACTCCGTGCTGGAGACCACATCCTCCTCCGCCGCTGCTGCAGACTTTTAACCTCTAAAAGTTGGTTTCAAATAGTCAAATGTTTCTATTATATCCAGGTGCAAACGCATTCTCTTCAACCTGTAAAACCTCCTTCATTTCCACGCGTCATTAATGCTAAATAAGTTCCACGCACACTTCAGACCGGTGTTTCACTATAAAACACAACTGCAAAGAAGCCGATGACAACTTCACTTAAAGAACTGTAAGTTCACACAGCGCTTCATGATCAGGACAAAGACACAGAAAGAGATATTAAGAGATAGAAAGAGACTCAGAAAACTACACAAGTACTAAAGGTGTATCTTACCTGACAGTGAAGTCGTACGAGCAGGACGCCAACACCGTCTTACTGAACGGAGAAAACTGCAGAAAGAGGAATACAAAAATATTATCTTTAATAAAATGCTTCTTTATCTGTTACATTATTTCACATTTCTGTATTTCCAATACGAAATGAAGGTCATTTGTTTGTGTTCTTATTCATGAATGTTGTGGTGGAGAGATAAAAATACTCCATTACAAATCTACTTGAGTAAAATTCACTAGTATTATTAGCTAAATGTACGTAAAGTTAAAAGTAAAAGTACTAGTACTTTCGGTTTGCACCAAACATCAACAGATGAATGAAAAAAATAAAAATGAATCATAGAAAATAAAGGTTTCCCCTCACAAACCCAGGGAAGTCCCAGTTACAGATCTTTCTAGTGAGTCTTTCATATTTCTGTTGGTTTAAGTTTCTCTGAAGAAGAATGAAGCGAGAAGCTCTTTCAAAGTACAAATGAGAAAGCAGACCACCTGCAGCGCTGTTGACAGTTTGTTCTGCTGAAATGTTTGCATCCTGCTGAGTAACGTTTCATGTTGTACTGAAGTCTGTTTTCGGGGCTGCAGCTGGAGGCCGTCCCTCATCTTATAAAAGGAAACTGTGAATGTTAAAATATGTGAAATTCTTTCAATCAAAGTGAAAAACGCCTTCAGGCGGGACGAGCCGGAGTGTTCTGCTCAGCAGTTAGAGGATCGTAGCGACACAGAGAGGCTGAGAAGAGTCCACGGAGAGTAATTTCACCGGCTGCCGGCTAAAGCGCTCCTACATTAATTTATTCGTTCATTTGTTCCACCTCTCCGCTTCCGACGGTTTCACCTCTCTTATCGGGCAGATTCAAACACCTTTCTCTCTCCGCTGCCGTCCCTCTCCTTCTCTTTCCTCTCAGTTAAACGTACAGATGCTTTATTGGTATCATCAGCAAGAAGTCATTTGTTACCAAAGCAAAAGAGCAGCTGTGATGATGTAGAACAACATCATCTGGGAGCACTTTCCTCTTAATGCCGTATGTCTGACAGAAGAAAAGTAGAGTTCAACACCGACTGTCTCCAGTACTTTCCTCTGATATAGAGAAGGGTCCAGCTGCAGAGCTGCAGGCTCAGGCCCACCTCCACCGTCGGACCCTTTACGGTCCCGAGCTTGGAGACGGAAGTGACGTCGGAAATCGTTAACGCCAGAGATGATCATCAGGATACGATAGAATGTGTTCATTAGTTTGAATACAAAACCTTTAGTTCCGCAAACAAAACTTTAAGAACGTTGTAATAATGATGACAAAACTACTAAAATAAGATCTAAAATGTATTTTAAAATTCACTTTTAACAGTTGTACGGTACAGTAAGTGTCTCTGTCTGTCAGTTTATTTTCATCTCTTTTCTCTTCTTCTTCTGCTGATCGTGATCAATCACTTCACTTCCTGTCTGCTTCCTCCAGTGAAATCGATACGAGCAGACGGATTTGCAAACATTGACAAAACACAAACACAGTTTTTAGAGTCTCGATCGATTAGTGACACCTGTCACCTGGAAAACACGAGCTTGAGCAAGACAGCTGCTTGATTGGGTGAACTCAGGTGAGTGTGTGTGTGTGTATGTGTGTGTGTGTGTGTGTATTCATGACGTCAGTGTGTGTGTGTGAAGTGACATGTGTCTAAACCGAGTAAGTGGTATGTGTTTGGGAACTCCTCTGCAGCTGTCTTTGTGTGTGTGTGTGTGTGTGTGTGTGTGTGTGTGTGTGTGTGTGTGTGTGTGTGTGTGTGTGTGTGTGTGTGTGTGTGGTCTTATTAGGTCCATTTAAGTGGGTGTTTTGATGCTGTCAGACCCTGGACTGTGTCTCTGCCACCACACACACATTCTGCTCTCGATTCTGAGGCGTGATTTGTGCTCTACTCATCTGCGAAGGGCCGGGAGCGTCCGCACAGCCAAAGTGACGTCACACCTTCGTGGGAGATTCGTGTGACAGGTTTTGCCTCTCCATGCACACCTACCGATTAAATACTATCACGATATCTGGGTGCCGATTCGATATGTGTTGCAATTTTTATGTATTGTGATTCGATATTACGATTTATTGTGATTTTTTTGTTAACTTTTTTAACACTAGACCATGGGGAAAAGTTAAAACATACACTTCTAGGGACTTTTACTTTGTAAAATATCTAAATTAATCCATTAAAGTGTTTGATTTTCAGCATGTATGTAGTCAGAGATGTCCTGAAGTCAAATATATCAGTTATTGTCAGGAGTTATTTATTATCCAGCAACCCAGAAATCAATGAATAAAGATATTTCCCTCACAGATTAGTGGTATTTTCTTTTTAATCTATAAGGGACATGTAATGTTTTATACTTCTGTTGAATATAATCCATCAATCTGATTTCCATAGATGTATTTTGTATATTAAGTTCCCTTTGTTAACACCTTATTTTGAAAAACGGACGTAGTCAACACGTCTCTACTTCCTCTAACTTCTCCAAGGTGGTCTCTAGCTCTCCCGTCAGCTCCGTTCTCTTTATCCATCCATGGTCAGATCCATCGGGGCCGTTTCAATGCAGAGAACACAAATGTCAGAATCTGGGTGCTCTACAGTCGTAGCGTCGGCTACACGTATAACGTTAACGTTATATCACCGTGTGTGTGTGTTTGTGTTTGTGTGTGTGTGTGTGTGTGTGCACCTTGACTCTGCGGATGGCGTAGGTGTGTCCCAGCAGTTGATTGACAGGCTGCCGGACGTTCCTCAGGTCCCACACACACACACTGCAGTCCACTGACCCGGTGGCCACGATATTCTGCAGACAGACAACAATTACAGCATTATCATAAAAACTCACAAAGTACTACATTTATAAATGCATTTTCAACTAAAATAGATTTGGCTACTTTAATGGAGAATGAAGCTCATTAAATACATCGATGGTGGACTGAACCTGATCAGCTTCATTTCAAACTACACTGCATGTGGCATCTTTAACTAGAACAAACCTGTTATATAGAAATGTATTTCGATTACACGCACCTTGGATAGATGTGTTAATACTTAAGGATGGTCCATCCAGTTCTTACATAAACTACATTTGTCATAGATAAGAATTCGGGCTGTCAAAGTTAACGTGATAATAACGCGTTAACACAAATTTCTTTAATTTCTTTAACGCATTAACGCAACAATTTTTAGGTCTTAGCGGGCTCAGTTTTAAAGCTAGAGTGAAGATACTGGCATCATATGAAACTAGAAAACCTGAAGAATCCATCAGTACCAACCATGTCATACTAACTTGTGGCCAAGCAGCATATTTGCCCACTCCCATGTTGATAAGAGTATTCAATATTTGACAGATCTCCCTTTAAGGTACATTTTGAACTGATAAAAAAAGTGTGATTAATCGCGATTAAATATTTTAATCGATTGACAGCCCTAATAAAAACCACAGTAAAGCCAGAGGTGCAGCACGAGGTGAGCAGTTACCTGGTCATATTTGCACCAATCACAGCTGAGGATCTCAGCCTTGTGCGCCGGGATGGCCAATCGACACGCGGCGCTCTTCACATCCCAAACTCTGAGCGTCCCGTCGCCTGAAAGCAGACAGAGAGAGAGAGAGAGAGAGACAGCAGAGGATTACCCAGCATGCCCGGTACAACCAGAGCCCATACTGGGGACCTCTGAGCAGCTGGACTGCCCTGCTCACTGGCACTTTGGTCATATACAGTATATATATATATAAATATAACTAGAGACAGAAAGAAAGAAAGAAAGAAAGACAGAAGAGGTTAATAGAGGGGAACACGGCTGCAAGTGTTGAGTTCCTTCAGGTTTTATTTGACTGTGTGTGATTCCCAGTATAACTTATTCTCTTGTGAACACTCATTTCAGGGACCACTTCACTGTGGCATCAACCCAACAGTGTGTGTGTGTGTGTGCGTGTGTGTGTGTGTGTGTGTGTGTGTGTGTGTGTGTGTGTGTGTGTGTGTGTGTTCCTGGGCAGAGGTTGAGGGTCTGCCAACACACTGCGACAATCATAAAGCAGAACCTTTACACTCTGTTCTCCTCCCTCCTCCTCCTCTTCCTCCTCTCTCCTCCTCTTCCTCCTCCTCTCCGTCATTAATTTCACAGCCAGCAGGTTCTGAGAGGTTTTATTCAAACTCTGCAGTCTTTATGCCAACGTCACAGCGACGGCCTCAGTCTGCCGTCGAACTGGGCAGTTTGAAGCTGAAGACGCCAACGAGAGGCAGTTCTAAAACGTTTAACGTTAACCTCTAGATAATCTATATTTGCTTATCATTAGGTTATGTTTTCACTGGCGTTTGTTTGTTGGTTTGTTTGTCTGTTGGCAGGATTACTCCAAAAGTTTGTGATGGATTTGAATGAAATTGTTTGGAGGGGTGGAGTGTGGCACAATGAACAATCCATTCGATTTTGGTGGCGATCCGGATCAGGGTATAACACATGAGCAGGGTAAAAGAGTGACGCGTTGATGACGCATGACCCCGCCTCCTTCTTCAAGCAGAGAGATACTTGTGTGGATGTGTGTGCGGGAGCTGCTGGCCGTCCACGGTGAGAAAGAACAAAGCGGTAGATGACGGGATGAGAGACGACGTAGTGTAACGTCATACAGACATAACAAGGCTGCTGAATGAGAGAGGCATCCGCCGACACGTTACACGGAAACACACCGTGTTAATAACAAGCCGACCGCCTCGCGGTACCGCCGGCTGTGAGCTGTGATCTGTTTTTAAAGTCACACGTTGGCAGAGGTCTGCGCTCTCCGAGTGCCATTCTAGTTTTATTTGAGTTTTGCCTCTTTTGATTTGATTTTGATTATGTAAAGACGTATATTCTTTGTTGACTGTGTGCTGGAACAACATTGATTTATTTTGATTAACCGCACGAGCCTGAATCACCAAACAAGTCACCACAACCGTGATTAAAGAAAATAACATGTTGTAAATGTCTATATAAATGATATCTACGAGGTGTCTGAAGTAGAGGTGGGAGAATGTATTTAAACCTTAATAGGATTATGTGACTCTGAAACAAGGCTAACTAAAAGTCCCCTCACGGTGAACACCGGAGGGAAACTGGTGGGAATATTTTGAGTTTGAATTAGCAGCTCCGAACAAATCCCGACTATTTGTTGCTGCAGGGAAGAGATTAAAGAGCGCACCGAGGGAGCTTCCTGCTGGCATCACCTGATGTTTACTGACCACCAGATTAATCCTGTTTCCTCTCTTTCCTCCTCATCCTCTTTAATCCCAACAGATGGATGGAAAAACCCAACACACCCTCCTCTCAGCATCCTCCCGCTCTTTATCGATTCCTTCATTTTAACCCTTCCTCCTCTGATTTATCCTCTTCCTCGCTCACACACTCCCCCTCAGCCGTGTGAGGAAGCTCCACTGGCATCATCACGTCACTTCAAGTGGAAAACGTGCCAACTAGACAGAGTGTAGGTGTGTGTAGGGGTGTGTGTGTGTGTGTGTGCGTTCTGCAGCACATTAGAGGCTGACTTCTGTAAAAGGGTCTCGCTCTATTACACCTGCTATCTCTGCTGTATCAGCAAGTTCAGCTAACACACACACACACACACACACACACACACTCTCTCCCACATGCAGTAAGCTTCTTACTGATGCGAGACAACTTTAAAATCCTGCAGATGTACAACACACACACACACACACACACACACACACACAAACAACACACACACACACACAAACCTGATGCCAGTGAATTGATGCTGAGAGATGTGAAGAGGGAAACACTACAGAGCTCTTTACTGTTAACGGGAATTCATCTGTTTATGTATTTAGGAAAAAACAGGAATCAGAAATCAGATTTAAAAACATACAGTTTGAACATATAATCTGTAGATTAAACGTTTCTTTGCTGTTTGTTTGTTTTATTACACCGAGGGGTTCAAAGTCAATCAATTAAAATAGTAAATCGCGATTAGGGATGTCACGATACCAGAAATCTAGTAGTCGTGGGTACCCATAGAACCCATTTACATTCACATATCTGGAGGTCAGAGGTCAACGGACCCCTTTGAAAATGGACATGACCGTTTTTCCTCGCCAAAATTTAGCGTAACTTCAGAGCGTTATTTAACATCCTTCATGACAAGCTAGTATGACATGGTTGGTACCGATGGATTCATCAGGTTTTATAGTTTCATACGATGCCAGTATCAGACTTTTCTTCTGCCTTTCTTTTGGACATTCATTTTTCAGACCTTTTTTTTTTTTTTTACATTTTTCAGACTTTATTTCTTCTGACATTTTTTTGGACTTAGTCACCTTTTCAACAACGGGCTAAAATGCGTCTCAAACAATGAACCAAGACTTCACATTTGGAAGAAGTCAGGTTCCATAAAAAGGTCCTTGGAAAAGTTCCTGAGGTCAAAAAGAGCCATTTCATTTCTGTTTGAAATGCCAACTTCCTGTTGCTGATGGCTTCTCTTCCAGCTAATCCCCCCCTCGCTGGAGGCGGAGGCATTTCTCTCACCCGCCACGCATTTCAAAACATCTTTCTCGTCTCACTAAATGTTGAGAGAGGAGAGGCTGAATGTGATCGCAGCGAGCGTGTGGGAGACTGAAGCAAAATGGTTCAAAATGAAAAGCCGGAGAGAGCTGCTGCATTCACGCAGATTTACATGATTGTTTTCATTAACGGATGAGGCGGAGATCACCCACCTCCACAGTTTATCTATAATACGACTTGGCACAGTGGCACACAGGGCTGGAAACACACACACACACACACAGCTGGATGGTGTCCTCCACCGAGGCGAGCTGGCAGAGCAGCCGTGTGGAGAAACACAAGCAAACCAGAGGAATTACATGCAGACTAAAGACGTCGTGCCGCTTTTATTCTGAGATTACTTTTCACTGCAGCTCTGCGTTAAATTCTGTCAACAGCGACAGAAAACAGAAGTGAAAGAGGACGAATGGTGGATGCTACGGGTAAAAGGGGTTTCACACACGTGGAGCCAGATCCAAAATCAGTAGCTCAGTACATGGGGACTTGGCTCGGGAACTGGTAGCTGGAGAGGTGCCAGTTCACCTCCCGGGCGCTACCGCAGTCCTACATTACTGTTTGTGCATGTGTGTGTTTTGCATTATAATAACAGGGTGGAATAAAAAGAGAGAGAGCGAGCAGGCATTTTACCAGTACCCGGTATCGGGTCCGATACCACTTTACAGCAGCGTGACGTTAACCCTCGTCAACATCTTTCGGATCCTCACGCTCCACCTCGCCGACGGTGCGGGTGAGACGGGCTCCCACCTCACGCCGTCCCTCAATTTCATTTCGCCACAGGGTTTTGCTTGCACCCTCTGATTCGCGCGTGCGTTAGACTCCCGGGTCCGTGCATCAAGACGGGTCGGGTGGGTTGCCGACATCGCCACAGACTTCTGGCACCTTTTACATGGGCTGCGGCACGACACGGTTGGGGCAAGGGACCCTTTTGAAAATGGCCATGACAGTTTTTCCTCGCCAGAATTTAGCCCGACTTTGGAGCGTTATTTAACCTCCTTCCCGACATGGTACCATGACATGGTTGACATGGTTGGTACCGATGGATTCCTCAGGTGTTGTAGTTTTTAGTTTCAGAGAACCTCCTAGAGCCTCTGAAAGACAGTAGAGTCCGTCTCAGAGGGTTAATCAAACTCTGGTATGGATGCAAGTCTTTAACAACGAAGCATCTTTTGTTCACTAAGTGTTGATCATTCGTTGTTCGTTCTGTTGCAGAGTCCAACGAGGTTGCATGATTTTGTTTGAGCTGTTGTTTACTGAAGCAGATCGGATGTGTTGCAGAGCTGAGAGCAACTCTGGCACCACAAATGACACTGGAGGAGGCCTGGAGGGCAGATTGAAGCTTAACAAACACACAACTCCTCTCTGCTCTCCTGCTGATGCTGGAGGTCTTGTGTGGCGTTGAAGCAAAGAAGAAGAAGAGAGGGATGAGAGGAGAGAGAGAGAGAGAGGAAGAGGAGGAGGAACATGAGAAGATGTGAGGAGGAGAGGCAGCGAGGAGCATGGGAAACCCTGATAAGCTTATCGGAATGAGACGCCATCTGCCCCCCCCTCGTATCTCCGTCTTTCTCTCCATCACTCGATTTCTCTTCAAAGCCGGCGGCGGCGGCGGCGGTAGCCTCCTCGTGCTAACTGCAAAACGCCACCAGAGGGGGAAGCCTCCACGGGGAGATAAGGCAGCAATTCTCCACCGTGCGCTAATCATCCATCCATCCATCCATCCGTAACAGCCACCAGAAGAACTAACAACTGCTTTTGTTGTGTTTTATTTTCAGCAACAGTCTTATTTTATACAACTTTATTTGATATATAATGTACATATTAATCTAAATGTATGATTTGAGTGATGTAATCTACTGGATGTTCACAGCTGGAGGTCTCCCTGCAGGTACGACGTCAAATCTCATGTTGGAGCTTTTAATATTTAGAGTTTACAAACTGTTTAACAAGCAGCCAATTACAAGTGACGTGTTATGTAAACTTAAATAAGTCAATGTATGCAAAGGACAGTCTGCATTAATGCATCTTTTTCATTTATTTTAAACGTGATTCATTAAGAAGAAGAGTGATCATGACTGAGTGTTGTACAGCAGGAGCAATTTATCAAATAAATAAAAACAAAAAGCTTCAATCTGAGTCCTGCAGGATCTGAAAGTTCAGCAACCACAGGTCAAAGAGACCAAAACTGCATCGCGGCCAGCTTCTGTCTTACAAGCTTCAGGGAACACTAAGATTTATTTCTAACCTTTAAGTTTTCTGCAGCTCCGCCTGGCTTCACTCCTTCTATCAGTTCATTCAGTAACACCACCCACACAGCCGACATCACAGGGAAACCGGCAATTTTCAAGAAGTGAAAGGTCGATTTCCTTTCCAGATCAGCTGGTCGGTGGTCACTAAGCAACACCACCGGGACCCACTTCAGTCCCCGGACCATGAGCCTGGGAGCTACACCGTTACACCCTCTAACCCAGCAGTCAGACACACATCTGGATGTCCATCTACAACATCCAACATTCCTTATTCGGTCTGACATTGTGTTCATGTTGGTCATCTCCTGGTTCCAGAGAAGTTGTAGTGAGGGAGTAACGTGTTCAGTCAAGACAAACTACGGTAGAGGCTGTTAGGAGCATTTAACCTTTTTCACAACGATGGAAGAAACGTTCCGATTTAAGGGTTATTTCTTTAAAGCTACTACGAGGAGCTTTAATAGTGTGTTGATTTTGGCCCTGTGGACAAAAGCGGAAGTGTTTTTCCGAGCACCAGAGTCCCTTTAGGAAACCTCTCACTTTACTGCAGCAAAATGAACCGATACCGAGTCAGTCCCTAGTCAGAAGGAAATGTTTAAACAACCATTTGTATGTGTGACGTGACAATGTGGAAAGACTTGAAACAACGCAAACTGCTTTAAATCGACAGACGGAGCTATCCTCACCTTGTCTCTAAAGCAAGTATCAACTTGTAAAGCTCAGTGATGAAACAAAGACAAATGGTGAAGGATAAATAATGAGTAGACTGGAACCTCTCTCACCTCAGTAAAACCTTCTCTCTGTTCACTACGGAGAGTAAACACAGTCAACATGTGTTATCACAGCTCTCTCTCTCTCTCTCTCTCTCTCTCTCCATCTATTGATCGTTGCCTGTGTTCTCATTACAGCTGGGTTGAGGCTTGCAGCAGAGCACTCTGATGTGAGACAGGAGCCCTCGATCAGCAGCAGGCCTGCAGAGAGACGCTCCTTCCTCTTCCTCCTCCTCATGTGTGTGTTACCGCTGGGAAACCTCACACAGCGTTAGCATGTGTGCGTGACAAAGAGTGTATCCTCCTCCTCCTCCTCTCGGCTTATCCGTCATTTTGTCTCTCTCTGTCTTATCCGTTGATGCCTTGCTCAAGGGCACTATGACTGATTCACTGGGGATGTGAGGTCAGCTGTATTAATGGATGACACTGTAAATAATGTGATATCTACCAGCAGCCCTGGAGATGAAGAGATGAAGGGGTTGCACGACCATTAACAGGAAAAGAAAAGAAAAAGAGGAGAGAAATCTCAACAGCTGTTAGACAGACATAAAATTGTAAGCAGACATTAACGACCTCCAGATGATGGATCCGACTGACTTTTACGATTACTAATCGCAAATTAATTGCACGTTTTTTTTATCCGTTCAAAATGTACCGTAACCCTCTGAGACCAGGCCGCGATCCCGACTGGCATTACTGTCTTTCAGAGAATCTACTAAGTTCAGTTTTAGAGCGAGAGTGAAGCTACAGATATCATATGAAACTAGAAAACCAGGTCATGCTACCATGTCGGGAAGGAGGTTAAATAACGCTCAAAAGTTGGACTAAATTTTGGCGAGGAAAAACTGGCATGGCCATTTTCAAAGAGGTTCCTTAACCTACAACCTCAAGATATATGGATTATGTCAACCTATACTCAAATGGTGTATCTGAATATTTCTGCATACTGGGGTCCCTAAACAGTGTTGAATTACATAGATTGGGTCTCTCTGTAAAGCTGAGACTCTGGTGGATCCAATGAGCCCAACTGTATTCATGTGTGATGATGTTAGTCCCCATAGGAGACATTTCATTGTACCTCCCTGTATAAAATGACCTGTGGTGACCTCTAGGATAATCACAGCCTCATGAAACTTTACAGCCACAAACTAGAGACCTAGAGCATTCAGAGGATGGATGGATCAAACTAGAGACTTCGAGCATTCAGAGGATGGATGGATCAAACTAGAGACCTAGAGCATTCAGAGGATGGATGGATTTCCTAGCTAGATTGACAATAAGGGGGTTTCTGAGCAGTTTACACAACAGAGGTGCTCACCATCAAATCAGCCGATTCTTGCAGAAATTTCCAAAATGTCAAAGGTTTTTGATCCCAAATCACAGCATGGCTTTTTTCTATGGTGTTCCTCAAGGTCTTGGTGTCTTAATGTGGTATTTTGGAGGGATTATTGATCATTTTTATCAATTCTCGAGTGGTAAAAAAAATTGTTAAATTTAGCACCAAATCTGTGTAACAAATGGTATCAACCCCAAAAAATGTCTGCAACAACTTATGAGACGTAATAGAGCATGGGGATGACCATCATATACTTCTATCATAATGTTCTAAACTCTGATACACTTAAGACCTTAAGCTGCATCTCAAATTAATCTTCAGGTTCCAGCTTTCAGATGATGTACACCACTTCTATGTGACATCTACTGTTGACCTGCTATCTCCCCCTAAAGATGGTGCCTCAGAAGCACAGAAACAGACGAGTTACAGTTCATGTTGTTTCTAAAGCTTCCCCCGAGGCTAAGAGGTAACAAACACACACACACACACACACACACAACAACAAAAACGTGACTGTGTGTTTGTGTGTGTTTGTGTGTGTTTGTGTGTGTGGCGGTGAACCTTTGTCTCTGATGGACGCCTGCTATCAATTATTTAACCAGACACTACCTGCTATCACTGAACAAACACAAACACACATATTATGATTAACTCTGTGTGTGTGTGTGTGTGTGTGTGCGTGTGCGTGTGCGTGTGCGTGTGCGTGTGCGTGTGCGTGTGCGTGTGCGTGTGCGCGTGCGTGTGTGTGTGTATGTGTGTGTCATTTTGCTGTTGGGCACTTTACTCTCTGGCAAAACACACTCACACAGATACTGAACATACACAGCCGAGGCTCAGTCTCACATCAAGCTGGACAATAATTATATCATTATTATTAATAATCAAATAGAAGTATCCTCATACAACGGTTCATATGTCCAGCGTCAATTTACGCTCCAATCTTTTCAAAATAAACTTCCGTCTTCACAGGAAACAGCTTAGTTTGGATTAAGCAACAAAACCACTTAGTTATAAATAAATATAAATTACATTTATAATGAAAGGAAATGGTCATTATGAAAGGCAAACTCTATGTAGAAAGAAAGGGCTGACAGCAGCAGAAACGCTGCTGGTGTGGACGCCACATACGTGAGATACGCAGCAGTTCAGCGAGACAGCCGTCACGTACTGGCCCAGTCTGGCCCGAGCGTTAGGGTTAGGAATGGGTCGTGATTCTCTGGACACTGTCTGGAGTTCATATGAGAAAACAGCTTCGATGTGCTCTGAGTTTTTAGTTGTTTCTGAGCCACTGATTCTAGCAGCGTCCCATCACCCCATGTTTCACCAAACTAAACTGCAGTGAGTCTACATCTGACCCCTTTACATCCTGATAGCAATACAATCTGACTGAACCTTTAGGGAAGAGAAAAGTAAAAAATAGGAGCAGAAAACAGCAGTAAAGAAACAAACAGAAAGTAGAACAACAGCAAGATGAACGACTGAACTGGACTCAACTTAATTGCTCTGGATTGAAGCCGGTTGCAGAAACAGATAAACACAGACGGTAATTTGTTCTTCTTCTGTTGTATCTCTGCTGCTGCTGCAGGTCAAACAGAGCGGAGCTGCTGACCTTCACCTCCAGCTACTCCTGCTGCTCCTCCTCTCACTTCCAGCTCATTTTCAGACTCACTCTTCAGACACAAGTTAGTTTCCCGAGTAGTTCGGGAGGTGTAATCATCATCACTGCCAGTTTGAGTTCTCACACAAGAACTCCTCTGAAGCTCGGACTGATTGTTTGTTAGCTTAGTTTGTTTTTAATGTTTATTTTGTTGTTATTTTATTTTAGTCAACTTTTTTTGGCATACTGAATTATTATTTAAAATGCATACGGAGCATCTTTGGCTCAAACATATCTTTCAGGATAAAAGTTATATCTTTTTTCTGGTTTCAGTTTGAACCTTTAGCTGTGGTTAATAAAATGATTGGCCTCAGTATCAGCAGATAATAAATATTAAAGGTCATACCTAGTTGTATTGTATATACCTGATAAAGATCGTTTCAACATCTGAGTTGACCGTGACGTGACGGGGTTTTATTCTTTTAGCGCAGCAGCAGCGTCCGGGGGTGAGCTGTCGGCAGGTTGATGCATCAGATGAGATGTGGACACGGAGGTAAGCAGCTGTTAACTGCTGTAACATGGACAGTCAGTCCACAGTAATGGTTTCATGATGGAGGTGCAGTGCTCGGTAAATCATTTAGCTGCAGCTCCAGAGCTCCGCTGGAGGATTTATCTGATCGGATGGGCTCCGCGTCGACCGGTCTGAAACTCGACAAACAACACTTGACCTCTCCATTCTGTAATTAAATTTAAAAACTAATCTTTATTTACATCTTTAGTGTCCTGATGCACCACCTGTGTATTCACACTTTTGTATTCTTTCAGTATATTTTAATTTAATATATAACAAATTAGAAATCAAACTCCAACAATATCCAAATCCCTTTTTTTTGGTACTATTTTCTGCCCTTTAAATACGAAGAGATTGATCTTTATTTGCTGTCCTACTTGAAAACTACTTGAAATATAACTGAACAATTGAATATGATTATTGCTTTGGTTTGTCAAGAAGAAAATACGGCACAGTATGAAATAAAAGTTTCATTACCCTTCATAACTAATAATAAGTCTGCCGATATATGTTATATGTTAAGATTTGTTATCATTTGGGGTTGGTTTATTTTACATATTGTAGTACAGATTCCACGCTAAATAAACTTTAATGTTGATGCACAAGTATTTATCTCTGTATATCTTCTGCAACATTTTTGATTATTCATTTTTTAACCACAAAGACGAAGATGTATATTTTCTAAATGTGTTGTGAAACAAAGCATGGAATGAGGAAAAGCCCTGAAAATGACGACAAACAGCAGTCGGTCATAACTTTTGGTGACAAATACCTCATAATGCTTCAAAATATTGTATTAATTACACATTCATTTGGCTTTAAAATTGACTGGATGTGTATTTGTTGGATGCATTATCAACAACATTTCAATCTTTTTTCACATTTTTTACTCTTATTTTCAAACCGTTGAAGTTGCAATCACATAAACAGCTGCAGCACGGCTGCAGTAACACAGATGTTCATGTGGGTTAAAACAGGTTTTAAACGTGCCGAGTCTTTCAGGATGAACATGAAACCTTAAAGGTCACGTTGTTGAACCCCCTGAGCAACAGGAGCTTAACGTCTCCCTGGTTATAAAATAAAATCTCATCAGAGATTTCCGCTCTCGCTCTCGCAAACCAATTAACCCAAAACTCATTAGCCAACTTGTTTAAGAGCGCTCCACGAACTGATACTGAACTGAAGACAGCTGCCGGTCTACAATCTGAACAGAGAGCTGACGAAACGCACCATCCATCAGCAGCGCAGCTCCACCCCTCTGATAAAGTTAGCGTACGCTCCCACACAAACGGATAAGATAATCCCCGCTCTCCCTCTGGGCCCAAACTGATTGACTTAATTGTCTTCTGAATGAAGCTAATTTCTAAAACTCACTTCCTCGATAGAGCGAGAGGAGAAGCTGCATCGCAACAACCAGCAGGCCTCCTGCACATCTTATTACTGATGCCAGGTACACGAGAATCAAGGACCTGATTCCCCCCTACCGACAACGGACAGCAGAGCCCCGATTGTTTCATGGTTCTAAACATGATCTTTCCAGATGTTCCTGTGGTGTGAGGTGTGTTAAGAGTGTTTTTTACATCCCCCGATCCCAAATCGTAAATATTAAACATGTTCAATATTTACGATGGGATATCCTGTTGTGTGTTGGGAACCTCGAGGACAGATGATGACGCAGTCACGCGGGAAAGAACGACAGCCAATAGAAAACCAAGCTGACTGGAGCAGGAATGACAACCACCACCGTCATGGCGGCCGCGGCTAATGCATGAGCTAATGCTAAACACAAAAGTTGCGTACAAAATTTCATACTAACATGCTATTTAGTACGCTAAAACAGTATGTTGTGTAATGGTGTCATCTTATTCAGTGTTTGGTTGTACTTAGTTAGCTCCACCCTTTTGTGTCACTTCTGGTTGCAAAAACCAAGACGGAAAAAGCCAGAAACCAGGATGGTGACGGCAAAAATACCGAACTCGATGTGCGTAATCCGACCCGATGACAAGCATTTCGAATAACTGTATAGAAATAGACAATCCTCTCTCTGATGGTCTCGTTTACTTCTGTAGGTCAAACAGAGACATCAGTTTTAGATTGAGACTGTTTCATTGTTGAAAGTTCCTCACAGTAACTTCAACTTTAATATAATCCATCATTCCCTGTGTGGATTTGAAGATGGAATTTATTCTCTATGCAGAATGAAGAAGCTGGGAGCTTCAGATCACCGACAGTTCCTGTGTGTGTTATCTCTCCCAGCTAAACGTCCTCTTTCAACTACAAATACAGTCAATTACAGAAACAAGACTTCATCACTTCCTTTGTCCCTTTGAATCCAAACATTTAAGAAGTCACTACGAGAAGCTGAACGGCCTGAAGCAAACTGAGAGATCCCAACAGCACCATGTGAAAATGAGACGCAGCAGAGCACCGGCACAATAACACAGCTACAGCGCCACCTTGTGACCACATTACATCACTGTACCAACTCAGACTCATCAAACTGGCCTGATGAGAATCATTAATAGTGCTGATCAGGCTCCATGTTTTAGTGCATCTGATAATAATGCTGTGATGGAATTTAATCTGACTGTATTCTAACCATTTCAACAATTAAATAATACACACTAAATCATACATTTGTCAAAGGTTTAGTTCTCGTGTGTTCATTTGGCTAACACTTCATTTTACAGGACCACAAATTTCATGGTTATTAGGTGATAATTAGCAAATAACCTATTTGAAATTTCTGTTGAATTACTGCCAAATTACTCTAATATTTACCTAACAAATTATAGAAAATCACTTTGTTTGGCTCTCTTGACGTGGGCTTTTATTCTTATTATTTCATGTCTATTATAAATATTATTTAATAATTATATTCCGCTATTTCCCAATAAACAGTAATATATAGCTGGTAATTTATTTAATACATTTCCAGGATTTTATTATTATATATATAAATATATATATATATATATATATATATATATAATAATAATATAATTCCTGGAAAAAGAAAAATCCTCCTTTCTTTCCATTGTTTCCATCCAAATCCCTACAGCCCCCGTCGTGTTGTGTGTGTGCTCACCTGAGGCCGAAGCAAAGCATCCTGGGATGTGAGGCGACCAAACGGTGCTGTAGATGACCCCTTCATGACCCCTGAGCGTGCTCAGCGATTGGCTGAGGGCGGGGTCCCACTGGAGGGACGACAAAAATACGCAGAAATAAAAAAACAGGGCGCCGTCAGAAGAGAGGAGAGAAACAGGACAGAAAACTAAACTCACCACTTTAGCGGTTTGATCCCACGATCCAGAGACGATGAGGTTCTCTCCTCTGGTTTGACTCCAGTCTACAGCGTACACCTTCACACACACACACACACACACACACACACACACACACACACACACATTCAGCATCCTTACAGACACCATATAGTTTTATCCTCTAGTCGATGAGTGTTTGTATGATCCTCGGTACCTCTTGTGTGTGTTCTTTGGCCACTCTCAGCGGAGCGTTGTGATTGGCCGTGTCCCACAGCTGCAGGCTGCCGTCCCCGCCGCCGGCGACCATGACGTGCTCGTTGGCTTCGCTCCACGCTACGTCGAACAGTCCGTCACCCCACTCCCAGCTGACACAAACACACAATACCTGTGTTATTACAGTGGTTTTCAAAGTGGGGGCCTCAGCAAATTGGAGGGAAGATGAGGGAAAATAGCACATCTTTTATCTGTTCTAAATGTACCTTAAAGGGAGATTTGTCAAGTATTTAATCCTCTTATCAACATGGGAGTGGACAAATATGCTGCTTTATGCAAATGTATATATATATTTATTATTATATATTAATTAACAACACAAAACAATGACAGATATTGATCCAGAAACCCTCACAGGTACTGCATTTAGTATAAAACAACATGCTCGAATCATAACATGTCAAACTGCAGCCCAACAGGCAACAACAGCTGTCAGTGTGTCAGTGTGCTGACTTGACTATGACTTGCCCCAAACTGCATGTGATTATCATAAAGTGGGCATGTCTGTAAAGGGGAGACTCGTGGGTACCCATAGAACCCATTTACATTCACACATCTGGAGGTCAGAGGTCAAAGGGACCCCTTTGAAAATGGCCATGACAGTTTTTCCTCGCCAACATTTGGCAGAACGTCATAGCCTTATTTTGCCTCCTTCATGACAAGCTAGTATGACATGGTTACATAGATAGGTTTTCTAGTTTCATATGATACCAGTATCTTCACTCAAGCTTTAAAACTGAGCCCGCTACAACCTAAAAATCACAAGTTGCGTTAATGCGTTTAAAATATTAGTGGCGTTAAAACAAATATGCTTCATTATCACGTTAACTTTGACAGCTCTAGACGACACAAATGACATTAAAGCTCCGAGGTCAGAGAGAGAAGAAATTAAGGAAGAACAGAAAGAAAGAAACTTTTACCTTCTCACTACAGCGACCCCCGTCTCCGTCTCATCCAGGACCAGCAGGGTGCCGCCACCTACAAATACACACTAAGACATTAGAACTCACAGATACGGGCGACGAACGACAGGAACAAAACAACATGAGGTGTTTTAGTGAGGTGCTGAAAAAAATCCATATTAGTGAGGTCCAATATAATCCATCCACCTGGCAGGTGTGTCTTATCAAGATGCTGATGAGCATGATTGTTACACAGGTGTGCCGTGGGCTGGTCACTCTAAAAGGTGCAGCTTTATCTTAAAAAAAGGATTTTGTAAGATATCACACAACCCGTTGTATGAAGATATACGTTGGCATATGAAGCATTATAACTGCACCATACTAACCAGCTATGCCATAGTACTGGGAGGCAGCGCAGGCCACTCTGTTGGGGACGAACGGAGACACTTCCACAGCGTAGCCATGACGGGCCGCACAGCGAAACACCTTCATCATCAGCAGCAGCAGCAGCAGCAGCAGCTACCTGCAGCCCAACTGGGCCACCTGCTGGAAACAGAAACCGGAGTATGAACTCTTTTCTTCAACTGACAGACTGTGGAGTTAAATTCAACAAAACAAAGTGTGTCCAAAGATAATAATATCATATAGATGAATCTCTGTTGTACTTATATTTTTATACATGTAGCTGGTCCATATTCCCCCCGAAATTCTCGTAATATTACGACTTTTTTTCTTGTAAAATTATGACTTTATTCTCTTAATATTACAACATCTTTTCTCATAAAGATGACTTTATTCAGGTAAAATTACGATTTTTTTTCTCGTAAAGTTATGACTTTATTCTCGTAACATTACAACTGTTTTTCTCGTAATATTCTGACTTTATTCTGTAAATCTCAGATGTGTTTTCCCTCAATGTGGCCCTAATACTCCGTAGTACATTGTCTCTTTGGCCCTCACTGCATTAGACTTATATACTATATACTTAGACTATAAACTGTGTTACCTTCATCACAATGATCACATGTTTTGTGGCTCCAGACAGATTCTATATGTATAGCTCTTTTGATAGTGCAGGTTGCTGCCAGCTGCTCCAGGGTGTTTTGAAGGTTGAGCCAGCTGGTCTAGGGTGTTTTGAAGGTTGCACATGTTCTACATAATGAATACTTTTAGTACTTCAGGTTTATTTTGATGCACTTGAAGAACTTGTAACAGAGTATTTTTGACACTGTGGTAGTATCCTACTAGTACTTCCTCCAGTATTGTTTCTATATGATAATCTAATGTCTCTTTAGAGATATGTATCTCCTATGGCAGATCTAACAGTAAACATATCAATATGATAATCTAATGTCTCTTTAGTGATATGTATCTCCTATGGCAGATCTAACAGTAAACATATCAATATGATAATCTAATGTCTCTTTAGTGATATGTATCTCCTATGGCAGATCTAACAGTAAACATATCAATATGATAATCTAATGTCTCTTTAGAGATATGTATCTCCTATGGCAGATCTAACAGTAAACATATCTATATGATAATCTAATGTCTCTTTAGTGATATGTATCTCCTATGGCAGATCTAACAGTAAACATATCTATATGATAATCTAATGTCTCTTTAGTGATATGTATCTCCTATGGCAGATCTAACAGTAAACATATAAGGTAGAAAATGACCAAATAACCAGTTTTACATTAAAAACTGACACAAACAGCCGTCAATGAGTCGTCGCAGCACTCACAGACTTCACCGTCACGTTAAAACGTTAAAACAAACGGAAACCGGCTCATAAATCGTTAAAAAGAAGCGGTTTCTGTTTCCAGCAGCTCTTCTGTTCTCTGACAGCTTCACTACAACCACTTCCGTGTTTTGATCAGCTGACCCCGACGACCCGGATGTAAGCTGTAGTAGATGTAGTACCCTTGATGCGTCGGCAGGTGGCAGTGTTTCCACCTGAATAAAACCAGAACCAGCACTGATCCATCTCAGGTAACATTCATTATGGGATCATTTATTTAGTAAATATGCCTCATGTTAGAGAAAATAAATATGTATTTTTTTTTAATAATATACTTAAAATATATGATATATATATATATATATAATATATATTTTACGGTATAAAAATAACATAAAAATAAAATAAATTATATAAAAAGATGAATACAAATGTAATAATAATAATAATAATAATAATAATAATAAAGTATTATTTTATTTTTTATTCATCTTTACATATAATTTATTTTTATGTTATTTTTATACTGTAAAATATAATAATAATAATAATAATAATAATAATAATATAAATAATTATAATAATAATGATAACAATAAAGTATTATAATATTTGAATTCATCTTTATATATAATTTATTTTTGTTATTTTTATACTGTAAAATATAATAATAATAATAAAAATAAAAATAATGATAATAATAATATAAATAATAATAATAATAATAATAATAATAATAATAATAACAATAATAATAATAATAATAAAGTATTATTATATTTTTATTCATCTTTGTATATAATTAATTTTTATGTTATTTTTATTCATATTATTATTATTTTCTAGTAATGATCTGAATGTGCAAAGCAACTAGTTACTAAAGCTGTCAAATAAATCTAGTGGAGTAAGAAGTACAACATTTGCTTTCAAAATGGAACGGAGCAAAAGTATAAAGTAAAATAAAATGGAAATGAATAAAATAATTGCGCTTCAGTAGAGTACTACAGTAAATGTACTTATTACACCACTGAGTAAAAGCAGTAATACCACAATGTAAAACACTCTGTTGCAAGTAAAGGTCCTCATATTTGCACCAGAATATACTTGAAGTACCAAAAGTAAAAGTACTCATTTTGCAGAATGAAGCGTCTCTACTTTCACTGTCCTACACTTTCAGTTACATTAGCAAATGCTCCAACACTACTACATACTCTATATCACTAAATAGTATTAATGTAATGAATGACAGATGGTCCGATTGATTTGCAGCAACAAATATAACATGTTTTTCTTTTCTTTTATTTATTGAAGTTTCTCATAAACAGATGGAGGAGATGAAAACAGGAAGATTTCTGTTTTTTGTTGGGTTTTGTTGTTGGGTTCACCCGCCAAGCAGAAGTAATCTTGTCTTTATCTGTTGATCGGGACTGTTGCACAAATTCTGGTTTCATTCTGCTTTCTCCTTTTGTGACAAGACACAGGGGGAAGGTTTACGGTGAAAGGTGGCGTCCTCATATTACTTGTTTGTCCGACTAACTAGTCAAAAACATAACACAAAGAAATGCACCAGCTCCTGTAAAGTGATGTCTGATGATTTGATGATGTCCTAGAACAGGGGTCTGCAACCTGCGGCTCCGGAGCCACTTGTGGCCCTTCAGCTCCCCTCCAGTGGCTCCCTGTGGATTTTTAAAAGTGGAAATGAATAACTGTTTTTTTGTTTACATAATTTTTTTTATATATCATTGTTGTAGGTCTATGGTACGGCTTTAAAACGGAGTATTAGGGCCACACTGAGGGAAAAAAAGAAATCTGAGATTTTTAGAAAAAAGTCGTAATATTATGAGAATAAAATCATAATAATATAAAGTAGTAATTTTACGTGTTTTTTTCTCTTTTTCTCATAAACTTATGACTTTATTCTTATAATATTATGACTTTTCTTCTCGTAAAGTTATGACTTTATTCACGTAATATTACGACTTCTTTTTCTCGTAATGTTATGATTTTATTCTCATATTACGGCTTTTTTCTTGTAAAGTTATGACTTTATTCTCGTAATATTCTGACTTTATTCTGTAAATCTCAGATGTGTTTTCCCTCAATGTGGCCCTTACAACTACTCCGTAGTACATTTGTACTTTGGCCCTCACTGCATTAGACTTATATACTATATACTTAATCTATAAACTGTGTTACCTTCATCATAATGATCAAATGTTTTGCGGCTCCACACAGATTATTATTAATCTTTTTTTTACTAAAATGGCTCTTTTGATAGTATAGGTTGCTGACCCCTGACTTAATGCCTTAATAAATAATAAATAATTTATAAATAATAAATAAATAACGCAGCAACAACGTTTTTGGTCATGGAAGTAAAACTTTTAAAACTTAAAGAAATATGTTAACCAATGATAGAGAATATTGATCCTAAAGGTATAAAATCATTGTTAAATGTTACATTGCAATCCCCAGCTATGATACTGTTTTCACCCTCTGTGTGTGTGTCTAAAACCTGACCTCTCCTTACCCATTTGCATGAGTTCCGCACAATTTGATAAGACTGCAAACTTCTCTCAGCAGGCTGTGGACTGAACAGAGACCTTGTTTAAACCCAGCTGATAGTCAAATGTATCCGACATCGGCCCTACACATCAGGAGCCGATTAAGGCAGGTGCCAGACACCAGGTAACAGTTCAGACTTCAATCACCTGACACCAATAAAAACGACACAACCTTAAATTACGCCCAAAAGGAGGAGCCCCTGTTTTTCAAGGCTCCTCAAAATTGTATATAAGACTGTGTTTGCTAAACTTGTTTTAGTCTGCTCCGGACCAGGCTCGGGCTTTGTTTGTGTTGCTGTCTCAATAGAACACAATAAAATCTATGCTTTTTGCAACCAACTTGAACCATCTTCAGACAGTTATTTGAGTATCCTGTGTTGACTTTTTGACATCCTGAACATTGATTTTTTGTAGAAAGTTGATCAAGGTTTTCAGACATCTTTTGGCCCAAGGCCTGAAACACTTTACTTCGACACAACTCGCCTCCTAACGCAGCAACAACTCGCCTCCTAACGCAGCAACAACTCGCCTCCTAACGCAGAAGAAGAAGAAGACAGCTTCAGAGGCTCCATTGAACATCTTTCTCCTCCAAAAGAGGTAAAGGAAAACCAAAATATTTCTGTTAAATGTATGGTAAATAAATCATTTTTATATGAGATATGTCAATGAATATTTTAATGCAAATATTGTTGCATAAAGAATGGCAAACAATATAATGGCGCCGTCAAATGGGGGTCGTGTTTACCATGTTTACCAGTCCATATGACCTCACGACCTCTTAAGTGGAACGTTTCTGAAAGCTCACGACTTGTGACGTGTTTGTTGACGTTGTCAGAAATGGCGAAGGTCATGGAAGTTCATTTTTTGGTGTATAATAAGTTAATAGTACATTGTTTTTCTTGGTAATTTCATAATATGGCTGAGGAAAATGTTGATATTCATTTGCATTTCCTGCATTATGTTACCCGCTTGCTTGCTTTCTAAATTGTTAGCCTCTGTGGCTTCTAGACGCCGGCAGTAACGTTAACGTTGCCGTTGCTTAGCGGCGGCGTTCTTCATGACTTAACCACTTGAAAGCCCAGCATATCATGTACACGACTTCCCACGTTGTAAACACGAGCTCACAAGTTTCATTTGAAGGCACCATCATAATTAAAAAAAACACTAAGCATCTGTGTACATATATGTTATATTATTATGTTGTAATAGTTTTTTCAATTAGTTTTTATTTCATTTTAGTTAGTTTCCAGAGTGTGTTTGCTAGTTTTAGTCTAGTTTTTGTCAGTATGTAGCTACATATACATACAAGATACACGGCTGGAGAGCTGTGTAGGAATGGCCATAATGATATTTAATAAAATGGGTTTAAAAGGGAAAGTCTTACTTGTATAAAACCACAGTTTTAAAGGTATTTGAGTGACTTCAACATGTTTATTTTTAAAGTGAACATCCCAGTTCTTATTCCGTAACAAGTGCTATAAAGTGTGATATTTCTTAAATTGAAGTGTGCATGCTGTTTGTTTTGTGTGCAGATGGCCGGTCTGTGTTGGATGGTGGTGGCGGTGGCCTTCAGCCTGTCTATTGGAAACAGTGTGGCTCAGGAACTGGATCTGGATCGGCTGACAGAAATTATGAAAGAAATCAAGAACAGGTGAGTCAGTTAGATTCCAGTACTAAAAAGCTCAGCATTCCTCGTCTTCACAGTTAAAGGTTATTAGTGGTAACATTTTAATTTAGATGAATATTTAAAAGAAAAAGAAAAAAACTACATCTACAGAGCTTTTAGAAAGGTGCTGAATAAAAGTATGGCTTTTCCTAAATATATATATATATATATATTATGATGGTGAATTAATCATTTTAAAAAATTTGGCGGGTTCAAATGTTTTGTTTATCTCTGTGGAAGTTTATCTGATGTCTGGTTCCCACTTCTAACGAGGCTTGTGAGCCAAACGACATTGGTATCACGTGGTATCTTTGGGTTGTCAGTTAGTGTGGAAAAAGTAAATGCTATGTAACGGAGGAGGGAGAATGTGACATCTAGTGGCTGAATGTTATCAATGTTATCAATAGCACCTTTAACACAGACATTTGCTGTAATAGTAATTACAATAATTGGGATATTGAGCCAAATGTTTTGCTGTACAGTACAAAGGCAGTCTACAAGTATGACCCTTATGTATGCGTTCAGTATTTTCTAGGGCAATCGATTGAAATATTTAGTCACAATTAATCGCATGATTTTCCATAGTTAATCACGATTAATCGCAAATAAAAAAAATTTGATCTTTCCAAAATGTACCTTAAAGGGAGATTTGTCAAGTATTTAATACTCTTATCAACATGGGAGTGGATAAATATGCTGCTTTACGCAAATGTATGTATATATTTATTATTGGAAATCAATTAACAACACAAAACAATGACAGATATTGTCCAGAAACCCTCACAGGTACTGCATTTAGCATAAAAAACATGTGATTATCATTTAGTGGGCATGTCTGTAAAGGGGAGACTCGTGGGTATCCATAGAACCCATTTACATTCACATATCTGGAGGTCAGAGGTCAAGGGTCCCCTTTGGAAATGACCATGACAGTTTTTCCTCATCGAAATTTAGCGCGTGTCTGAAGCGTTATTTAACCTCCACGATAAGCTAATAAGACATGGTTGGTACCGATGGATTCTTTAGGTTTTAGGTTTTCTAGCTTTAAAACTGAGCCTGCTAGAACCTAAAAAATCGCAAGTTGCGTTAATGTGTTAAAGAAATTAGTGGCGTTAACTCGTTATTATTGTGTTTACTTAGTATTTTCTTAGTTTTGATGGAGAGATGTGTTGCCTAAACAGAATGAAAATCACCTTCAGCAAGTTCAGTAGGATTATCTTCACACATTAGTTTGCATGCCGTAACCTTGTTTTGGCCAACAATAGTCACATAATGTGAGTTAGTAGTCATGTTCTTTTGCCCTTTCTTCCCATCAGTTGTTATTGTCATGTCCCAACCCGACATCATTGGCCTTTATCAGACGCAGTAGTTGCTAGCATGGCTAAAGGGAGGATGTAAGGGCAGTCGAAGCAATGAAATATCTCCACAACCATTAGATGGCTTGCGATGACATTCACAACAGACATTCGTGGTATCCAGAGGATGAACCCTAATGACTTTGGTGATCCTCTGACTTTTCATATAGCTCCACCGTTAGGGCAAACTTTTAATGTGTTCAATACTTTGGTTTATGACCAAATACCTGCAGAACTGGTGCTAATTAGCAAATCTTACCACGCTAACACACAACTGTTACTATGAGCCTGTTAGCATGTTGGTGTTTGCATTTTCTGAATCTCTTAAAATCAAACCCATCCATCTATTTATTCTTCTACTCCATCTCCATCCAAACCTTGTATCTATACTCTGACCCCAGGTAACACTTGTGTGTGTCTGTTTCCATTGTCAGGTACTTCATACCCAACATGCAGTTCAGTTTGGCTGCAAACATCCCAGAGGACCAGAACAAGCTTGAGGGTGCCTTCAATGAAGACAAACCTGACGTTGTGAAAACAAAGCTTTTAAGTGGTGAAGTGTACGTAGGTACCAATGTGGTTGCAGCAAAACCTGAACATGCGGAATGGTATGATGATCATGCAGAGAACCGTGTACTGGACGAAATAAAACCTTTAGTTGACGAAAAAGAGGGTAATAGGCTGATCTTCTATTCTTACTTTTCTCCATGTGCTGATAAGTGTGCAAGCAAGGTCCATAAGTACAATATCTTAAAGAAACTTAAAAAAGTCTTTGATGACTATTGGGAAGATTCTGCTTTTGTGTTTACCAGAGTATATGACAGGAATGGTGACATTACAATTGACCAGGAAGATATTAAAGGGAGCCTTCAAAATCTTGGAAGATCTGTTGGTCAAAACAACATATTCCGTTGCTACACGCCAAGCAATAGTGTATTCACATGCATCAGCTGCTTCATCGATGGAAATCTTGCAGAGGCGTGTTTTCAAAACTAGGCATTTAAATGTGTCTAAGCCTCAACAAGGGGCGTAGGGGAGTAGAAGTGATTGAGGTCCAATTGATGGAGATCCGAACACAAACACAACTGGATAAATTGTGTTTTTAAAAAGATTATATATGCTTAACAACACGCTTTCTCCTTTTAACTAAGCTTATTGCACCGACATAAACTCTGTATTTACAGTACTAATGTCATTGTACTCTGTATCTCTGTAAAGCATTGTTATGTTTGGTTTTTTCCCCTACATTAAAGCTTGGCTCAGCATCGACTCTGGTCATTTTCTATTCTGTGTGTCAATAATTAGTATGTATGTCTGTCTGACAGATTTTGATGATTGAATGGATCGTTTTGCATGTGACGGCTCAAACGATGAAGAGATGTTTAGAACTTGTGAAGAGGACGAGAACTTCACTGAGAATCAACTCGTCAGTTTTAATCAGCGAGACATGTGCAAGTGGTTATTGTACTTACTCTTCTGTACATGTGCCAAAGCGCGTGCAATTTGCTTGAATGAATGAGAAATTAAAACCTGTTGTGAACAACAAACTAATTGTTCAGAGGTTTAAAGTTATTGTTTTGAAAAAAACATATTTCTCATTCAAAAATTGAGCCAAAGCGAATGAGAAAAACTGTGAAACACTGATATGGTTGCACATATGAAGAAATCCTAAATACTATGAATGCATTTTGCTCAATGAATTGCTAAAATAACCATTTAAGAATTTTGAACCACAATATCAAATGCAAGAAAAGGTCTTGCAGAGTATTGTTACTTTTATATCATAGGTTAATAAAAAATGCTTTTGTAATAAATCAAAATACATTGTGTCAATGTGGAGGAATACACTTCTTAGTTTAACTGTTTTTATTTGTGAAGTTAAACACAGCAACCAGCTGGGGGGGGTACAGGGGGTCTTTACGGGAAGATATCAGGTCAGCAGTAAATGTCACATAGAAGTGTGGAAGCTGGGAACCTGAAAACTAATTTGAGATGCAGCTCAGCACTGTTTGTCAATTTGCTCTAGTCATGAATCAGAATAAAACATTAATTAACTAATTAATCAAACTATATTGTGAAAGTGTAAAACAGCTTAGAACATTATGATAGAAGTTACACAGATTTGGTGCTAAATGTAACCATTGTTAAACCAAGATCTCGAGGAACACCATAGAAAAAGCAAAACTGAATGCCATATAGGTACTTTTAGTGTAAATAAGGTACCAGAGTGCATAAAAAAGCATCAAAATAGACTAACAGATTTTGTTTATTAAATCTCCCGGACCCCCGGATGTGCTTAAATCCCCCAAAATGCTTGTATTTACTAATTAATTTATGATTAACTAAATAAGTAATTAATAATTTACTTAACCAAAATGCAGTTGCAGCTATTAAATACATAAAGTATCTGATTTATCTGTCATATAGGCCTAGTGTCAATCCTTTTGCCAAGTTCATTTAGTTAATAAATTAAGTTAATAAGTCAAAGAATTTCAAAATAAAGATGAATTATGGGCCTTTAAATGTTTATTCATTTCATTGTTGCCTGTATTAATGTTTGTTTATAAGCTAGACCCTGGCTTCCTGTCATTTTGCATTGTGACATCACATTGCGTTGTCATGGAAATCACATTGCGTTGCCATGGAAATCACATTGCGTTGCCATGGAACTCACATCATGTCATGGGAATGGAAATGGCTTTGATCTGATTTTGTGATGTCACAATTTTGTGATGTCACCATTAAAGGCGTTGATCTGATGTTGTGATGTCATCATTCCTTTCATCTCTAATTCTGGAGTCCAGCTTCAGAGCCAGCCAGAGACAGTTCTTGACAGTTACTTCACAAGTCCAGTCAAGTGGATTTGCCACAGAGACTCAGAGCAGCAGTCTTTTACAGATAACGACAGCTAGAGAGACACAGATAAGTCTCTCATTCTCTCTCAGTCTGCTACAGAGAACTACATTCAGTCTTCTACGCACAACAAGTCTACAACAGAGTGCAATAGACAGAAGACACAATCCAAGAAACGGGGTAACGGTAGTTGGCGGTGTTTTGGCCTAACCAGCATCCCATTGAAATACCAATAAGGGCCAACAAGCACCTCCTCAAAATCAGGGTCAACTGGCACCTCTGCCAAATTTACATCAAGGCAAACCAGCCCCTGAGAAAAATATGCATCGGGCTAAACTGGCACCTCTGCGAAGTTTGCATCAGAGCAAACCGGGCCCTCTGCCAAGTTTGCATGAGGGCAAACTGGCACCTCTGCCAAGTTTGCATCAGGGCAAACTGGGCCCTCTGCCAAGTTTGCATCAGGGCAAACTGGCACCTCTGCCACCTGTGCATCAGGGCAAACTGGCACCTCTACCAAGTTTGCATCAGGGCAAACCGGGCCCTCTGCCAAGTTTGCATGAGGGCAAACTGGCACCTCTGCCAAGTTTGCATCAGGGCAAACTGGCACCTCTGCCACCTGTGCATCAGGGCAAACTGGCACCTCTACCAAGTTTGCATCAGAGCAAACCGGCACCTCTACCAACTGTGCATCAGGACAAACTGGCACCTCTACCAACTGTGCATCAGGGCAAACTGGCACCTCATCCACCTTCGAATCAGGGCAGACCGGCACCTCTACCAAGTTGGCATCAGCGCACACTGGCACCTCGACCAACTGTGCATCAGGAAAAACTGGCACCTCTGCCACCTGTGCATCAGGGCAAACTGGCACCTCTACCAAGTTTGCATCAGGGCAAACCGGCACCTCTACCAACTGTGCATCAGGACAAACTGGCACCTCTGCCACCTGTGCATCAGGGCAAACCGGGCCCTCTGCCAAGTTTGCATGAGGGCAAACTGGCACCTCTGCCAAGTTTGCATCAGGGCAAACCGGGCCCTCTGCCAAGTTTGCATGAGGGCAAACTGGCACCTCTGCCAAGTTTGCATCAGGGCAAACCGGGCCCTCTGCCAAGTTTGCATGAGGGCAAACTGGCACCTCTGCCAAGTTTGCATCAGGGCAAACTGGCACCTCTGCCACCTGTGCATCAGGGCAAACTGGCACCTCTACCAAGTTTGCATCAGGGCAAACCGGCACCTCTACCAACTGTGCATCAGGACAAACTGGCACCTCTACCAACTGTGCATCAGGGCAAACTGGCACCTCATCCACCTTCGAATCAGGGCAGACCGGCACCTCTACCAAGTTGGCATCAGCGCACACTGGCACCTCGACCAACTGTGCATCAGGAAAAACTGGCACCTCTGCCACCTGTGCATCAGGGCAAACTGGCACCTCTACCAAGTTTGCATCAGGGCAAACCGGCACCTCTACCAACTGTGCATCAGGACAAACTGGCACCTCTGCCACCTGTGCATCAGGGCAAACTGGCACCTCTACCAAGTTTGCATCAGGGCAAACCGGCACCTCTACCAACTGTGCATCAGGACAAACTGGCACCTCTACCAACTGTGCATCAGGGCAAACTGGCACCTCATCCACCTTCGAATCAGGGCAGACCGGCACCTCTACCAAGTTGGCATCTGCGCAAACTGGCACCTCGACCAACTGTGCATCAGGAAAAACTGGCGCCTCTGCCAAGTTTGCATCAGGGCAAACCAGCACTCTCTGAAAAACTCAAAGAGACCACTAGCCAGCTGCAGCTCAAAGGAGGTGAACTCCTAGACAGCGAGACTGCTTTGAAGAACAGATCTGCAAAGGACCTGACCGAAAAAGAACAAGCCCAGAAGACACTGCAGCTGGAACTCCAGAAAAAGGTGGACCAGGTGAAAGATGACCTCCACCGCAGGGACAATGAAGTAGAGGGTCTCTCTCAAAAAATCAAAGAGACCAGCCAGCTGTCGCTCAAAGGAGGTGAACTCCTAGACAGCGAGACAGTCTGGCAGGAGAAATTCAAAGCTTTGAAGGACAGATCTGCAAAGAAGCTGGCCAAAAAAGAACAAGCCTGGAAGACACTGCAGCTGGAACTCCAGAAAACGGTGGACCAGGTGCAGGATGAGCTCCACCGCAGAGGTGATAGAATAGAGGGTCTCTCTCAAAAACTCAGAGAGACCACTAGCCAGCTGCAGCTCAAAGGAGGTGAACTCCTAGACAGCAAGACAGTCTGGCAGGACAAATTTAAAACTTTGGAGGACAGATCTGCAAAGGACCTGGCCGAAAAAGAACAAGCCCAGAAGACACTGCAGCTGGAACTCCAGAAAAAGGTGGACCAGGTGCAAGATGAGCTCCACCGCAGAGATGATGAAATAGAGGGTCTCTCTCAAAAACTCAAAGAGACCACTAGCCAGCTGTCGCTCAAAGGAGGTGAACTCCTAGACAGCAAGACAGTCTGGCAGGAAAAATTCAAAGCTTTGGAGGACAGATCTGCAAAGGACCTGGCCGAAAAAGAACAAGCCCAGAAGACACTGCAGCTGGAACTCCAGAAAAAGGTGGACCAGGTGAAAGATGAGCTCCACCGCAGGGACAATGAAGTAGAGGGTCTCTCTCAAAAAATCAAAGAGACCAGCCAGCTGCAGCTCAAAGGAGGTGAACTCCTAGACAGCGAGACAGTCTGGCAGGAAAAATTCAAAGCTTTGAAGGTCAGATCTGCAAAGAAGCTGGCCAAAAAAGAACAAGCCTGGAAGACACTGCAGCTGGAACTCCAGAAAAAGGTGGACCAGGTGCAAGATGAGCTCCACCGCAGGGACAATGAAGTAGAGGGTCTCTCTCAAAAACTCAAAGAGACCACTAGCCAGCTGCAGCTCAAAGGAGGTGAACTCCTAGACAGCGAGACAGTCTGGCAGGAAAAATTCAAAGCTTTGGAGGACAGATCTGCAAAGGACCTGGCCAAAAAAGAACAAGCCTGGAAGACACTGCAGCTGGAACTCCAGAAAAAGGTGGACCAGGTGCAGGATGAGCTCAGTAAGACAGTCTGCAAGAATGCCCAGACGCTGGCCAATAATCAACAGCTGGAGAAACAAATACAAAAGGTGCAAGAGGAGAATAAGGACCTGGCCGAAAAAGTCCAACGGATGCACACAAGAGTGAGACAGATGGAGGTTGACCTGGCCAACAAACAACATCGCTGGGAGACCAAAATCAAACAGTTGGAGAAGGACAACGAGGACTTGGAGGAGCTCTGTCTGAATCTGAACAAGAAGAGGGGTTTCTTTTCCCGCAAGAGGGACACCGAGGACAGACAGGAAGAGTTACAGAAGTTGAAAAGCAAAATGCATGACAAGAAGATGAAAAAGAAAGAGAAGGAGAAAGCTCAGATGAAACCAACAGATGAGAAGGTGGAGATCAACCTTGAGGAGCAGACGGAGAAGAGGATGAAGTCTTTCTTGAGCCGTCAGTGTGACGGCGAGAATCAGGTAGAGGAGGCTGCTGGTTGTTCAGCTCAGGCTCCTCCTCCCTTCTCCTCTCCTACCTCCCTCCAACCCCACCTCCCTCCTTCATCCACATCACCAGATGACTTCATCATTTACCATCCCCCTCCAAGTTCCCTCCTTCCTGCGTGGTTGATCCCGGTGCTCAGGTTCCCTTCCACAAAATCCACTTCATCATCAAGGAAATACAAAAAGTGACTTTTCTGTAAGGGGTTTCTCCTGAATGCTCAGGCTTCCCTTCCACAAAATCCACTTCATCATCAAGGTTTCTCCTGAATGCTCAGGAAGGCTTCCCTTACAATCAAAATAAATTAATCAAAAATAAATAAATTTAAAACAATCAAATAAAAGTTCAATGTGTCTGTCAGTATAAATACATTATTTTATGATATTATGGTGGCTATAGAATCACTGGTATCTGTTTATGATTTAACACTGAAGCTGATCAATAAAATGATCAATGCCACGTAATAAAAGATGTTCCAAATGGTATTTTAGGCGCCAGTGAACAACAAGAGCTGGTTCTGTAATAAACAATGATATTCTGCAGTAAAAAACATGTGACCTTCATTATTTCTAATATTACCATTATTTACCGGTAATGTCATTTAATTGTTAACAAACAGTCGTTTTTGTTTAATAAAGTATACTACTTTTTCATAAGGGTATGAACTATAGTACAAGTGAATAGGTATACTTTTAGGTTCTGAAAATACATTTTATATGCTTTAACTTATTAGCCAATGATTTATGTTTTACATAAAGCTCCTTTTGCTATTTAACTTGATGTTTTGTGATGATAAAAAATAAATAAATAATGCAAATGTTTTTTTCTTGCATTCCTCCACGGTGAACGCTGAATATTAAATAAATAATATTACCAAACTGAATTGATATTAATTAAATATATAGTAAATATCAGCACCACTTCTTTCCTTGTTGTCCGTTGTAACAGTGGAGTCTATAGTGTCAATACCTACCTACCTACTCTGCAATCAAAACCTCACAATCCTTTTTTCAAAAACGGCATTTTTGCAAGAAAGCGATTGCAGCATTTGAATATAACTCTTTCAAAAGCAGCGACACTTGTGTCTTTAGCACTTTGAATAACTTGTTTAATTGTTCTCATACAGGCTTCTGTACAGCACAGATCTACTCACGTTTCAATGAACACAAAAATATAAAAGCCTTTAAAAAAAAAACTAGATGATCAGCAGGAGCCGGTTGATATTTCACTTTTACCAAAGAACAACTCGCACACAGTGAACCCAGACGTGACGTAGATAAAAACACACCTACCTAAAGTTATGCTTGGATTTTTAATGTGTTTATAATCTTTACAACAATCACATTTCTGATCAACGTGCTGAATACCTGACGTGTTCTTTTCCTACATATAGAAGCAGGGCTGCACAATTCATCGAATATCAATCGCGATTTTGGCTTCCCACAATTAAATGAACACGATTGACTAACAGCTGAACTAACAGCCAGCCACCGGGGGGGAGGGGTGATCCAGATGTTTTCGGCTTTACTTTTGGGGAGCTGTCACGCCGCTGCATGTGCACCCTACAACGGCAGCCTGTTAAAAACTCCCCTAAATGTGGCTGCAGTCCAGAGTAGAAGAGTGATATACTGTTTTGATATTACTTGTTTTGCCCGTCAAAATGAACTCAGGTGAATATTTGAAGTCTTATTTTGATGCAACGATTTGTACATTAGCAGGATTGTAGCACAACACGGACGTGAAAGCAGTCGGTTTATTTTAATGTGTAATATTTTGTCCCTAAAAATAAGGGATGCACCACAGACCGAGTACAAGTACTTACATTTGGGTACTCGCCAATACCGAGTATCGATAAAAGACCCTCGTTAACAGCCAGCTGGAGGGTGTGAGCGACACACGGCAGGCTGGGGAGTCCCGCATACGAGGCGGTGCGCCACGAACCGGCTCTAGGTCGGCTTGGAAAGGTTCGGGGCGAAGGTGCTTCCCGGGGCCGTGGCCAAAGTGTCACCGGGGCGGACTGTCCTCAGTGCGGGGCTCGGCCAACGTAAAAGGCGCCAGGGATCTGCGGCGATGTCGGCAACCCACCCGACCCGTCTTGAAACACGGATCAAGGAGTCTAACGCACGTGCGAGTCAGAGGGTGCAAGCAAAACCCTGTGGCGCAATGAAAGTGATGGCCGGTGCGCGCCGCCTGAGGCGGGATCCCGGCCCCGCGGGGTCGGGCGCACCACCGGTCCGTCTCGCCTGCACCGTCGGGGAGGTGGATCGTGAGCGCGTGCGATAGGACCTTAAAGATGGTGACGAGAGGTTAACGTCACGCTGCCGTAACGTTGTATCGGAGCCGTCTTGCGAGTACGAGTACATGAGCACAGTATCGGCCCCGATACTGGTATCTGTGCATCCCTACTAAAAATCTATGAATATTCGTGATGAAATAGCCTCATCGTGATCTCAATATTGATCAAAATTGTGATGATCATTTTGGTCGTAATCGTGCAGCCGTACGTATGAGGAAGATTAACGCCACACTTTGATTAATAATTCATATATTCAAAATATAAATCGCCACAAGATGATTTTTTATTTAAAAACAGCACAAAAATATGAGAAAGGAGAAGTTACAGTATCATATAAATGGAGAGAGATAATGAACTCCTCTGTAAAGTGAATAAACTGATTGTTAAAGTCCACAAATGTGTGATCCACACAGTATTTATATAAAAATGTAAAATAGTTTGGGATCACTGAAAACTCGTAGCGCCGAACTCGGCCTCGTGTAGAAACTGCTGGATCTTGGTTCGGACCCACGACTGTTTCTCTGCAGGGAGTCTCCTCATGGCCGGAGCCAAGCTCAGTAAAAACAGCGTGACATCGTCTCTCTGGTCCAGATCCCGGTCTCTCTGAGCCTCCCTGGCCTCCATCCTCCTCAGGCACTCCTCCAGCAGACCGTCGCCGCTCTTCCTCTTGGCCCGGGTCGGCCTGGTAGACGCAGCGCCGCACTCCTCCTCGCCATCGGTTTGGTCCAACAGCTCCGCCACCTCAGCTTCCTGCTCTTCGGTCTTCAAGTGGTTCAGCCTGGAGGCGGCGCAGGACGGCAGCGGGCCGCGCTGCGTCTGAAGGTGATGGAGGTCGGGCTGTAGGACCGCCGCCGCCAGCGAGGACTGAGCGAGGGGCGTCAGCTGGTCTGAGGGCTGCGAGGAAGATTGTGACGAAGCTAAGGACGCGGCTAGAGACGTCACCGACTGCATCATCACCTCAAACAGTTCCTTCATGTTGTCGTGTTGTTGTACTTGTACGCAGTCGTCCGAGGTCACCTCCATCTTTGCTTCTTTCAATCGGACGGCGTCTCTGCTGGCAGAAGACGGACGCTTCCTCTGGACGAACTCTGAGGATGATGATGATGTTGTCGTCGTGGCGTCTACTACGGAGATGTCTACAAAGACAAATAAAACAATCACATTCAACTTTCATCCCACAGCTGTGATGTGTTTTTAGGGATTTGAGTTGAACATTTTATTTGTAATAAAACTGTGAAGTCACTGGGATTCATCAGCAAACTAAGAAGTTTCAGAAATGTTTCTTGTTTATTAACCTTATATTATTCCGTGATTTATCCCTCATCATTGTTGAGCATCTTCTTTAAATCTTAATTACTAGACAGGTTAATCCTCTTCACATGGCCAGTACTCCCTCAGATATCGTGGTGTACAAATATGGAACACCAAAACGCATCTTATCAAGACCTCGTTATCCTTAGAACATCGAAACGTTTAATTCATGATGTCTAATTATCTTTTGATATGTTTAGATATATTTACTTTTTCTCTGTACTGTTTTTTTTTATGTATTTCATTGTTTTTATTGGATTGTTTTCCACTGTTTGGTTAGTTGTTCTGCTCATTTTGTGTGCTTCTTGTTGTTGTTCAACTTTAATAATAAAAGCCTGTGGGCTTCTTGACCTCTCCTGACACTTTTCTTATTTTTTTTACTGACTGGATTTTGTGCAGTTTTATGTGTGTGCGTTGATTTGAGTATCACCAGTTGCTTATTTTTCACTGGATAGGATTTCTTTGTTTCCCTGGCACAGCGCAGGAATAAATAAACTAGAAGGGCACTGGGAGAGCGCAGACCTCCACCAAGGCCAAATGGCCTACAGTATGTCACAATGTTAACAAAATAATTTGTGTATGTGCCCAAAATGTAATGAGTTCTTCACCGGTGCATGAAACACCCTTCCACCAAGTTTCATGAAAATCATGTTAGTAGTTTTTACGTAATCCTGCTGACAAGCAAACAAACCGAACCGAAAACATGACCTCCGTGGTGGAGGTAACAACAACAACAACAACAACAAAACATCGGCTATCGGTGCATCCCTAAAAATGATCCTGAGCTGCAGCCCTAGTAAAACATTCCCAAGGATCACACCGTCTCTGCAGCCTGACATCAGTTCTGGGTAAATTAATTCCAGACATCCTTCTGTACGAACCGTAATTCTCGTCGTCGCAGTCGTCGTCGTCGTCGCTCCGCGTGTCGGTGGTCGTGCTGCAGCCCATTTCCGACGCGTGGTGCTGAGAGGGCTGCGGGTCCAGAGCCCAGCCGTTGGTGCCGGCGGCTCTGGCGTCTATGAACGGGTTTAAAAACGACAGGATGGCCGAGTACCTCCACGGCCTGTAGTTAAAGAGCCCGATGCCGCTCTCGCGCCTCTCTTTCTCCCGCTGCCTCTCCCTCCGGTGTTGGTCTCTCAGCGTCTTCCACTTCCTTCTGCATTCAGACTCTAATGAACACAGCGAGAAGAACAGATGTTGACGTTACTACAGATTCAACTTCAGATTTATTTTTTTCATCCAAAGCCTGAAATCTCCTCTCCCAGAAAACAAAGAAGAGGTTTGGAATCAGGTTAAAAGGTTAAAATATAGATTTGGAAAGAAAAAAGAAATACAAACAGCATAAATCTGACATCCATATAGTGGTCAAATGTTTCACAGTGTGCCTTTAATCTGCTGCTGAAAATAACCCCAAACAAAGGCACAGTTAGCCAGTGGCGGACTGTAACTAAGTACATTTATTCAAGTACAAATTTGAGGTACTTGTACTTCTACGAAGTCAAAGAGTTTATTGTCATGTGTGCAGTTAAAACAAGTTTCCCTGTACAATGAAATACCTGATACAGGAAGAAAGGACACTATGTATAATATACAATAAACATGAAAAATAGATTAAACTACCCAACAGTATATAAAATAGTTCAAATCAGCTCTATGTTGACCAACAACAGCAGTAAAAAGCTAATTATACAACTAGTAAAACACTCACAGGGGTCATTTCACAGCATTATGAGTACTTTTACTTTTTATAGTGGGCTATAACTATATTTTGCTGATAATACGTAATTAATAGTAGTAATAGTAAAGTATATATATATATATATATATATAAATAAAAAACTAATAATCATAATTTAGTGGTACAGAGACCAAGAATTTAAAAATATATTAAATAAATAATAATAATATTTAATAATGAAAATAATAATAATTAAAAAAAACATCATTTATCCAACAGTTGTATTTACTTTTTTCAGTCTTTATTGAAAAAACTTTCAAATATACATTAACGTTGTGGACTTTTCCTCAACATAATGGTGCAGAGAAACAAGAATAATAATTTAAATAAATAATAAAAATAATAATAATAATAATTTAAATAAATAATAATAATAATAATTTAAATAATAAAAATAATAATAATAATAATTTAAATAATAATAATAATAATAATTTAAATAAATATAATTGGAACAAATACACTTAAATAATATAAAACTATAATAAAAAAAGACTTACAATTTATTTAACAATTGTATTTACTTTTTTCATTCTTTATTGAAAAAACATTAAAATATACAAATAATATACAATTATGATCATAAAAAACGTATTTAACAGTTAAATTTACTTTTTTATATATATATATATATACATATGGTATAAGTATATTTTGCTGATAATACTTGTAGCCTATTTAATTAATAGTAGGAATAGTAAAGTATATATATAAATACAAAAATAATAATCATAATATAATGGTACAGAGACCAAGAATTTGAATTTAATTTTTTTTAATAATTTTAAAAATATATAAATTATATAATAATAATAATAATATTGAATAAATATAATAATTTTTAAAAAACACAATTTATTCAACAGTTCTTACTTTTACTTTTTAATAGTGGGCTATAAGTATATTTTGCTGATAATACTTGTAGCCTATTTAATTAATAGTAGTAAAGTGGCCAGCTGTTTTATTAAATTACTGAGACTTCATTAAAGGAAACTATTACTATATTACTATATTACTTTATTACTTTATATTACTGTAATATAACTACTATTTATGTGCGAGGTGTTTACATCTTCAGTAGGAACCAATGTGTTTGGAGCTGAGAGCAGCAGACAGTCGGACGGTATTAAGAGACGGACTCTCTATTGTTTTGATCTTTTCAAGAAGAGATTTGATTAAAAATATAAAAACTAAAGTGTTTTATTGAGTTTCACTTCACAGCCGTCAAACCTCCGCGTGGTGCGGGTGAGTCGGTGGAACTACCGGAGCCGTTAACGTTAATAATATCATAATAAAGAGGGAAGACTTACCGGGGACACCGACCAGGTCCGCGACGCGTCGCCAGGAGTCGGCTCGCATGTTCAGGTCTCTGTAGCTCAGGCAGCCCGTGTCGTAGAGGCTCGGGAAGCCCGACACGGCCAGGATCAGCTTGTGCTCCATGTTCAGTGTGTAACTCCTGGAGCTGGAGCTGAAGCTGAAGCTGGAGCTGGAGCTGGAGCTGGAGCTCAGAGGAGCAGCGAGAGGAGGAGGAGGAGGAAACAACACGTCGTGTTTCCGTTTCCGGCGACAAGCTTCTGTTGTTTTGGTTTAATCTTTATTAAAAACAATATTCAACATTCATTAATAATTAAAAAATATACATAAAATATACAATAATAATAATAATAATAATAATAATAATATTTTTAAAAAACATAATTTATTCAACAGTTGTATTTACTTTTTTCAATCTTTATTAAGAAAACATTCAAATATAGAAACTTTTCAGACAGAATTAGAATTTAAATAAAGCAAATTAAAAATTAAAACAAAATTAAAATAATAATAATAATAATATTTTTTTTATGTTTTTATATTTTGTTCATTTAAATTCTAATTCTAATTATTCAAATAAAAATGATAATAATAATAATAATAATAATAATAAATCTAATTGGGGAAAAATAAACTTAAATAATATACAACTATAATAATTAAAAAAAAACATAGAATTTAATTTACTGTTGTATTTTATACAGTTTTCGATCTTTATTGAGAAAATATTCAAATATGTCCTCAACATAATTGTACAGAGAAACAAGAATTTGAATTTGAACTAAAAAAAATATTATTATTATTATTATTTAAATAAATATAATTGGGACAAATAAATTTAAACAATTAAAAAACTATAATAATAAAGACATACAATTTATTTAACAGTTGTATTTACCTTTTTTCAGTCTTTATTGAAAAAACATTCAAATATACGTTAATGTTACGGACTTGTTCTCAACATAATGGTACAGAGAAACAAGAATATTAATTTAAATAAATAATATTTAAAGAAATATAATTGGGATAAATAAACTTAACATTAAACTATAATAAAAAGACATAGTGTTTATTTAACAGTTTTAACATCTTTATTGAAAAAAAACATTCAAATATTCTTTAACAACTTGTTTTTCAACATAATGGTACAGAGAAACAAGAATATGAATTTAAATGAATATATATATATATATATATTATAATTGTTGTTGTTATTATTATTGTTATTATTAATAATAATAATAATAATAATAATAATTTAAATACATATAATTGGGTTAAATTAACTTAAATAAT